>NC_136420.1:47272580-47782580 GCF_052625555.1 Lactuca saligna | reverse complement strand
AACATAATTTTTAACATTATATGTAATTATGATGGTTTATCATGATATGTTATTCATATGTAAATAATTTATCCATATTACTATGATAATAATTATATATGACATTTACAAAAATATATATTATATGTGACTTGTTTAACATATATATGCAACTATATATGTTATAAATTTATAATTAAATATCTTTATATTTAATAATTGAAAGGACTAAAATGATGCATCAAAACCAATTATTTAGACGAATATAATAATAATAATAATAATAATAATAATAATAATAATAATAATAATAATAAATACACGTTTCCAAGTATCGCGTTCATTTGAAACTCACACTAGAGCTCAAGACCTTTCTAATTTATGTATATTTATTAATTACAACTTAAGAATTTTTAACTTGTGATTATTAATTAGTAATTACTAATAACTTTTTATTTTTATTTATTTAATAAGGTTGTAAAATTTTACTCATTTAATATATTAATGTATTTCAAGAGACTTGTGATTTAAATATGAAGAGTTTATATAAATGGTATAATAGATGTTTTAGTGTTTTTATGTTATTAAAGTTGTAGTGTTTATTTTAATATTTTTTATTCGTTGTATATATATATATATATATATATATATATATATATATATATATATTAATACAAATATTATAATAGATGTTTTTGTATTTTTAGGTTACTAAAAGTTGTATATCATATTTTTGTTCATACATTTTATTACCCGTTATATATAGATTATCATTAGTTTTATATATAATTTACACAAATTTAAACAATTTATAAAATTATCAGTTAATTGTATATATCACAATGATTTAAAAACTAAAACTATAATGTTTAATAAAACTAATATGTTAACTATATGTTTTCTTTACTACTAACATTTTGTTTCAAACTAGATATATTAAATAATAATTTGGTAAAAGTTATTATTTTAACTATATAATTGTATTCTCGCACAACGCGCGGGGATTCGCCTTGAATATATATGAAGGAAGCATATTTCCTTTCACCACATTTATTTAAAACTAACATGTATTTTTCCTTTCACCACATTCATTTGAAACTCTTATTAATTTTCAATTTCTTTCTAATAATAATTAAAATTTGGTTAATAAGTTTAAATAAATATCAAACCTAAAGTGTAATCATATATAAACCAAATTTCAATATTAAAATAATATCTTTACTTTAACTTATAAAGTTATGTTTTTTTAACTTTTAACATATTATACTTAAGTTATTAGATTTAAAATGTTGTTGTATAAAAACCATTATCAGTTTAAAGCTACAACTTTTGAACAGTTTGGATAAAATACTTATATTGTTAATTTAAATATAACATTACAATCTAACCTTAAATATAAGTTTCCATTCCACTTAAAAAAAACCAAAGAATGTTTTGTAAATAGTTAAAAGTGATAAATTGTATTGATAAATGAAAAAACTAAATTATAATATCAATTTAAATAAAATATTTCCTAAAGATATTTTAATAATCGTTAAAGGTTTTCAAATAAGTAGCATAAAATAACTTACAATAATAATAATTAAAAATAACTCTATATAAATAATTATATTGTTACCTTTAAAATAAAAAAACAATGTTTGATGTTTTAAATAATTATAATGATAGGAATTAAAACATTAAGAAAATAAATTTTAAAAAATTAACTAACAATAACAACAACTATAAATAACATTAAGTCATATATTATATTTAATTTTATTCATGTGTAACTCGCGGATAGAAGTTATTCAAACAATATAGATTATGCAGTTATAATATATGTATATATTATCATATAATTCAAAAAATGAATATATTATATCAATTTAGTATACAAATCATTATATCAAATTTAACAACAATGTTATTGTTATATTAAAAAAAAAAACCTATATTTCTAAAGACTTCAACTATATAGGTGTTTCTGTGTAATGCACAGACATTCAACTACTAATATTAATATAAATAAAAAATAAATAAAAGATTAAAAATCCTACTAACCAATACCACCCACCACCACCACCTACCACCTGTCACCGTCACCGCCACTCATCACCACTACCCCTACCCACCACCCACGAAAACCACAACCACCACCACTCATCACCACCAACTACGACCACCACCCACCATTCAGTACTACCACCCATTACCACCAGCCGTCACCACCACTACCACCACCCATCCACCACTTCCAACACCTACAATTATGACCGCCACTTTGCATTACCACCAACCTTCACTGTTAGGTCCTGAAAGGGATCTTACCAGTGATCAAACAATCAAAACACTCGATAATAACAAGAATGAAGTAGAAACAGAAATCAAAACAAGCTTGCACACGCTTATATTAATGAAAACGTCTGGTACAACTTGTAAAATAGCAGCTGTGAACCCTGTGGTATCAACAACCATTAAATGACCTAGCTAGCATCTATATAGTGGACTTGGGCCGGTCTTGGGTTTACGGCCATAAACAAGCTTACGGCCGTAAACTCACAACCTGGTCGTAAACTACTATCAACACTACCAAAACTGCATATTGAAACAAAAGAACCTATTACAGCGAAAGCCTAGACCAAACCATTAATTAGACGCTTCATCCAACCATAAATACCACCCACCTCCACCACCTATTACTACTACCCACCAACACCCCCACCACAAACAACCATCACCCATTACCACCAACCACCACCACCCTCCACTATCACCCTCACCCACCACCCACCAAAACCACCACCTACTACCATCATCATCACCCCACAACTACCACCTTCAACTCCCACAACAACTACCACTCACCCATATCCACCATCCATCACTACCACCCATCCCACCACCCAGGGCCGGTCAAAGATAATTTGAAGCCCAGGAAAAAAAATTAAAAATAGGCCATTCACAAAGATATATATATATATATATATATATATATATATATATATATATATATATGTGTGTGTGTGTGTGTGTGTGTGTGTGTATACACACAGAGACACACACACGTTTTTATTTATTACAAAGATAAAAAGAGCATAATACCCTATAATTTTCATAATTTATATATAACTTACTTATGAGTGTAATCCAAACAAATAATATAAAACTTTTCCTAATTCCCACCCTGAATTTATTACCATTTCTAAACCCAAAGATCACATGTCTTTATCATATTCTCTCATCTCAATACAACTTAAAGATTCACCACCACTAGAAACTCTGGATGCCGCCGTTGAACAACCAGTTGCCGTTACAGAAGCCATCAGCCGCTGCCTCTGCAGGAACCACCGGAACACCATCATGTCTTTCTCCTCTTTCCTATATCACTCATCTTCATGCATCACGACCCTCTGTCTCTCATTCTACATGAACTACCAACCTTAAACCCTTAAATTGCCACTCGAGACCACCCATGTAAAGAAAAAAAGCCTGCATGACAAGCCCCAAAAGCCAAACAACCAAATAACTATTAATTACAAAATAAAAAAGGCCAAAACACACTCAAATACATAAACATTGTAAAAATAATTTAAAACTTTACATTTACAATGTTTTTTAGATGGGAAGTTCATATATATTTTTTGGGAACCATTTTTAACAAATAGCAGTCACATATAATAGTTTAACAATCAAGATAATAAAATAACAAAAAAAAACGTGAAATAGAAAATAAGAGAGTATCTGTGGGCTGTTGCGGTTATGGATCCTAAGAGCAATTGGAAAAACCAGATACATATATTTGATGTTAAGAAAGGCAATGAAATCGAATTAGGCAGAATCATCTTTACAAAAATAGACACTCGGTGTAAAAATAAAATTGCACATATTAACATTTACATTAAGATATTTCACAGACTAACATAAAAAATCAAATTTCAGGAAGGCTAGAAGTTACACATATTCACAAATCACAATCAAATTCTCAAATTATGCATGTGAAAGAATAAGAAACCGAATTTTGATTTTCAAACTCCATGGGATTCTGATTCATAGTACTCTAAACCTCTGGGATAATGATTGACTAGTTCTCATTTCCAATCTATAGCATTAGCAATAGCATGTCAGATTATAATTTAATCAAATAAGTGAATAACTTTTGATTGGTGATATTTCAAAAAAAAATCAGAAATAAGAATGAAAGACCCCAACTTTCGTATTTTTGAAAGACTCAAACTTTCGTATTTCACAATATCATTACTCCAAAACATGCTATTTGCATGTTCATAAAAGCAATATTTTACATTGATAAAAAGGGAATTACAAACTATTGGATACAAACCTTCTATTACAAATTGTTATATATATATATATATATATATATATATATATATATATATATATATATATATATATATTACATAACTACCCAGGATATTGTAACTCATACAAACATAAAATGTAGTACAAAAGTACTATTACAAACTATTATACATCGTTCAATAGTATGTAAACATACTAGTTACTTATCACCTGTAATTGTTAAACATTGATAGGGTAAGCGGTGACGCTTAGTGAGTTCAAAAATAGATACAATATAATGTTATGCCATATATATACTTCAATGTGGCAAAAGCAAAGAGGAACAACAAGATGTATGTTAGATCATGTGACAAGCGTTCATATCAATCAAAGACTTTATTCAAAGATATACTTTTCAATTCTTGATATACATCAATAAAGCTTTGGCCCAAATGGCATAGAAGACATGCAATTTCTGATAAACATCTTGTTAGATTTCAGGCTTATAGTCCTGTCTAACCATTCTCCAATGCCATAGAATAGAAGTCATTCTCTTACGGAGACATGCTCTACATGGCCAGAGGCTACGTACCAGTACCAATGTGAATCTAAGTCCTTTCACTGATCACATGGTCAAAGGTATTACAATTGCTATAAACATAGCGAATAACACGAGAAAATAACTCAAAATAATAATATTGAAAAGCACATAGCACATATAACACATAACATACAATTGTTCCTATATATTGAACTCTCCTCAAGTTAACTGGGGGTTAAAATAGTAATTTGGACATCACTTCGGCTTTAAATATGTCTTTCTATGTTGAAAACCAGGAGCTTGATTGAAAACCGGGCTCTGCGAAGGTAGGGCTTCAAAACCGAAAAGATAAAATTTCCGGGCTTCCCGGGGGCCTCAGGACGTGTTTCGGGTGCTAAAATTGATATCAGGGCTTCGGGGAAAGTCAAAATGAAGAAAATATGGAAAGAGGGGCTAAAAGTGGCAAATTTCAAAAGTTAGTCGAAAGGTCTCGCAGCCCCCTTTATATAGGGCCGAGGTTCGGAGTCAGCTAAGCAGCAAAGGGCTCGGTGGTAGCAGCAGCGAAGGGCAGGTGGCGCGAAGGCGAGGCTCGGATGCGAGGGTCGGACCAGCTGGCGTGCATGCGAGGCTCGGTCAGTGAGGTTCGGATACGAGGCTGGTAGGTGAGACGTGTCTCGCTCCTACTGGACCTTGGCCTCGGCGAATCGGAAAGGAACACGCGTCGATCTCCGGATCGGGCCACGTATCGGTAACGCTGATGCTTCGTGCGAGTGACGTGTCCGAACACTATTCATGCGAATTTCTTCGGTTTTCGGGCCCCGAACTTCTAAAATCCATAACTTTCGCATACATGCTCCGTTTTCGACGTTCTTTACATGCACGCGTAGCTAAAATTACGCTCTACAACTTTCATTTAAACTTCGTCGGCTAATTTTGAATTTATTTTTAATATTATTATTTTTAACAGATCGGGACAGGAAAATCCGTTAAAAATTCATAACTTCTTCATCCGACATCCGTTTTCGTCAGACTTTTTACCGTTGAACTACAAATGACGAGACCTTCAATTCTCGTTTAGGATGTATTGGTAAAATATCGCTCGATTTAAAATTCGAGTTTTTAGGTGTCTACTGCTAAGTTGAAACTTCGAAAAATCATAACTTCCTCATACGAAGTCAGATTTTGACGTTCTTTTTATCGAATTTCTCGGTTTAAAAAATACTAAGACTTTCATTTAGATTACTAAGGCTAAAAAGTAGTTTATCAAAAACTCACTTTTTATGTCATTCGGTGTCGTGCCGATTTTGTTGCGGATCTTCGGTTGGTCATAACTTCTTCGTTATAACTCGGATTTTGATGAGGTTTTCGCTTACAAGTTTCTAACGAGATTCTCTACAACATCGATTAATAAAATTTTACTTATTTAAAATTTTATATTTTCGCTAAATTTCACTATTTGACTTTTAATTTGAATCTCATAAGACTTCCAATATTTTCTGAGTAATTCTAAACATAGTTTTACTTCATTTCTAGTAAAAACCATCTGTTAGAACTCAACACTCAATTTTACATAATATTTCACAATTTTATTCATTACAAAATGTGTATGTTACAAAGAAGGAGAAAAAACAGATTATGAGAGTTCTAGTTTTCTGAAATCTCTATTGTTGCCTAGTGTTGTGGAAGAATTAAGAAAATCAAAAAAACAAACGAGAAGAAGTTGATTAGCTTGAATAAGAATTAAGAAATAGAAGAATGAAAAGTTACTAATAGTTAGGAGTTCCCTTTCGGAGAATCGTAGGATGTTTGGATATTCCAAACACATAGAAATTTGATGATGCATTGGAAAGTGGAAACGCACGATAGGTTTAATTCTCGTTCCTACTTCCTATTTGGACTTGGCGCCGATTAGAGTATTGAGCCTTTGAAAAATTAGTCCATTAGGCTTAAAATTAATGGAATGTCATTTTATAACCATATATAACCATATAAAATGGGGGCCCTACGGTAATTGGGGGCGTGGGGAGGTCACCCAGCTTGCCTAGGCCCATGGGTCGGCCCTACCACCACCCATCCTTATGACCATCACCCGCCACTATTACCTACCACCACCCACCACCCACCACCATCATCTACCATCACCACTCGCCTCCACCACCCATCACCACAACCCACAACAATCACCCCCACCCACCACTCACCAAGACCGCCACCCACCACAATCACCCCCACCCACCACCCACCAAGACCACCACCACCATCACCATCACTACTGACTACCACCACTCACCATCAACCACCCCGCCCATCACCCACCAAAACCACGATACACCACCACCCACCTACAACAATCCATCGCCACCACTCGCTACTACCACTACCTACCATCACCCTCTAAAACCACCACCCGCCACCACTATCCAATACCACCATCCATCACTACTACTTACCACCATAACCCACACCTCCATTACAACCACAACCACCCACCAACCACCACTTATCTACCTACGAGCATTACCCAACAGCACCACCCGTCATCATTATCCGCCACCACCATCTCCACCACTAACCACCACCCGCCCACATCATCACCACTTACCGCTATCACTACCTACCGCCTACCACCACCACCACTATCATCTACAACATTAGAACACGCCACCACCACTTGCCATCACCTACCCATCAACACCACCACTACCAACCCATCTACCACCCATCATAACCACCACCCCACCCATATACACCACACTTCAACGTAACCACAACCCACCACAACAAACCAACCATCACCCATGACCCCCATCACTTACTACCCACCAATATAACCTGCCACTATTACCTACCACCACACATCTCCACCACCTACTACCTACAGCCAACAACACCATATATGATTAAATGCATATAATGTCATAAATTGTGTGTGATTATATGTATTTAATCACATATATAATGTGATATCACCAAATTCGCGGTCATTTTAAAATTTTTATTTATACTTATTTAAAAGTTAGTGTATCCTTTTTGATGAATAATATTTGCGGAATTTTTACCAAGAAAACATGATAAATATATTATCAAAGCATTTCCAAAGAAATGTATTTTTGTTAATATTAAAACATTGGGAAGTCATCAGATACAGAAACGTAATCATAAACAGACCTTACATTCATTTATATTAATGGTTTACATCTCCTTTAATCTCTCAATGTAATGTATCTTCGCATTTATACATGTGATACAAATAAACTGAGTGGGTCAGCTTGGGAAACCAGGTGAGCACATAGGGTTTTCAACCCACAATAATATAGTTAATTTATTTCTTCACATACTTAATATCAAACAATTAACCTAATTACTCGTCCCCATTATTTTCTTTATTCTTAAGGATCTACCCTATCAATCGTCTATTCTTGAACATTTATTCCTAAGGATCTTCCTAACAAATAGGCATGAAGTCCATCGCTACCAGGGTTTTCTAACAGGAACTAAGTCTATAGTTGTCGATGTTCTCTATTAGGCACTAAATACATAGCTGCCAATGCTTATTTGTAAGGCACTAAGTCCATAGCTACCATTGATCATCTATAGGGCATTAAATCCATAGTTGCCAATGTCCATTCATAAGGCACTAAGTCCATAGCTTCTAGGACTTTAGAGTACATCTGGTGAGCACCTAGTTCAAAAACATCTATAAGTTACAAGTCTGCTAGCGTTCCACTGGACTGTCTAGAATAGTCTGTGGTTATAATCTATACCCTGCTAGATGACTGGATCATCGTTTATGTCTGTGGTTTGTACTACTAGCAGTTTTATCAAATCCTAATTATCTATACACAATTCATCATATTTCAAAATCGGATCTCGCTTCTCTTCTCTTAACATGCTTAGACAAAACAAATAATCCTTGCCTTTAATTTCTACCACTAGTGATTCGCAGGATACCATTGTCACAGCCTACAATAATGACATGACATACAGAGATTGGTACCACCTCTGCTTCGTCGCCCACATTGGTTCTGGTGAATCATTGTTATCGTCGACGTCAAACCATCACCACCGTCGTCAACCTCTTATAACCTAGAGCGAGGTCCACAATTGTCTCTACCCTTCAAAATTTGCTTCGTCTCCACATATGTGCACCGTTTTATGGTTCATGCTCATGATTCCATAGTTAAGTTCCTTTAGATCTAGTTCTTTTCATCAAGTATCAGAGCTACGAAAATTGTTTTCTCTCTGTGGATTTGTTCATAACCAATTTTGAAGGTGTGTATGATTCTATTATCTAATGATTATTCTTCCTCTCTAGGTCTACATAGGTTATCTATATGTGATGATCTACTTAGTAGCTTGGTTTCCTTGTTTAAATATGAAGTTTATAAGGATCCAACGAAAGCTAGTGCTGCGACGATTTCACTACAATAAATTGTTAAGGTTCTGCCGAAATCGGCTGGGATTACAAACACCACCATATCAACTGCCTAACACCATCATGAGAGTTTGCATCATGTGATGCAAAAAATGTGTTTGATGAAATGCTTCATTTCATAAGTTTTTATTTGTAAATTTAGTTGTGAGTTTGTATTTTATATGTATTAAATTATGAATGTGTATTTATTTGTATTAATATATTAATTTCGTATGAGAAGTATTCATATTATGAATGGTTTATTTGATCCCATGAATATTGTGTAATAATCTACGAATGGTTTCTTTGATCTCATGAATGTTTGTAATCAAGGAAATGTAATGTACTATAAGTTGTGAATATTTTTTATTAAATTGT
Source organism: Lactuca saligna (assembly GCF_052625555.1). NCBI lineage: Eukaryota > Viridiplantae > Streptophyta > Magnoliopsida > Asterales > Asteraceae > Lactuca > Lactuca saligna. The sequence continues at coordinate 47,772,987 of NC_136420.1, read as the reverse complement.
GAATGAGTTGTATTAAGTTGTAAATTTTATATGAATTTTAAGTTAAAATATGTATTTATTTTTTTGGGTTTCTAAAATGAATGAATTAAACTATGAATACATGTATAAATATAAATATTAGACTGTAATATTTTATTATTTTCTTACTAAAAAAGAAAAAAAAATAATAACAACTCAATATATATTCGTGTTTAACATATTTAATTATTAAGTTGGATTTTCTATGTATTTTACTTTGTTTTTGTATTCGTACACTCTTATTGTCCAAAAACTAATCACGCTTTTTCTTTGCAGTCAATCTCATGTATTTAACTATTAACGTTGATATCGACGATATTTGTTTCGCAATTAAAAGGTAAAAGAAAAGAACAAATTATAATTTTTTAAAGTAATTTTTTAAAATAATTTACTATATGGGAGGACGGTAATATATTTGAATTTGTTGAATGATGATGGAGAATAGAAAGTATACAATCATAAACTGTGGGGTTTCTAAAATGAGATTTTTAAGGTTGATTTTTTTAAGTTGTTTTTGAGGTTTTTATGGGTGATGTTGCAAAAAAAGGAAACCTATAGACACGTTAAAATACTTGAACTAGGTAGCTTTTTTACATCTTCATTATATCTTTCAAGATTGTCCATTAACTAATTAAAGTCAAGAAAAAAAATTAAAAATTACAATGTCTCAATGAATGAGAGCTCCTGGAATTTATATTTTCTAGGACCCAGAAAACCATACCAAATTTTGATTATTAATTTGCTGTAAATTAACGATTTCTGTGGGATTATTTTTCTTTGTTTCGTTAACTAGCATTCGAACACAAAGTCTGTTAATTTATTTGCAGAAGTTCTGAACACTTGATAACTATCATAATCGGTCGATATCCATTAGCGTCATAATTTCAACAACTGAAGGCCATATGGTAGGATATTTCACAAACTTTTTACACCCTAAATTCTTAAAGCAAACATGCTATTAAGTAAGTAACATCGCAAACGCAACTAGTTTATATGAAATCCGGAAAAGGAAGAGGTTTGCAAGGTGAAATTAAATGAAAATAGAATGGACCGAAAGATCTGTTACACTCCTTCCCTTCAGAAAGGGGGACGATTTGCACCCCAATATGCATCTGTTGGCAATTGGCACGAATTTAGCAAGTTGGGAGGCAATCCATGAAATAACGATGGATTTCCATCGTTCATGAGTTGTTGTTGTTGGCTACCAATACCAGAAGGCGACCCTAGAGGCCCGTTTCCTGAACCTGGTGTAGTTTCTTCATCTTCAAGAGGAAGTCTCTCATACGCAGCATTCCCAAAAGATGCTGCCATGATCACTACAGGGCCCGACGCCAACAAAGGCCCCACTACTCCGCCTCCAACTACCTGTCCTTGACCACCAGCTAGGTAGATGGTTAATCCTGAAGCTGCAGGCGGAGCTGGCGGAGGAAGGAACGAACCTGACAGTGATAAGATCTCGAATCGCCCATGAAGTGTCACAACCGCCCCCGGTGCCGCTGGCTGCTTTAGTGTAACGTTGGTAACTGTGCCATTACCGCTTAAAATACACACCCCTCTTTGCCTTCTCGTCGCAAAGTTCGATATACTTTCTTGAATATCACATCCATTAGCGACCTCCATCACATGGGACCTCAGCGCGTTTGCGCTATCTCTGGTGATGATTATGGGTGGCTTTGGTTTGTTCTTGGAGCCAGCTGGGCGGCCGCGAGGGCGTCTAGAGCCGCCACTTCCACCGCCGCTGCTATGATCTCCTTCGCCACCAGTCACAACCGACGCTAATTCTCTATTACCATCATTGTTAATATTGTTGTGGTTTTCTTCACGCTCTCGCTTTTGGCCATGGTTGAGGCTGCTACTTCCACCGCTTTGCTCATCCTCCTCGGAATTTGGCTGCTGTTGATGATGCTGCTGTTGTTGCTGCTGATGGTGATGAACATGGTGTTGCTGAAACTGCTGGTGGTGGTGCAGCTGCAGATCTCTAGTATGAAAAGGAGGAGGTAGATGACGACCATGGGCAGTGACTGGATCCATCTTGAATTCTTGATCAAATACCCTCTAGGCAAGTAGCAAAGATGTTTTGTTGGCTTTCTTGAGGGTTTCTTCTCTAACCTTCACCAGTAAACCCAACCAAATTCTGAGCTGCATCTTCCATATTTGCAACTTCTTTCTCTCTACTAACTTTTCTGAATCTGCTAAGAAAATAATATATGAAGAATTTGGTTGCTGTTGGTGAAGGTTAGAGAGAGAGAGAAAGATGCTCTTCTTGTGCTAAGTGTTGTTTGGGTTAGGGTTAGGTCATGAAGGAAGAGGAGAGAGATAAGTTTGCGTGCGCATGGGCGGTGAGGTGGGTCCTACGTTTGTCCCCCATTGTTACCCATGTTCTTCCCCAATTCTTGAGTTCTTGCTTCCACTTTTAGAGTTTCCTTTACTAATTTTCATGTTATATACGCTCAAAGCCTTGTTACATATTGTCACATTTTTGGCCTTGGTTAAATCATTTTAAGTTTTTTAAATGGTTTTAGTTAAACAAAAAAATAATCAATATCATAAACATCTTCTTTTAAGCTGCAAGAAACTTATATAAAAAACACTATCAAGTTGCTAGAGATAACAAAACGTTCCATCAAACGGTTCGGGGTTAATAAACCAATTTGACCAATCAGCATATGAACCACTCCTAGCTCTAGTCCTTAGCCAGAAGCCACCCTTTTGATGTCATTAGTCATGTTTTTCTAATTTCTACTCTTTATCGAAGAAACTTGCGTTGTGATAAAGCAACATGATCCAAAGTAATTATGCAATGCATGACAACCAACACGATCGAGGGCAGATCAGGTAGCGCTATTGCATGAAGACGGGTCTTAGCACCGGCCTATATTTTTTTTAATAATAATAATATTAATATATATTGTCACGTCCAATTGTTATAGTAAATTTTTCGTTTTTAATTTAGACAACACATTGTTTTCATAGAACCCAAGTCAAGAAAATAATAAGTATCAATATCAGAGCATCAAAACATGCCAAGAATCACAAAAAGTGTAGGTGCATATGTACAATCAAACATTTGTATTTCCGCGATCATCTGAAGTATCCGAAACACGTTTAATCCACATTTGTAAGTATGAAGCTTAACGAGTTCCCTCATAATATCACATTCAACACATCATAAATAAAGAACTATGAGTTATCAACAAACCTATGGATTATCAACAATCTCAACAGGCTAACAATACTGTCGGTGAACTAACAACAAATCATATGGACTAACAGCACGTCTGATGGGCTAACAGCAAACCATATAGGTTATTAGCAACCCTGAGGAGTATCAGTTGTCCCAATAGGCTAACAGCACGCCATGGAGTTATCAACAACTCTTAATCATATAACAACAAACAACAAATAAGATTTAGCTTGTCTACCATGCATACATTATGACATAAGTAATATAATAAGAAGACTCGCCTTACAGATAGTGTAACGAACCAAAATCAGTAATAAATTTTTTCCTTTTTAAAACCTATAGTTTCATTCACCAAAAATCTCTAAGTCAATCACCAAATACAATGTCAAAATGTCAAAGTACAATTATGCAAAAAGTATTGAAATCATGAGGGGCAGTTGTTGTGCCATCACATCGGACCCTTCCCTTTTGTGTCAGATTTACTTGAAACCATAAACATACACTGTAAGCCCAAGGCTTAATGATTTTTCCAAAATACCATATACGAAACATGCAACTGGGCCTAACCCTAAGGTATATTCAAACTTAAAACACAAATATGGGCCTCGCCTAGGGGTTTCTTCCAACCCATCGTATACTCATGGGTCTAACCCTAGGGTCTTATCAACCTAATCATACAAATACGAAGACCAACCGTATGGTTTATTTCACCCAAATCGTACAAACGTAGTGTATTTCAAACCTATCATACAAACATGTAAGAGTCATATATCAACTAGCTTTCTACATAAACAAATTGGTTGTCCGATATTGGTGCATTCGACCCACAAGCACAGTGAGGAGACTCACCTCACAGAAAATGTTCTAGTGCTGCTACTCTCATTGATAGAGTATAGTTGTTACGCACTACCTAATCACTCCAACCAAATAAACCTTCAGCTCAAGTCAAAAGTCAATGGTCAAAGTCAATGGTCAACGTTGACTTTAGTCAACCGCCACCACATGGCCTCCTATGGCCACATTGTGTCCCCACCAACAATAACTAGTCATGAATTTCCCCATTGCCACGCCGTAGCCACAGGGTTTTCAGCAGGATAATAGATTAAGTTGTTTTTCATTGATCTAAAGTCTCCGAATTCTACATCCAGTCTGAAACAAGGTCTAGAAGGATAAAGTTTCCAACTTTACCCGATTAGATCATCCATAAGGTTAAAATTCAAAAGCCTAGATTCGAAGGAGCTAGAAATGACATTACTTTCCCCATTAAGCACTTATTACAAAGGGTCCATAGCTCATTTACTCTAGAACAAATTCCAATACCTAATCCAACATAAATGTTGGTGATTTTTAGTCATGTATGTCCAATACATGTCTTGAAGCCATATTAAGCTAAAAAGGATGGTTTTTCTATGGAAAACTCATGCATGGCTCAAAGCCCATCAAAAAGCAAGATCTAAATAAATAATCACATGCAAAGTCTCATGGATTCATAGAGTTGCAAGCTTTTTGGGATCCCATCATTTCGAACTCATAAAATATGAATATTAAGGGACTAAAAAATAAGATTTAGCAATCTACTTTGATAAAAACGAGTCTTTGGCACTTACAAACAAGGTTGTAGAAAACGATCGATGTTAGCTAGTTGGTGGACTGGGATTAAAGGATTAATCGGTTAGGCGGGGATTAACTAGGTGATTAGTCGGAGACCATTAATTGCTAACTCGTTAAATTTCAAAAAATTAAATATGACTAATATCATAACAATGTTTGTAAATACCACTAATATCTTAATAAAATAGGTTAATATGATTAATACTACATTAATTATTCATCAAATGGTTTCTATTGAGATAGAACTTCTTCAAAGTGGTAAAATTTCATCGTTTTCTACTATTTTAATCACTTTCTAGGTAGGATTAATCATTAGGCGCCCTCTAATCGGTTGGGTAGCGCCTAGGGATTAATCAAAGATTAATCGGGACCTAATCGGGATTTTTACGACACTGCTTACAAGGGAGCAGAAGATTGGTAACACAAAGGATGAGGGCTAGATTGTTGAATCAAAGCTTACGTCTTCTTCCATCTTCATTCCAAGGCTTTAAGAGCACCACAAAGGCACCAAATGAAGGATATATATATATATATATATATATATATATATATATATATATATATATATATATATATATTAGGGTTTTACTGGTTTGATGGAGGCTGATGGAGACTAAGGGTGAGTAAACACTAGTCTCCTCATTCCTTTAAATAGGGAGCAAAACCTGAAAAATAGGTTTCTCATTGACGGCTGCCACATTGTGGCATATACTGCCACAGTGTGTTGGCTTAAATGAATACGCGGGTTGACCTTGACTTGCCACATCGTTATGTCTCACCACCACATCATGGTGATCCAATACAAAGGATAAATTAGCAAAATGTAAAGTACTTTGGGATTCGGATGTTACAACTCTCTCACACTAGAATCTGACTTTGTCCTCGAAATCCACCTCCGCAAATAACCTACGGTAATGCTCTATCATCTCGACCTTTCAGTCCCACATCCATCCAAAATCCCTTTAGTGATGTCATTACTCCTTCACCAGTTTCACCACTTTTTTGCATAGAGCCTTAGTCTTCCTATTGAGTATCGTAATTGGCCTCTCCATATATGTAAGACCCCAAAGTTTGGAAAGCCAAGAAAAGAAAGAAAAACCTCAAGTTTAAGGGGAGACTCGGCGAGTCCATGGAGGGACTCGGCGAGTCCGAGCGGGATCCGGGTTGTGGTGTAAGCGACCGACTCGGCGAGTCGGCCAAGGAGACTCGACGAGTTGGGTCTGAGCGAGGAAAAACCCTAAATCCGGGATTTGGAGCCTATTTAAGCGTCTCATTCTCTTTCCTAGGGTTCCTTTACTGCCTCTCTACCCCAGAACACCAAACCCTAGCATCCATATCCGTTTTTGAGCTAGATCTTGCCTTGTAGAGTGCACTAAAGCTTAGAGAAGGAAGAAAAGCCTTGGAGGTGCAAGAAGGGACTGTAGATCCGAGATTGAGAAGACATTTCAGACCAGTTGGAGGTAATAAGCTGTTTCTTGGACTCCCTTTGCACCTAGATCTATTCTTATATGTGAGTTTTGGTCATTGTTGGTATGATATGTAACCAATCCGAGTTGGAGGTTCAGATCTGAGGTTGCTACCTCATATCCATGTTTTTTTTGGTCTTGAATCCCCTAAAGTATCAGCCCTTGGTATGTTGAAGAAGTATGTTTGCCATAAACCCTAGTTTAGGGTGTTTTGAGCCTAGATCTCTTAATCTACACGTAAAGTTTGCCACTTTACTTGGGGGATAGTCCCTAGAAGTATGGATCTATGAGTTGGAAACTCTGTGTGGCTCGAAAATCCACTGCATGGATTGAGGACTGGATAGACTCGGCGAGTCCTTCGAGTGGACTCGGCGAGTAGCTTGAAGATGAGGAGGAACTCGATGAGTAGGATGAACAACTCGTCGAGTCGGATGAAGTTAGGCATGGACTCGGCGAGTTGGATGAGCAACTCGACAAGTTGGTTGAAGATTGTCTAGGACTCGACGAGTCTGTTCTTGGACTCGGTGAGTCAGATCGCGAAACCCTAAACCCTTCGAGTTAGGGCTCGAATTAGTGAGTCGGGTGGTGACTCAGCGAGTTGGACAGGACAGGACTTGGAACTAGTTGGATTCAGCGAGTCATGGACTGACTCAGCGAGTCGAGTCGCGAATAAGAAAGACCCAGAACATATGATCTCGGCGAGTTAGTAGGTAGACTCGGCAAGTAGGGTTGACCCGGAAGGTTGACTTTGATCAGGATTTTGACCTTGACCAGAATTGACCTAGTGACCTTTGGAGGTCAGTTGGACTAAGTGTTATATTGATATTGGTAGCTCGAGGAGCTAGTGGAGCAGCAGTCGAAGTCAGAGGTCAGGTAGCAGTCAAAAGGATTAGCAGCAGCAGTTCAGCAGCATCAGGTGAGTTTCCTTCCAGTAGGGACGGGTCTAAGGCCACAATGCCGGCCCGTTCAGTTAGCAGTAGTTTCCGGACTTTGATTCGATGCAGTAGTTAGTATGTTTGATGCCTTCGTGGCTCAGACAGGATTTATGTGTTATGTGTTATGTGTTCCGGGCTACGGCCCGATGTAGTATGCAATATATGTGTTCATGCTAGTTGATATGTTATGCTATGCTATGTTCAGTCAGCTTCCGGACTTCGGTCCGATGTAGGGGCAAGGCCCCAGTTAGTCCGGACTTCAGTCTGATGCAGGGGACAAGGTCCCAGTCAGTTTCCGGACTTCGGTCCGATGCAGGGGGCAACGCCCCAGTTAGTCCGGACTTCGGTCCGATGTAGGGGACAAGGTCCCAGTCAGTTTCCGGACTTCGGTCCGATGCAGGGGCAAGGCCCCAGTTAGTCCGGACTTCGGTCCGATGCAGGGGACAAGGTCCCAGTCAGTTTCCGGACTTAAGTCCGATGTAGGGGGCAAGGCCCCAGTTAGTCCGGACATCGGTCCGATGCAGTGGGCAAGGCCCAGTATGTGCTTTATATGTTATTGCATGGTATGTGTTAGATTGGGGGAGCTCACTAAGCTTCGTGCTTACGGTTTTCAGTTTTGGTTTCAAGTACTCAGTTTTAAAAAAAAAGGAGCTCGGGAAGATTGCAGTGCACACACCATAGTCAGATAGCCTGGGAATGTTTGACTCTGATAATGATATTATGTTTTGAATTAATACTCGAGAATTTATGTTATGACTTATGATACAGTTTTTCTAAATATGATTTTAGTAATGTTTTTTTTTAAGAAATTTTTGGGTTGTATTTTTGGGTCGTTTCAATATAGTTCAGGTGCTCTTCGACTTGAATATCATCCAAGGGAATCACTTTAGAAAAATCCAGTCGGTATGCAACCTTTCCTACCCGGACGGAAATCCAGAAGGGATCAATGAACTGGGGGCCTAACTTGCCCTGCTTCTGAAATTGGATGACACATTTCCAATATGACACCGTTAGGAGCACAAATTCCACCTCCTGAAACTCGAGGTCTGAACACTCATTGAATTTTTTTCCTACCAAAGAAAAACTCCCTATTAATACCTCAATTTCTAACATAAGACATCAAATGACCAAGAGGTATCACAAGCTAAACACATAATATTGCAGATACAGACAATCTGCTAGCACCAATATCAAATAAAACCATAACAGGTAAATCATTAACCAAGAAAGTTCAAAAGAATCACCTCATCATCGTGTCTGACCTCCTACGATGTCATCTGCAATGCACGTGTTGGAGCTTTGTCCTTATCCGATGTCTTCCCTGAACCACCTGTATTGACCTTCGGGGTTAGGGCACTGCTTGCTCAAGTGTCTCATCTAGTTATAATTGTAGCAAAGAGACTCGGTGCTCCGATACTTAGATATCTTATGGCCCAGGTTCCACAACGTCTTCATCTGATAGTATTGTCACTACAAGGATCCTTATGAGAAGATTGGAACATCCCACAATAATTTATCTTGTCACACTCTACATCATGAGGACACTTCTTCTTCTATAAGGACTAAGATTTTTCCCCACATTTTTCTTTTCCGCACTGTACTCAACCTCACAGTTCTGAGCCAAGAGGTCCCAAATGAAATTATGTACTTCGAGTATCATGACATCTTTAGAAGTTCTCAACTAATCAAACACTATCCCATAGCTTGTAGGACCTACTGCATCCCCTATAATCTGAGCTCCTTGAAGCTTATTCTCTTCCTCCCATTCCTCAAGATGTGCAACCAAGGATGTAGTGAATAATGTGGAAATTGCGCATCTCGAGCGTAACTTGAGTCGGGGACCACGCAATTTTGTATGGTCGATTCACCATCTATTCAGTGATCTGTGGTGATCCCATCATAGATTTTCAGATGAACATAATTTGAGATTAACATGCCCTTGATAGTAAATGAATCTCAAAGAATTATGAATTTGTGGTGATCAAAATTGGAAAAGGGCTTTGTCTACCTAAATAACTTTATGGTGCACTTACGGAACCCCTTTAGACATCATGGAGTCAAATATGGATCCTAGCCTTCTTAAATAATTTTATTTAGGGTGATTATTTTCTAAGGATAATTAAAACCAACTATAATGGAAAATGATATTGAATGATGGTTATAACCTTATCCACTAATGTCTACTGCTATAAAACTTTCAAAAGGATTAGCTATGAGGATGATCAGTGTTATCAAATTCATAGTTTGGGAGTAATTGTCAGAAATGAAAATAAAGTGTAACGACCCGTTCCCGGTATGTTGATTTATTGGTAATTATAGTGAGTTTTTCAAGAGGGACTCGGCGAGTTCTAGCCTGACTCGCCGAGTAGGGTAGCGCCTGAGGGCACGCGTGAGTCGGGGACTCGGCGAGTCCACATCCCTGACTCGGCGAGTCCATCTGTCTGGGTGAAACCCTAAATTCCCCGGGTTGCCCACTATTTAAACCACCTTATAGCCCCCATTCTCGCCTCCCTCACCCTGAGAACGCAGTGAGAGAACCCTAATCCTCCCTTGAAGAGCTTACATGTGTTTTGGTGCCATTTTGTGAAGGTGTGAAGAAGGAGAAGAAGGAAGAAGCAAGGAGAAGTGTTGTAGTGCAAAGATCCAAGGCCAAATCAGAGTTAATTGAGGTATTTTCGGAGTTCCATCTTGTTATATGCTTTAAACTTCCATTAGAACTCTCCTAAGAGCTAGTTGATGCTTGTTCCAAGCCTTATGTTTGCATGAACGTCTTATTAAGTCGAAATAGCTGTGGATCTGAATGTTGGGGGTGTTGTAGAGCCCAGATCTACTATCTTTTTGGAGTTATATTGCATGATAACCATAGATCTACCCATTTTATGCATCCTTTAGCCTTATTTCCCTTATTCATGAGGTTGTACACGTAAAGTTGGAAACTTTACGTGGTAAATCAGCTTATTGGACTCAGATCTATCAATTGTATGCATTGGATTCAAACAAAATCAAGTAAAAATCAGTTGCATGGCGGCAACTCGGCGAGTCGGAAGAATGACTCGACGAGTTGGGTCGCGAGTCCCGAGTTCTTCAGTTTTATCAGTGTCGAGTGGACGAGGTGAGTTAGGGAGTGGACTCAGCGAGTTGAGGGTAAACTCAGTGATGGGGGGGGGGGGACTCGGCGAGTCCAAGGCAATCTTCTTGGGATCAAGAACAACTCGTCGAGTCTGTTCATACGACTCGGCGAGTCGGATGAAGATTGGCTGAGTTCTTGGATCAAGAGGGTACTCGTCGAGTCGATGCCAGACTCGGCGAGTAGCAGCGAGTAAGAGTGAAAAGTGAGAAGTAGGACCCGGCGAGTTGGGTGGCCCAACTCGGCGAGTCAGCCCAAAAGATAATTGACTTTGACCGAGGGTAAAAGAGTCATTTTACCCCAAGCGCAGTGTTTAGTATTTGATTGAGTGTGTTTATGGACTTGTAGCCGAGGAGATTCAGGAGCAGCCGCCAGCTTACGAGGTGAGTTTCCTTCCAGTAGGAACGGGTCTAAGGCCACAATGTCGGCCCGTTCAGTTAGCAGTAGTTTCCGGATTTAGGTCCGATGCAGTAGCTAGTATGTTCGATGCCTTCGTGGCTCGAATAGGATTTGTGTGCTATGTTTTATGCGTTAAGTATTATGTGTTCCGGGCTACGACCCGATGTAGTATGCCGTATATGTGTTTATGCTAGTTGATGTGTTATGCTATGCCATGATCAGTCAGTTAGTTCCGGACATTGGTCCGATGCAGTTAGTTCCGGACATTGGTCCGATGCAGTTAGTTCCGGACTTCGGTCCGATGCAGGGGACAAGGTCCCAGTCAGTTCCGGACTTCGGTCCGATGCAGGGGACAAGGTCTCGGTCAGTTCCGGACTTCGGTCCGATGCAGTTTCCGGGCTTCGGCCCGATGCAGTGGGCAAGGCCCAATATGTGTTTATATGTTATTGTATGGTATGTGGTAGTTTGGGGGAGCTCACTAAGCTTCGTGCTTACAGTTTCAGTTTTGGTTTCAGGTACTTCCGCAAGCAAAGGGAAGAGCTCGGGGTGACGGCATCGCACACACTACAGCTTTAGCTTTTAGCCTGGGATTGATTTAGTTTGTTTTGATTTGCCGTAGTATGATACAGTTTCCGCAAAGTGTTTTTTATTTTGTTGGAATACATCACGTATGGTTTTATTATATGACACTCTGATTACGGTTTTGATTATATTGAAAAAACGAAATTTTTTTGGGTTGTATTTTTGGGGTTGTTTCAAGTTGGTATCAGAGCCCTGGTTTGAGGGATTCGGATACACTTCCGGGTGTATCTGAACTCAAACTAAGGGAAATAAAAGATTTTAGTAAAATAAAAATGTTTTACAAAAAGAATTTTGAAAGTACTTAGAAAGAAAGAATTGTTTTTAACAAGATAGAGGTGTGTGCATGCGGTCAGCCGAGCTCAAGTAAGTACTCCCAAATTACCTATACAAGTTAATTGTTCAGTTTCAGTTTCAGTAGAACAGCATGCTAGTATAGGGCTAATGATCTAGGAGAATGCCTTATGTGCCTGCTTATGTGTTACAACTTTATGAGTATTGCATGCTAGAATTGAGTAGACAGCAGTAGGATAGCCTGTTTAGGTTATGCCTGATAGTATGAGCTTAGCATCCTATGCTAGTGCAGTTTCTTGTTATAAGAATAGTTTTGCCTGAGTCTGTTTCCCTTATCCGAATGCTGCTTGCTTCGTGCTTGGTGGGGTTCTGAGTACTGGGAGTTAGCCATTAGGTGAACACGTCACACCACATGTAATCAGGTTTGAATAATCCCAGAGTGCTGGAACTGGCCCTATTGCGCAGCTCTTGTTTGAGTCCAACCGTTGTAGGGACGGATCTTTTACTTGAAGGATTATATGATCCTCATCACATGTGATGGCGTTTAGGTGGTGGCTAGCTGGCATTATGAGGAGACCTACAGCAGCTGAGGACCAGTCGTGTTGAGCTTGAGGTTTCCCTAGGGCAAGCCTAGGATGAGAGTAGCAGAGAATGGCAGTAGTAGAAGTGACTTGGTGGAGTCAAGGCAGTTCTTGAGGAAAGTACGGATAGATGTGGAAGGTAGTAGGGGCCCATACTACTGAAAGCAGAGGATCCGTACTCGAATTAAGGAAGGCCAAGGCAAGACCAGGAAGCTAGTAGTAGTATCATGATCCCTTGAGATATTTCAGTGTTCTGATGTTGTTATGATATGTTTCAGAATGGTAGTTTTGCGTCCGAGGCCAGCAGCCGGCAGTTCAGATGCCGGAGGGGGATCAGGATCGGGATCAGGCCCGGAGGTCGGGCAGATGGATGAGCAGACTAGGGAGTTCCTTTCTTCTGAGGTTACTCGCATCATACTGGAACATACTCCTGTGATCTTCGGTTCGATCAAGGAGGGTATTTTAGAGCTGATGGATGAGAGATTGAGTACTTTCCATGCTGAGATGGCGGCCGTGATGGGGTCGCGCACACTTACGTTCAGGGAGTTCAGGGCATGCGGAGCTCCAGACTATCATGGGGCGCGGGACCCCATAGCGAGTACTAGATGGTTGGCGGATGTGGCCAACGCTTTCCGCACTAGCAGGTGTCCCGAGGGGGACAAGGTCAGATTGGCGTCCTGTCTTCTGAAGGACAGGGCACGGGATTGGTGGGAGGAGGTCGGACATGCCATCGGGGATGATGCGGCATCGGATGCCATGACCTGGGCTGATTTCTCTACCAGGTTCAGGGCGGAGTTTGCACCAGTCATTGAGGTGCAACAGTTAGCTAGGGAGTTTCAGGACCTTACCCAGACTACAGAGACAGTGGCGGAGATCACCGCCAAGTTCAGGGAGAGGGCCCTTCTTGTTTCTCAGTATGCAGCCGATGAGGAGATGAAGAAGGCCCGTTATCATGAGATGTTGCGGAGTGACATCCGCATGTTTGTGAGCCGGTCCAGTTGTAAAACGCTGGATGACATGATTGCCAGAGCTAGAGAGAGGGAGATTGATCTCGAGATGGAGAAGAAGAGGAAACCGGAGGCGGTTTTGGGTTCAGGCAGTGTGGGCACAAAGCCCAAGGTTTCAGATCACAGGTCTAGGGGTCAGCAGAGCCACGGTCGGTGTGGCAAGTGTGGGAGATTGCACGAGGGGGCATGCAAGGCAGGGAGTTCCGGCTGCTACAAGTGCGGTCGGACTAGGCATTTGAGTAGGGATTGTACGGCCCCTGCTACTACGGTTACAACATCAGATCTGATTTGCTTTCAGTGCAATCAGAGGGGACATAAAAGGTCCCAGTGTCCCAGTTTAGCTGCAGCAGGGAAGGTGGTTGCACCTGCCCCTGCCACCTTGAGGATTACGGATGGCCGACAGGGCCGATCTGATGCGCCAGTGGCGAAGAGCAGGGCATTTCAGATGACAGCAGAGGAGGCGCGAGCGACTCCTGATGTGGTGACGGGTATGTATCTTTCCTCCATCTCTTAAATTGTTATAATATCGTTTGAATATTACTTGATGATATGTTTTATTTAGGGTCGTTCTCGGTGAACGGCATTTCTGCTTTGGTACTGTTCGATTCGGGGGCTACCCGATCATTTGTATCGCTTGCGCTTAGCAAGAGATTTAGCAGAGCTCCAGGGGAGCTGGATTGTCCATTAGAGGTCGAGATAGCAGATGATAGGACCGTGAGGGTTGGCAGAGTGCATAGAGGGTGTTCCCTCCAGATATTTGATGAGCAGTTTTCAGTGGACCTGGTTCCTATTCCCCTGCGTGGGGATAAAGTTATTGTGGGCATGGATTGGCTCAGCCCCAATGGGGCGGTGATTGATTGTGAGCTTCAGCTAGTGAGGGTTCGCACTCCCAGTGGGGGAGAGATAGTGATTCAGGGCGAGAGGCCCCAGCGAGGACCGGTCTTTTGTTCTGCCGCAAGGCCGAGGCGTTATGTTCAGCAGGGTTGCGCCGGTTTTGTAGCTTATGTCTTGGATGCCCGGGAGAAGGGCAAGACGACGATTGATGATGTTCCAATTGTTCGTGACTACCCGGATGTGTTCCCCGAGGATTTGTCGGGGATACCTCCAGAGAGGCAGGTTGAGTTCAGGATCGACCTAGTTCCTGGTGCGGCTCCGATAGCCAAAGCACCGTATCGACTTGCTCCCCCTGAGATGCAGGAGTTGTCTACACAGCTTCAGGAGCTGTTAGACAAGGGTTTCATTCGGCCGAGCAGTTCGCCTTGGGGAGCGCCGATCTTATTTGTGAGGAAGAAGGATGGGTCGCATCGTATGTGCATTGATTATTGGGAGTTGAACAAAGTAACGGTGAAGAACCGTTACCCACTTCCGAGGATAGATGACTTGTTTGATCAGCTTCAGGGAGCGTCTTGGTTCTCCAAGATCGATCTACGCTCCGGTTATCATCAGATGAGGGTTAGAGATGAGGATGTACAGAAGACTGCTTTCAGGACCCGGTATGGTCATTATGAGTTCGTGGTGATGCCATTTGGGCTCACCAATGCCCCAGCCGCATTCATGGATCTCATGAACCGCGTGTGCAGACCGATGCTGGATCGGTCGGTGATAGTGTTTATAGATGACATCTTGGTGTATTCCAAGACACAGGGGCAGCACGAGGAGCACCTGCGGGAGGTGTTGGAGACTTTGAGGAGGGAGAGACTTTTCGCAAAGTTTTCCAAGTGTGAGTTCTGGTTGCGCGAGGTGCAGTTTCTTGGTCATCTCGTCAACCAGAAGGGTATTTTGGTAGATCCGGCCAAGATTGAGGCCGTGATGCAATGGGAGGTCCCGAGGTCTCCATCTGAGATTCGGAGCTTCCTGGGGTTGGCAGGGTATTATCGAAGATTTATTCAGGACTTCTCCAAAATAGCAGTGCCGCTCACCCGGCTAACCAAGAAGTCGGTGGTTTTTCGTTGGGGGCCTGAGTAACAGGCGGCGTTCGAGACTCTCAGGCAGAGATTGTGCGAGGCTCCGATCCTTACCTTGCCAGAGGGAGTAGAGGATTTCATAGTCTATTGTGATGCTTCGATCACAGGTATGGGAGCAGTATTGATGCAGCGAGGCCATGTGGTAGCTTATGCCTCGAGACAGTTGAAGCCTCACGAGGCTAATTATCCTACCCACGATTTGGAGCTGGGGGCAGTTGTGTTTGCCCTCAAGATTTGGAGACATTACCTTTATGGGGTCCGCTGTACTATTTACACGGATCACAAGAGTTTGCGATATCTTATGGATCAGCCGAGTTTGAACATGAGACAGAGGAGATGGTTAGACGTGCTGAAGGACTATGACTGTGAGATCCTTTATCATCCAGGGAAGGCCAATGTGGTGGCCGACACCCTGAGCTGCAAGGTGTCGACGGCCCCTATCAGAGATCTGTGTATGAGGATGACAGTGATCACTCCATTGTTGGAGCGGATCAAGGAGGCTCAGATGGAGGACCTCAAGGAGGAGAGGCAGAAGTGTAAGAGGATAGTGGGCCGAGTAGCTTCGTTTGATTACGACAGTCGGGGTTTGTTGACGCTTCATGGTAGGGTGTGGGTACCGTACTGGGGTGGGGTACGGCAAGTATTGATGGACGAGGCTCATAAGTCTCGATTTTCTATCCACCCAGGAGCGACGAACATGTATCGAGATCGTCGACCTGATTATTGGTGGCCCTGCATGAAGCGAGACGTCGCTTGGTATGTTGAGAGATGTTTGACCTGCCGGAAGGTCAAGGCGGAGCACAAGAGACCTCACGGCAAGATGCAGCCGTTAGACATTCCCGTGTGGAAATGGGAGGATATCACCATGGATTTTGTCACCAAACTCCCCAGGACCGCACGCGGGGTGGACTCGATATGGGTAGTAGTGGATCGGTTGACGAAGAGTGCCCATTTTATTTCGATTCAGGAGAGTATATCGGCGGAAAAGTTAGCTGATATCTATGTGCGAGAGATTGTGGCACGTCATGGAGTGCTGGTATCGGTGGTGTCGGACCGAGATGTTCGTTTCACGTCCAGATTCTGGAAGCGATTCCACGACGAGATGGGTTCTCGTCTCCATTTCAGCACCGCTTTTCATCCTCAGACTGACGGGCAGAGCGAGAGGACGATTCAAACTCTCGAGGACATGCTTAGGGCATGTGTTTTAGATTTTGGGGGCAGTTGGGATACGTATCTTCCGTTAGCGGAATTCTCGTATAACAACAGTTATCATGCGAGTATTGATCGACCTCCTTTTGAGATGTTATATGGCAGGAAGTGCAGGACCCCGATTTGTTGGGGCGAGGTCGGTCAGCGAGTTATAGGGAGCACCGAAGTGGTGCTCAAGACGACGGAATTGATCCAGCAGGTCCGTAGTAGGCTGCAGACTGCGCAGAGTCGGCAAAAGAGCTACGCCGACAGGAGGCGTTCGGACTTGGAGTTCCAGGTGGGAGATATGGTTCTTCTGAAAGTCTCACCTTGGAAAGGTGTCATCAGGTTCCGGAAGAGGGGCAAATTGGGCCCCAGATTTATTGGTCCTTTCAGGGTTTTGGCCCGGGTGGGTCGGGTTGCTTATCGGTTAGATCTCCCTGAGGAGCTTAGTCAGATACACAACACCTTCCACGTGTCGCAGTTGAGGAAGTGTTTGGTGGATGAGACAGCAGTCGTTCCCTTAGAGGACATTCAGGTTGATAGCGGCCTAAATTATATCGAGAGGCCGGTCGCGATTCTGGAACGGAAGACCAAGACCTTGAGGAACAAGGTAATTCAGCTAGTAAAGGTGCAGTGGCAGCACCAGAAGGGGTCTGAATGGACGTGGGAGGCTGAAGAGGAAATGAGAGCGCACTACCTAGAGTTATTTGCAGATCCAATCGTAGCAGACTTCGAGGACGAAGTCTGAGACAAGTGGGGGAGAATTGTAACGACCCGTTCCCGGTATGTTGATTTATTGGTAATTATAGTGAGTTTTTCAAGAGGGACTCGGTGAGTTCTAGCCTGACTCGCCGAGTAGGGTCGCGCCTGAGGGCACGCGTGAGTCGGGGACTCGGCGAGTCCATATCCCTGACTCGGCGAGTCCATCTGTCTGGGTGAAACCCTAAATTCCCCGGGTTGCCCACTATTTAAACCACCTTATAGCCCCCATTCTCGCCTCCCTCACCCTGAGAACGCAGTGAGAGAACCCTAATCCTCCCTTGAAGAGCTTACATGTGTTTTGGTGCCATTTTGTGAAGGTGTGAAGAAGGAGAAGAAGGAAGAAGCAAGGAGAAGTGTTGTAGTGCAAAGATCCAAGGCCAAATCAGAGTTAATTGAGGTATTTTCGGAGTTCCATCTTGTTATATGCTTTAAACTTCCATTAGAACTCTCCTAAGAGCTAGTTGATGCTTGTTCCAAACCTTATGTTTGCATGAACGTCTTATTAAGTCGAAATAGCTGTGGATCTGAATGTTGGGGTGTTGTAGAGCCCAGATCTACTGTCTTTTTGGAGTTATATTGCATGATAACCATAGATCTACCCATTTTATGCATCCTTTAGCCTTATTTCCCTTATTCATGAGGTTGTACACGTAAAGTTGGAAACTTTACGTGGTAAATCAGCTTATTGGACTCAGATCTATCAATTGTATGCATTGGATTCAAACAAAATCAAGTAAAAATCAGTTGCATGGCGGCAACTCGGCGAGTCGGAAGAATGACTCGATGAGTTGGGTCGCGAGTCCCGAGTTCTTCAGTTTTATCAGTGTCGAGTGGACGAGGTGAGTTAGGGAGTGGACTCAGCGAGTTGAGGGTAAACTCAGTGATGGGGGGGACTCGGCGAGTCCAAGGCAATCTTCTTGGGATCAAGAACAACTCGTCGAGTCTGTTCATACGACTCGGCGAGTCGGATGAAGATTGGTTGAGTTCTTGGATCAAGAGGGTACTCGTCGAGTCGATGCCAGGCTCGGCGAGTAGCAGCGAGTAAGAGTGAAAAGTGAGAAGTAGGACCCGGCGAGTTGGGTGGCCCAACTCGGCGAGTCAGCCCAAAAGATAATTGACTTTGACCGAGGGTAAAAGAGTCATTTTACCCCAAGCGCAGTGTTTAGTATTTGATTGAGTGTGTTTATGGACTTGTAGTCGAGGAGATTCAGGAGCAGCCGCCGTTAGCTTTCCGAGCCACACACTCAGCAGCCAGCTTACGAGGTGAGTTTCCTTCCAGTAGGAACGGGTCTAAGGCCACAATGTCGGCCCGTTCAGTTAGCAGTAGTTTCCGGATTTAGGTCCGATGCAGTAGCTAGTATGTTCGATGCCTTCGTGGCTCGAACAAGATTTGTGTGCTATGTTTTATGCGTTAAGTATTATGTGTTCCGGGCTACGGCCCGATGTAGTATGCCGTATATGTGTTTATGCTAGTTGATGTGTTATGCTATGCCATGATCAGTCAGTTAGTTCCGGACATTGGTCCGATGCAGTTAGTTCCGGACATTGGTCCGATGCAGTTAGTTCCGGACTTCGGTCCGATGCAGGGGACAAGGTCCCAGTCAGTTCCGGACTTCGGTCCGATGCAGTTAGTTCCGGACTTCGGTCCGATGCAGGGGACAAGGTCCCGGTCAGTTCCGGACTTCGGTCCGATGCAGTTTCCGGGCTTCGGCCCGATGCAGTGGGCAAGGCCCAATATATGTTTATATGTTATTGTATGGTATGTGGTAGTTTGGGGGAGCTCACTAAGCTTCGTGCCTACAGTTTCAGTTTTGGTTTCAGGTACTTCCGCAAGCAAATGGAAGAGCTCGGGGTGACAGCATCGCACACACTACAGCTTTAGCTTTTAGCCTGGGATTGATTTAGTTTGTTTTGATTTGCCGTAGTTTGATACAGTTTCCGCACAGTGTTTTCTATTTTGTTGGAATACATCACGTATGGTTTTATTATATGACACTCTGATTACGGTTTTGATTATATCGAAAAAACGAAATTTTTTTGGGTTGTATTTTTGGGGTTGTTTCATAAAGATCATGCCTTTGATAAAGTTTATCCTAGGTTACTCCAAACATTGCATTCTAATCTATTAGAAAGAGAGATTGTCAAGTGTATGTTGTAAACTGACATATTGAAGTAAATTGGAATGTCCTTGAGTTAGGAGTTGACTAGGGTTAGTCGACTAGTTAACATGTCCATCTAATCAGTTCATTCTGATTTTTTTGTGAATAACTTGGAATGTCTATTTAGGAGTTCTGTAGCATATTGAGGTTTCCTTTTCGAACTAACATGGCCAATCGTAGAAACTCAAACTTCAAAACACTCCCATTAATTTACTATCATGAATAGAAGTGTCAAAAAAAGAAAGCCAATTGCCCATGGATTAAAAGGCGATTAGTGTTGGTATACATAATCTAGCCCAAATGCCAAGGAAAAATAATGGGTTATTCTGAGACATATTTTGATAGTTATTTATTTCCATAACAAGAAAGGAATTAGAAAGCATACAAACCTAAAAAATATATTTGAGGTAAAAGGACTGAAACATGAAGAAGTTAAATTTGATCATGGATCACGAGCCCTTGCTACTTTTTATAGGATCAAAAGATAACTGGTTCTCCCATTTTGGTGCTTAATCAAATATATGGATTCATAATGTCGTCAGAACATTACCTTTAAACCTTGAGTATTTTACTAAGGATTAAGTATTGACATTTGTAAGTACGTGTAGTGACTAAAATGATGTAAGAAGGCAGAAACATGGAGAATATAATTTGATCAAGAATGTCAATCCCTTGCTACTATTTATGGGATCAAAAGACAACTCCCCCAAAGGTTTAGCTTATGGTATTATAATTGAAATTGTTTATACTATGATTCATGAGATAGTTCTAACTTATTTAAATGTGGATCAGTCTAACATGTTAAACGAAAGTAATGAAATCTATGAAGCTAGTATAGTAGCAATAGTTCATAGTTGATCCAAATATTTAAATATGGTGTATTATTGTGGTGCAAATATATGTTGAAATTAGTTTACCTAATAGGTCGTTCAGGATTGACCATAATACATACTGATTCAAATACATCCAAAGGTATAGGTGAAAGGTATTTATAGAATCATAGTCTTGGATACATAAATGAGAAGTGTATTACCAAGTATCCAATTGTATCGGATTTTGGATTTCATTTGACCTTGGGTCTTATGATAAATACAAATCTTGTTGATCAAGATAGATAATGAATACATCACTATTGATCAAGATAGATTAACCAAATTACATGGTAAGACCAACTTCGTATGAACGTGAGTGTAGAACATTTTTGGTGTTCAATACTCTCATAAAGCAAAGTTAATAATAAACTGGGCAATAGGATGAGACACTCATAGTGAGCATCTATGTCCAAAATTTATCGATCATCTAAGTAATTGTGAAAGAGTTTCACGATCTATCTCCACCCAGAACACTACCACTAGGAAGTGTTAGTTGGATAGAGAAACAAATCATTCATTGATTTCATACTAGATGAGTCACACTATGCTTGCTAAAAGTTCATGGATTATACCATGAATAATGTTACGGGAAGTCCTTTAGTCTTGTCCCAACTAAGTAGGTTCATGAAACACTCTATGACATATGAAGTGGGATTCATTCCTCATTGGCACATATGTAACTTTATGACTATGAGGCTTGCACTTGTCGTGAAGCACTCGATAATCTAGACCTTAGAATAGACATGTCTTATCTTGTTGGAGAACCCATCAAGCAATTTGGATAATTGTTTAACAATCCTTTTGAGAACAAAGAATATGTTTCTCTAAGGGTTGACTTCTAAGAGAGGGAGCTGATTTCCAAAAGGGCTAGTGGGAGTTACATTGATCTTTATAAGACTCGAAAGTCAAGCAAAGAAGAGCCTAAACTTGGACATAGCATTTACTTCTAGGTTGAAAGATCTATTGAGGAAACTAACACATTTCCACCTCTTCCTTATAGATAGGATAAAGGATGTCATATGCATAGTTATATAAGAGTTTATATTACTAAGGTATGATTAACTTGTAGGGAGCTATCAAAGTATACCAAGTATTGGAAGCTATTGTAGACCCTAAATACTACAACATGGAAGGAGGAAATGGAGTACGAGATTTAGTATATGTATGTGAAAACTTGGTAGATGAAGCACTTGACCTTAACCATTAGGTGTAAGTGGACCTTCAAGAAGAGACAGACATGGATAGGAACAAACACATAATGAAACCAAGATAGATTATGAATGATGTGTAAGCTTAATAAGTTCATTAATGGACCAAAATAAGCATCTCGTAAGTGGAATCTTTACTTCAATGAGAAAGTTCAAAGAGATTGAATTTCGAGAAATAAAGATAAGCCATACATATGTCAAAGCTAGTAGGAGTAATTGGAATCTTTGATTCAATGAAAATTTTCAACAAGTTTGAATTTTGAGAAATATAGATATACCATATATATGTCAATGCTAGTGGGAACATTGTAGTCATCCTTGTATTGTACATTGATAATGTACAATTAATAAGAAACTATATTGTAACTTAACAAGTGTAATAACTTGGCTTGGTATGAAAAATGTTTCACTATGATATACATGGAAGACACAAAACACGTATATAATAAGGATCTATTGAGATAGATAACATTGATTCGTTTGATTAAGCAAAAGTACATGGAATCTTGGGGAAAATCGACATGAATAAATCAAAAGGATTTTGTGCTTATATTGCATAACATTAAGAATTGATAATGCCATAATTCTACTATTAAGCTAGAAGAAATGAGTTGTTAGCCAGATGCTTCTGCTGTGGGATCGATCATATACGCCATGACATGTACCAGATCTGATGACATGTATGCCTTGAGCATGACAAGTTGGATTAGATCAATTTGACGAGAATCAATGAATCAAGATCAATAAAATTCGTAAGTCTCCATGAATACAGAGGAAAGGATCTTGAAATGATCTTTGTAAAGGTTACATTGATGCTAAGTTCCATATTGATAAAGAAGATTATGTTCATTGTAAGAATTCATGATTTTACTAAATGGTGCGACATTGTCTTTGAAGAGTACCAAGTAATAAGCCATAGTGGATTTAACAAACTTAAAGTATATTGCATTTGGTTAAATTTCAAAGAAGAAAATGTGACTAAAAGAGATTCATTAGTGAGATCCTTATTGAAATTCAATCAGTGATGGTCCTTTTGAAGTTTCTTGTGACTATAAGATGGAACCTACATCGAGTATGGATCCCAAGTCACACAAGCTCAAAAGATACATAGTCACTAAGTACCAAAACATTTGATAATAATTCAAATGTAAGTATATCATATTTAATGAGTCATATCGAAAGATAGTCTTGTCGATCTATTCCATAAGCCAACATCACCAACCAAGTCTATCAGTTAGACAAAGTCAAGAGGCATTATATTTGCAAATGAATTGGCTTGAACACTCTTAGTTTAGTTTGTTTCCAACTTGATAACTTAAGCAGCATAAGTGTAAATTTGATATGATAATTATTAAGTGGAGATCTTAATATATGATGGAGATCAGTTATTTCAATTAACTTATCATTGTGTTCTCCTTTTGCATGTTTGGAACCCACTTCCGGAGTATTAATTTACTCAAAAGTCCACAGTCATTCATACTCTTGGAAGTAAGTAGTGATTCAAGATTGTCGCGAGTATTGGTGGATTGACCATAATGATTAGACATAGCATAATGATTGAGCTAACACTCATGAGTACTTAATAGATATTTAAGTATTGGACCAACTTGCGCTTAGAGATTACTTCATGGATCTAGTCATGAGTAATTCTAAGATGATAATATCTTTTATTCTTTAAGAATAGATACATGTGTAGTTTTGTTCTATGATTCTATTATACATTGGTCTACTCTAACATTATCTGTAACTTGTAGTCATAAAGGGTATGTCCATGTGTGACATGATGAAATAGACAAAAACTATGTAGTCAAAGTTTATTTGTTCCTTCCTCCATAACAGGAGAAGCGATATCTATGGGTCCCTCGATGATTTGATGTTGACATCTAAATGGTTTGGTCGAGCCTTGACTGGAATTAATGTCTTCAGTTTAATAGTCATATGTAGTCTTCACAAATCTGTATCAGGAAACATAAATCTTTGTTGATTATTCGAGAAATATTGGACCTCATATAGTTAATGACTTGTCCAAGTGGGAGACTATTGGATAGAGTGTCCAAGGTCATGAACTATTATTAATATTTATAATAATAACAGGCTCCTTTTTGGTTGCCCTCAAGGCCCAAATTAAGTACAATAAACAAAAGAGAAATTGTTTTATTAATTATTATGGTTAATAACTAATTAGAAACTAATTGGAAAAACCTTTTGGGAATTAATTAAAACTTTAATTAATTAAATGGTTGAATGTTCAACAATCAACAGTTGGTTAATTAGGAATGTTTCTGAACCCTTATGGAAGTAGGGTTGGATGAAAATAACTCCATCTCACACGGGAATAGGAGTGAACTTCGTTGTTAGGCTCCTATCGCACATGGGAAAGATCATAAAACCTAGGAAGGGATCCAAGGCTATAAATAAGGCCCTAAGAATTTCATTCTTCGTTGTACCTTGACTTGAAGTATAGCCAACCCTTCTTCCTCCCCTTCTTATGGACAATTTCTAACCCTCTTAGGGTTTATGAAATTGACACTTCTCCTAGTTATTTTTATTCCACTCTTTCGTGTCATTGGCTGTAATACCATTAGAGGGATTCTTGTTTGCAGCCTCTCATCCAAGCAACTTCATGGAGGAGTGATATCTTAATCATGGAGATCAAGGGCTACATAAGAGGTATGTTTTCCTCCTTATGTTTTATGTTTCCTTAGGGTAGATGTAATTAGCATGAAACCATAGATCCATAAGTTGCATGTACACATAGGTATATCGTAGTTTCGATTTTTCTGCTACCTAGTTTAGAGTGCATTTGATGAGTAGAAAACCCAACATAATGTAGTATTCGGCCCATAGTACTAGAAGCATTGGATTTATGCTTGAATCAATGATGGTCACAGAGAATCTAGGAAGCCTATTGGATGAGGAATCTTTGAGTATGTTCAAATTATTTCTTGGTTTCTATTGAGGATGATGATGAGCCCTCATGGACGAGGTTCTGGTTCAGTGCTGGTGCTAAACTGATTTATGAGCGGATGCGGGAGTTCATCTCGTCGGAGATCACCCGTAGTATTTTGGAACAAACTCTTGTGATCTTTAGTACGATCACATTGGGATATGTGGTTGACAAAGCATTGGGATATGTGGGCGCGGTGGACATGTCTATGGAATATTTTGTATTGAGATTCCAGGAGGAGTTTGCACTAGCGATTCGGTACATCAGTTAGCAAGGGAGTTTAAGGACCTTCTTCAGACTGCTGAGACTGTAGCAGAGATCACTGTCAACTCTTGGGAGAGAGCTTTGTTGCTTCCATAGTATTTAATGGATGAGGAGATAAAGAAGGTGATGTATCATAATATGTTAAGGGATGATATCAGGGAGTTTGTGAATTTTTTGGGGTTCAAGACCTTGAATGATGTGATTGCTAGAGTTCGAGAGTAGGAGGTTGACATGGAGCACCTCGGAAAGAGGAAGCCTGAGCAAATTTAGATCGTAGTGGGTTAGGAGAAGAGGCTCAGGACTCCTGATTCACGTTTAGAAGGCTATTAGGGTCAGGACCTTTGTGCCAAGTGTGGGGGACCCATGAGGGAGTTTTCATGAGACAGGAAGGGGATGTTTCAGTTATGGTCAGATGAGTGATTTCAGTAGGGATTACGCTTGAGGATCGGTTCTGATGTGGTGTCACTACAATAGGTTGGGCCAAAAGAAGGCCAATTGTCCACGGCTGATGAGTGGAGCGGCGAGGGCACCTGCTCCGGCTACTTTGAGGATCACTGATGATCATGCAGGCTGGGCGGAAGCCCAACAGTTAGGAGCGGAGCATTGTAGCCTCAGTTGGGAGATGCTAGAGTTTTATCTGGTGCTATCGCATGTATGTTATCTTTTGTTTTCCTTGTGTCTTATTATTCATATATATATATATATATATATATATATATATATATATATATATATATATATATATATATGCTTTTGAATCATGTGCTTGTATGTGTAAGGAATTGCCTTTAATTTAGTTTCCCTATACTTACCTAGTTAACATTATCAAGGGTATTTATTTCCCATTCTACATGCCGAGAGTTATAAGTGGGGCACATCTTGTTGAGCTGGATTTAGATTATCAGGCACTTTGTTGCGGGCCATTTTAGAATCGAATTAGGGGTTTCGCTTTAAAGATCGGTAGTCAAATCAGCATCTTAGTTCAACATAGGGGCAAGGGAAGTTATGGTGCAAGTGCATTAATTTTTGAAAATTCAAGATAGATGTGGGGTGCATAGATTTAATGGGATTTATGTACAAGAGGGTTGTCGTCGAATCAATGCTCTTAGGATGTGAGGTTAGTCCTTACATTAGAAGTAGAGGAAGACATCTTTTGGAAGTTAGTTGCCCCTTCTTAGGACAACAAAGTTAAAGTCCAGAAGTGCTTGTGTCACTCAGTATGGATGCTAATGGTTTATTTATGCACTTGTGGGTTTGATCGCTACAATTAATTGGGAAGGAGTGGTGGCAATTCGATGATGATGATGGTCGTGTGGGATAGAATTGGCGAGGGAATTTCAAATTTTATTGGTTAAAGATGTTTAGAATGCATAAATCCTTCAGTAAGTGGGATGTTGGGATGGTGATCCGTCACTTATGGTAAAGGGGTTAGTATTTGTTGTCTTTATTAATATTAACAGTGTGTAGTTAAATCCAAGTGGAGGAGAACCGTATAGATTATGGGAATAGAATTAGGTACAGAACCAGGAGGATTTCCACATCTTAGTCGAGAGGGAATCCAGTTCAAGTGGCAATCTAGATTAGGTTTGCACAAGGTTGGGGGTTCATAAAATCTCAATGATAGGATCGCGCATTCATAGTGATGCATAAAAGATATGTGGTTGGATCCAAGTTAAGGATTGTGATAGAGCCTCTCTGCCTGTTCTTGTCTGATGAGGGCTTTGGGGTTTGAAGCATGAATTGAAAATCTGATTGGATGCAGTCAATATGGTTTTACACATGTTTGATTGTAGGTTGATATTATATATGGAGAGCAACACCATGAACCGGGATCATGGTGGATATGGGATCGTTGTAAGACTACGTGGTAGCCGTAGCATAAACAAGGATGATAAGTTGGTAGGGAAGTGTTGTAAGCTTGCGATGTAGTAGCAACATTCATCAGAATGAGGTAGGTCATTGTAGGAGTGGTCGTTGGACTGATAGAGGATCAACGTATGCATAGGTTGAGACGGGCAATATTATCATACCATTTCTCTACTTTTGGTAGGTGAAATGTTGGATCCACGCCAGGGTTGGGCTTGTGCAACACTCGTTTGGGTGAGACCCATGGGCGAGGCCCATTTGATTATACAAGCTTGGTGAGACATATGGGCGAGGCTCGTATGCTTATGATAGAGTGGGTGTGTCATGGTCGAAATTGTCTTGAGCAAGGTACTAGATCATGTTTAGAGTGGGATGAATTTGTGTTCAATGGTTGGTATAGTGTGATGGTTAGGCTAGGGTATCCTTTACTAGCTAGACTCTTAGTCGGAGCTTTGTGGTGGGACCAGGTCTGAAACTGTTAGTCTCCGCGATTGATTGGGAGTTTATATCTCAGTTTAGTGGGAGGTCACCATGGAGTTTGAAGATTTAGGATAAATGCAAGTGCAAGTCTTTGGATTTCAGAATATGAGTCATGTTCTCGGTTGGCACAAAGGGTTGGAACTCGTGTTGGAAGTCACATTTTCTTTTATGAATGATATTTTCAATAGCAAGGTATGGTCATGGATCCTGCCTACCAAGGGTATTAGTTGGACAATTTAGAATCGAAAGAATGTCTTTACATTTAGATTGTAGAGAGAGGATCTATTGTTTGTGTTTTAGAATCGTTCTCCTTGTGAGGATGTAACGTCCGTGTTTCTAGGCTAAGCATTAATATGATGATGTAATAGTTAGGGTCAATAATTGTAACCTAATTTGAAGTAACATAGAGGAATTACTTGAATATTTTGTGACTTATGTGATTTTATATGCACTATTACTTATTTATAAGATATAATAAATTAAGAATGAAAATAAGCATTGAAAATAAAATAATAGATAAACCTAATATCTATGAAGAATATTGTAGTGGTCATGACAGGATTCTAGACATATAAAGAACGCCAAAATCCGAGTCATAATGAAAAAGTTATGACTTGTCGAAGTTTTTCGACAAAGGCAACACGACACTGTGTGATGTAAAAAGTGAGTTTACGATAAAATACTTTTTTCTCACACCCCAAAACCGGAACGGTGGAAAATGTTCTAGGGTGGAGGACGTCCTGTTCAGTATCACAACACAGCATAATAGTAAACAAGCAAACAACATCATCCATTGCATTAAATAATGTATTTTAATACAAGTGTGTTATGTATAGTTTATAAGAAAACAAAAATGTAATTCAAAATATAAGACGAGTCTTGAATGCGCTCCATCGTCTCAAAAGCTGGCATCGGTACTTGTCTACTGATGACCTGAGAATACAAGTTATTTTGAAAGAGTTTGTCAACTTTAAATCTGGTGAGTTCATAAGTATTTTAGTGTCATTGTTTGCATCAAAATGTTTGTAACAGTGTTTGAAATATGACTTTGTAACCATTTGTAGGTAAAAATATGTGAATGCCTATAAATGTTTGTAAATGTTTGTAACTCCTAGGAAATCCTATATTTTCTACTAAAAGTAGCCTTCTACCAAGGCACGACTGTCTTGTATGTTTGTTTCTTGTAAAAGAGTATAATTTTCCCAAGTGTAACTATCATTATCAAAATATAGGTTATACATTATTGTTTATGTGAAATGATCACACAATGAATGCAAACGAGAAATTAATGTAGTATTGTAGTGTTTTAATATAGTAACTACTACTGTACTAACAACCTTAAACCGGATTTATATTAAGGTTTTATGTGATTAATTGTACCATGCTATCAACTATGAACACAACGATGTAAGACGTTGGAAGTAATGACATTTGGCACCCGTAGACCTGCAGGTCCCACTGTAGCTAGCAACAAGGTGTAGGATAGGCAATCCGTATAAATCTATACGCAAACTCACACTCTCCCTCCAGGAGATTTTCATTAAAAATTGGGCCATGTCAGGGAAGACATGCCCCAAAACAGTGGTTCACATTTATGTTATAGTATACTTGTATATGTAATGTTTGTTACTAGTGTAGTGAATGTATTTTTTGTCATCATAGTATCGTTGTATAGTTTCTCATAATAGTATCGTTGTATAGTTTCTCATAATAGTATCTTTGTATAGTTTTCATAATAGTATCGTTGTATAGTTTCTCATAATAGTAAGTAGTGACTCATGAATTAACTGACTCTTTGTATGCTTCATTGGAATAGAAGTAATGAGTAGTATAACCCTAAACTATACCTATTATAGTTTACTTGTATAATCGGTTGTATGACTGTATGTGTTGAATTGAGATAAAAGACTTTATATCTACACATATATACATAATATATAACTAAGGATCCAGCGACACTCAGACAAACAACATGGTACTATAAGTCCACAACCAAATAGGGAACATGAAATAAAGTGAGTTGGCAGTCCTAAGTCCTTCAATCCTTACTTATATACCTATACATGTATTAGACAAGGTTTTTAACAATATGTAAGTTTGAAAGCGGTAATGGAGAAGGTTTGATACATAAAAGTGAGTTTAGTAAAGAGTTTAACATGTAAAAGAGTTTGATAAGCAGTTTGAAGTAATTTGTTTAGTAAAACAGTTTGAAAGTATAGTAAATCCATATGTTTGGTAGTTATTAATCACATATGATTGATATAATAACTATGATAGTGAACTTGTATTCCCCCCTATAAAAGCATTTAAAATCATTTAAAATATTGATTAAGGGGTATGAACTCGCCTGTAGTGAGTGATGCGACTGTAAGATCGGTTTAGGAAGTTGAGTGTCGATCGCGGATTTGAGCACAAACGGATCCTATTAACCATATAATGACATATATGTGTATCCAATTAGTGCTTGTAACAACTAATTATTGAATTAGGACCACCTTATGGACTAGTAAACATTTATATTGAAGTGTGACAACCATGTATGATTATATATGAGGGGTATATGGCTATACAAGGGAGTGTATGGTCAAAATACACCATGTTAGTGTGTGTGCGGCCAGGGTGTACGGACAAGCTATGTGTGCGGCCGCACACTCCCCATGAAGAGTGTCAAAACGTATTTGGGGGCCTTAGGACTCATCTAGGAAGGTTTCTTACTACGTGTTCTAGCCATATATGGAGTTTATTTTGCCATTTTAGGACCTAAAAAGGGTGTGTATGGTTGAACATGGTATGTGCGGCCGTACACAGGGTGTGTGTGGCCGTACACACTTGAAGATCATGATATATGGCATTTTTCATGCAAATCTTCAAGTATTCTTGGCATATAACAAGTTATTAATGAATCAAGCAATACTCACTTGTTTTGAAGATTTGAAGATGAATGTGGATGATACTTTAGAGAAAATGAGTTCCAACTTTGAAGGAGTGGCAAAAGTGTTCAAGGATGGCTAAGGGTCATATTTATAGGAGGGAGTGCGTGGCAAGGATGGATGTGCGGCCACACACACCTGTGTGTGGCCGTACACTCAAGTGTGCGGCCTCACACTCCATGTGTTGGAGTGTTTCGCCCGATTTTCTTGATATGCATCGGGTTATCCCATTTCTAGGCTCCTACCTTGATTGTACTTTGTTTATCACACTCAAATAGACCCCAAACAGTGTTAAAATATAGAAAACGAGTCTAACTTTGATTGAATTGATCTATTGAACAGATAGAAATTTCGGGGTGTCACATCATCCCCCCGTTAGAGGGAATTTCTTCTCGAAATTAGAGTTTAAGCAATAACTAGTTAAAATATAACTAAGTGAAAAGATGAGGATATTTCAGTTTCATTTGATCCTCGCGCTCCCAAGTGAATCCAGGTCCTCGCTTGGCGTTCCAGCGAACCTTCACTATCGGGATTCAGCTTTGCTTCGTTCACTTGACCTCTTGGTCCATGATCTCTACTGGTTCTTCCAGGAAGTTGAGGCTCTTGTTGATCTCGATCTCGTTGAGTGGGATAACAAGAGTCTCGTCGGATGGGCACCTTTTCAAGTTCGACACTTGGAAAGTAGAATATACGTTGCTAAGTTCACGGGGTAGGTTGAGTTTGTAAGCTACAGGGTTGGTTCTAGTGAGAATCTCAAATGGCCCTATGTATCTTGGATTGAGCTTCCCACGATTTTCGAAGCATATCAAGCCCTTCCAGGGTGAGACTTTCAAAAGAACGCAGTCTCCCACCTGGAATTCCAAAGGTTTCCTTCGTTTGTTTGCGTAGCTTTTCTATCGGTCTCTAGAGGTTTTCAATCGTTCATGAATCTGAACGATCTTCTTTGTCGTTTCTTGAATGATCTTCGGACCTATGAAAGTGCTGTCAGGAACTCATCCTTTAGCTAACTGGGTGTCACCCACCTTAGCCCAGCACAGAGGGGATCTGTACTTCCAGCCATAGAGAGCTTCAAATTGTGACATCCCCAAAATCTCGTCCAGAAAAGACTGATTTTCATTT
The DNA here is from genome assembly GCF_052625555.1 of Lactuca saligna. NCBI lineage: Eukaryota > Viridiplantae > Streptophyta > Magnoliopsida > Asterales > Asteraceae > Lactuca > Lactuca saligna. The sequence continues at coordinate 47,742,024 of NC_136420.1, read as the reverse complement.
ATCCCTTTAAAATAATTTCAGAGTAAATTCTTTTGATTTGAAAGAGTTGCGGAATTTGTTCCCAAAAACAAAACGTGATAAAACAATATTTATCAAAGCATTTCATCAAGAGAAATGTATTTTCATTATATAATCAAAACTCGGGATGTCATGTTCCGATACAGACCATAAAGCATAAATGATAACATTACAAGTCATTCAACAAATATATACATATACAGACTTGTAAACACAACAACTTGATGGTTCATCCGTCTTATACCCTTGCCCCACTTCCAGTAATACAAATAAAACTGAGTGGGTTAGGCTTGGGAGCCTGGTGAGCATATAGGGTTTTCCACCCACAATAAATAATTAAATTAATTTTCACCAATCAACAATAACCCAATTACCCATTCCCATTATTCTCACTTTACGTCCCTAAAACAACTAACACAAGGGACCTAGTCTTAGAATATTTCATCGGGGCGACAACACATGTTTCGGGGGTTCCTCAGCAATATAAGTCAAATAACGCAACCATGAGGGGGATGGAATACAGTGAATGAACACCCAAGTTCATTAACACCTACAGGTTATGAGCCTGCTAGCGTTCCACTGGACTGTCTAGAAAAGTCTGTGGTCGTCATCTAAATTCCGCTAGATGATTGGATCAAAACAACATCGAGGCCTCTCATCTGTTTATTACACACCAACTATCTACCCATGTTCTACCCAACATATTAGTATATAAAACATAAATTTTTATACATAGTTTCAAAACCTGTATAGCATGCTCAATCAATACATTTTCCACATAATAGATGAGGCACACACACACATAACACGTATTTCATAGAGAAATAATCAAATCTATAAGATAGAAGAAAGTGAATATACATTCACACACATAACAACAAAATATTCACATAACACGTATTTCGTATAAAATACTTCATAATTATGCGTTAGAAGAAAGTAACTACACTCACTTGATTATAAGATGATCGGACAACACTACGACTTGTAGAAGTAGTATTCTTCGGTAGATCTGGAAGATCTTCACAAAAACCGGGCTCCTCGCGGGCAAAGCTTCGGCTTGGGAATCACACTTCTCGGGATCTTCGGGGCCTCGGGACTTGCTTCGGGGCTCGGGAATGATACCAGGGCTTCGGGATATTTCTTGCACGAAAAACGATGCAAAAACGCGAGAAAACGGGAAGAAATGAGCAAAGAAGTCGGTTGCCCTCGATACCCTTTTGTAGGGGGCTGGAACACGAATTACGCTGGGCGTAATGGCGATAAGGTCGCTGACTCCCCCCCCCCTCGGATAATATCGGAATATATATATATATATATATATATATATATATATATATATATATATATATATATATATATATATATATATATATATATATAAATTAAATATCGAAAATATTTAATAAACTTCAAAAATTCATATCTTCCTCATACGAACTCCGTTTTCGAAGTTCTTCGTATCCCCGCGTAGGTGAGACTGCGCTCTACAACTTTTGTTTAGACTCCATTGGCTAATTTTGATTTTATTTTTTATTATTTATTTTTAGTAGGCCGGGACAGGAAAACTCCGTTTTAAAATCATAACTTCTTTATCCGACGTCCATTTTCGCCTATCTTTTTATTGTTTTACTCCTATTAACGAGACCTTCAATTTTCATTTAGATTGTTTCGGCTAAAAACCGCTCGATCTCAAATCGAGTATTCGGGCTGCATACCGCTACGTCGAAACTTCGAAAACTCATAACTTCCTCTTACGAAGTCAGATTTTGGCGTTCGTTTTATGCACGCTCATGGTTTAATGTATTCTACGACTTTCATTTAGATTGCTAAGGCTAAATATCACTCTAACGTAAATTCACTTTTTACGTCGCGTTGTGTCGTGCCGGTTCTGTCGCGAAACTTCGACATGTCATAACTTCTTCATTATAACTCGGATTTCGGCGTTCTTTATATGCACGGAAACCTTGTAACATATACTATAATTTAATTAAGATTATTCATTCTAAATAATCTTTCATAAAAAAATCATTTTTTGACACCTATCGTCTCTAAATTGACTAGCCATGTTCTACGGGCGTTACACAAATGGAGTAGCCTTTATGCTCGTGTGATAACTATTATTGTAGGAAAACTCGACAAGAGGTAAATGAGTATCCCATGCCTTCCCAAAGTCGATCACACAAGCTCGCAACATATCTTCCATTGTTTGGAGGGTTCTCTCACTTTGTCCATCAGTTTGAGAATGGTAGGTTGTACTCAAGTCTAGCCTGGTTTCTAAGGAACTTTGTAGTGAGTGCCAAAATCTAGAAGTGAATCTGCTAACTTTATCAGAGATAATGGATATAGGAACACCATGCAGTCATGCGATCTCCCGAATGTATGTTCTTGTAAGCTTCTCCATCTTGTCAGTCTCTTTGATAGCCAGGAAGTGTGCGGAGTTGGTCAATCTATTGACGATGACCCAAATGGTATCAAGTCCACACGTTGTCTTGGGTAACTTGGTTATAAAGTCCATAGTGATGCGCTCCAAGTTCCATTCTGGTATCTCTGGTTGTTGTAGTAAGCCGGAGGGTTTCTAGTATTCGACCTTGACCTTAGCGCAAATAAGGCATTTACTCACGAAGGTAGCAATCTCTGCTTTCATGTTAGGCCATCGGTATAACTTTTTAAGATCCAGACATATCTTATATGAACCTGGGAGGACGGAATATCAATTGTTGTGCGCCTCAATCATGACCAAGTCTCTGAAGCCACCGTGCTTCGGTGTCCAGATCTGGTCCATGAGATATAGGGCTCCATCACCCTTGACTACCAAGTTCTTATCCATCCCTCTAAGGGATTCACCTGCCACGTTCTTAGGTTTCAAGGCTTCGAGTTGGGTCTCCTTAATTTATGTGAATAGGTGAGAATGGATAGTCATGGTCAACTATTTGACCCTTCGACCAGAATATTCTTTTCGACTTAGGGCGTCTGCTACCACGTTGGCTTTACCTGGATGATAACGAATTTCACATTCGTAGTCATTAAGTAGCTCGAACCACCATCCTTGTCTCATGTTGAGCTCTTTCTGATCGAATATGTGTTGTAAACTCTTGTGGTCTATAAAGATAGTGTTTTTCATACCATACATATAGTGTCTCCAGATCTTCAGAGCAAACAGAACCACTCCTAGCTCAAGATCATGTGTGGTGTAGTTGACTTCATGCGTCTTTAGTTGTCTTGAGGCATAAGCGATGACCTTACCTCGTTGCATCAGAACACAGTCGATCCCTTGGTTGGATGCATCGCAATATACTACGAAGTCTTGTATCCCTTCGGGGAGGGATAGTATTGGTGCGGTGCATAAGGCTAGCTATAGTGTTTCAAATGCTTTCTCTTGTTTCTCTTCCCAGTCAAAGGCCACACCCTTATGGGTCAGTGTTGTCAGAGGTTTCGCGATCCGAGAGAAGTTCTGTATGAATCTGCGGTAGTAGCCAGCGAGACCTACAAATTGACGAATTTCTGTAGGCGTCTTCGGTGCTGACCAGTTCTCAATGGCCTTAATTTTGGAAGGGTCCACGTGGATTCCTTATTCCCTAGCTACGTGTCCTAAGAATTCGATTCTTCGGATCCAAAATTCACATTTAGAGAACTTCGCATAGAGCGTCCCCGATCGTAGTGTTCTTAGGACTTGGCGCAGATGATCACTATGTTCCTCCTTACTTCGAGAGTATATCAGTATGTCATCAATGAAGACGATGATGAACTGATCCAAGTAAAGGATGACATACTCTATGAATATTGCGGGTGCATTCGTCAATCCGAATGGCATCACCACGAACTCGTAGTGTCCATAACAAATTTGGAAGGCTGTCTTCGGTACATCCTCCTCTAGCACTCATAATTGGTGATATCCGGATCTTAGATCAATTTCGTAAAAGTAACTCGCCCCTTGCAGTTGGTCAAACAAATCGTCTATGCGAGGCAGAGGGTAATGATTCTTGACCGTAAGTTTGTTGAGTTCTCTGTAGTCAATATACATATGGAATGATTCGTCTTTCTTCTTAACAAACAAGACCGATGCACCCCATGGCGAGAAGCTAGGTCTGATGAAGCCCTTGCTGAGCAATTTGTTAAGTTGACCAGATAGTTCTTGCATCTCAGTTGGTGCTAATCGGTAGAGCGATTTGACTAATGGGGTAGCTCACGGGACTAAGTTAATTCTGAGCTCGACTTGTCATTGCGGAGGTAATCCGGATAGTTCTTCTGGAAAGATGTCGGGAAAGTAGCTCACTACCAGGATGTTCTTTAGTTCTTTCACTTCTATGCTTGTATTGACAACGTGAGCAAGGAATGCACGATATTCCTTACGTAAGTACTTCTGTTCTTGAATACTTGAGATGATACGAAGACTCGTGTCATGTTTGTCATCGTAAATAATAAGAGTTTCGTTAGATGGAAGATTATGATGAACAGCTTTCTCGTAGCACATGATGTCGGAGCAATGAAGACTCAACCAATCCACGCCGATTATGATATCAAAACTTTTAATTGAGACCAGCATGAGGTCGATTGAAAAGGTATGGCTATCTAGAGTTAGGGTACATCCTATGTATACACTGCTAGTGCTCTCAGTTTTCCCGTTAGCCATTTCTATAATGAATGGTTCCTTAAGTGTGTGTGGTTTGAGTTTAAATAGACAAACAAATTTATGATTCACAAAGCTTCTCTCCGCTCCACTATCAAATAGTATCCATGCATAAGATTATCGAGGAGAAACGTACAAGTGACCATTGTAAGGTCGGCAACCGCTTCCTCGTGGCCTATAGCCAAAACTCTTCCCACTCCACCGGCATTACCTGCCTTTAGGCAGTTCCTTTTGTAGTGGCCCACCTTGCTACAACCGTAGCAAGCCTGGCCCACACCCGCCCCGGGGACTTGGGTGATCGGTCTTGCCGGAGCTTTGCAGAAACGGTCAGTGTGTCCTTTCTTGTTGCAGTTAGAGCACTGCATTTCCCGGTAAGGACCATTGTGGTGGAAGTTACATTTGTTGCACTTAGGCAAACTTCCAGCGTACTATCATATCGGATAGCAGCGCCACGTGGTATCGCAGCATGAACCACCACAACCTTCTGATTTTTAGCAATTTTTTGCTTCTTTTTGTCATCCCAGAATTCCCGCTTGTTGTCAGTGATTTTGGAGGGTTTTGAGATGGCTAGGGTTGTTGTTGTTGGCGGGGTACGGGCTCCATGGTCAATGAGCCGTTGTGCCAATCTCTTGGCACTATCGAAAGTAGTAGGGTTTAAAGCTAAGACATTCCCCTGGACTAGAGGCAACAGCCCCCAGATGTACCTCTCTCTATATTGTTTCCCTCTGTGGGAACAATGCTGGGACATAGAGCCACCAATTCGCTGAATCTGGCGGTATAGGAAACTATGTCAGAGCCCTTCATGGTTAGGATCCATAGTTCCTGTTCTAGCTTCTGGATTTCGCCCCACGGGTAGTATTCCTCAATCATGAGGTCTTTCAGGGTTTCCCAACCAATATCGTTTGCCACTACGAGAGTTAGTTACTTGACATGGCTATTCCACCATGTCAGGGATTTTTCTTCGAAGGTGCAAGCCGCAAACTTGACCTTGCTCCCTGCTGTACAGGAGTAGATCTCGAAGATCGACTATATCTTTTCGAACCATTGTGAGAGGTCAATGACTCTGCCAGCCCCTTTAAAGGACTTTGGTTTGCAGTTGGTGAAGTCCTTATAAGTGCACTCTCTCGAGCGCACAGGGATTTCACCTTGGGTAGAATTAACAGGTGTTCCACCTCCGCTGGCACCCATATAATGATATTAAGCCTTGGATGTTGCCACATCCGCAGCTACTGCAGCATTTAGAGTTGTCGTATCGATTAGTGGAGGAGGTGGTGGTGGTGTTTGATTTGCCGGTCTGCCTTTGGTAGGACGCTTGCGAAGTGCCATCTTTTACTGAAAGTTTATAGAGATGATGGTGATAGTAAGAATCAATTGTAAAGTATGACGAGAGTGATCCATGGGCTAATTCTCCACAGTCCAAACATTTAAATCAGTGTACGATGTGAATAGAAACACAGGAATAGAGTAAGGAAAACACAAGGGTATAGACTTTCCAATAGGTTAGAAATTGCCAATATTACTGGTATTACTGATGTAAATGATTTCAAGAAAAATGACTTAACAATGTGTCTTACATCAAACCATACGAGGGAAAAAATTTGACAGTTTAGTAGGCTAGATAGTGTTTTGAAAGACATGAATATTTTACAAACAAGTGCTTCATAGAGCACAGATAAGAAAAGGCTATTCCTTAATCAAAAGAAAAGATGTGCTAGACATCTTCAAACGGTGGCGGATATTCCTCGGGAGAACCCTAAGGTCTACCAGTTGACGCTCCACGTCGAGAAGGTGTCGTTCATAAACTCGCTGGCGAACCCAGAGTTCTATGACTTTAGCCCGAGTCTCAGCTAGTGCTTGTAGAATGGCCTTGTGGTCCGTCGCAGACCTCTCCCGAGCATGCCCTAGATGGCTGGTGAGAATGGAATGCATTCTTTCATTTGCATCAACCTCCGTGATGCGATGGAGAGTTGTTATGCCCTGGATTTCGTTTCGGGCAACCCTTCGGACTAGGATTAGCAAGACTCTATCCGCTGATCCTCCTTCACTCAGGTCATAAAAGCTTCGGTCTCCATTGAATTGCATGGGATGATTTTGGTCTTCGCCCCATGTTACTATGCATTCGGGATCGGAGCCACCAGGGGTAGGTTGCTGACTTTTGGCTTGGAGTCAGAACCATCATAAAAGCCTTATACATGGTGATCATCCAAAGGGATTGGATGCTCATTTTTTGGCTCGTCTTCAAGCCATCCAACATTGTTTTCGTTCAGAAAGTACGGGTCGCCATGAAGATGGAATCCAACCATGATATCTACGCGAGAAAGAGGGTATAAGAATCTAATATAAATAGGCGTACAACTTAAGATAATTATAAGACAATCCTTACCAGTTACTTCAATACTTGCATAGTGCATACTAGTTATATGAAATCAAAATAGGATAGACCTTCGAATAAGTAACCCTAACTCTAAATCCACAACCAAATAAGGAACAGGAAGTAAAGCAAAGATCACAAATTCTAAGTCTATGACAGGAACAGGAAGTAAAGCAAAGATCACAAATTCTAAGTCTATGACACCTTAATCTCATATAACCTTAGTGTATCCACTTAGAAACTATTGACATACTAGTAAATACCTTTTTAGTTCTCAGATAAGTAATTATAGTAACACAAAAATACTCCTGTAGTATTTTAAGTTCATGTTTTGTTCTAATGTTATCTTTGCTAGTAGTGTTGGTAAGTTTTTAGACTTGTTGAAACACTACAACCATTCTTAGGCACATGCAAGTCACTCATCGGAAAACATAGTTTATCAGGCTATATCCTCCCAGATTTGACTATATGTCTCTAAGCCTAATTATGTTGCTCAACAATCGCTATACTTTGGTTTTGTCCTAGTGACACTGATTTTAGTATGAATGCAGGTATGTATACTTAGTTAAATATTTTACTATTTAACAGTATAAACTCTTGGTCAGAGTATTTTAATCCCGTTGTGTTTATAGTTTGTATATCTTTTATGGGTTCATATACTCAATTCACTATAAACAATACTCTGGCAGAAAACTTTATGGGGTGGAGGACATCATGTTCAGTATCACAACACAGCATAACAGTAAATAAGCAAACAACATCATCCATTGCATTAAATAATGTATTTTAATACAAGTGTGTTTTGTATAGTTTATAAGACACCAAAAATGTAATTCAAAATATAAGATGAGTCTTGAATGCGCTCCATCTTCTCAAAAGTTGGCATCGGTACCTGTCTACTGATGACCTGAGAATACAAGTTATTTTGAAAGAGTTTGTCAGCTTTAAAGCTGGTGAGTTCATAAGTATTTTAGTGTCATTGTTTGCATCAAAAGGTTTGTAACAGTGTTTGAAGTATGAGTTTGTAAAAATTTGTAGGTAAAAATATGTGAATGCTTGTAAATGTTTGTAAATGTTTGTAACTCACAGAAAATCCTATATTTTCTACTAAAAGTAGCATTCTACCAAGGCACGACTGTTTGTATGTTTGTTTCTTGTAATAGTGTATAATTTTCCCAAGTGTAACTATCATTATCAAAACATATTTTTTACATTATTGTTTATGTGAAATGATCACAAAATGAATGCAAAGGGGAAATTAATGTAGTACTGTAGTGTTGTATTATAGTAACTACTGTTGCACTAACTACCTTAAACCGGATTTATATTAAGGTTTTATGTGATTAATTGTACCATGCTATCAACTATGAACACGGCAATGTAAAACGTCGGAAGTAATGACATTTGTCACTCGTAGACCTGCAGGTACCACTGTAGCTAGCAGCAAGGTGTAGGGTAGTCAATCCAGTATAGATCTATACGCAAACTCACGCTCTCCCTCGAGGAGATTCTGGTTACAAATCGGGCCATGTTAGGGAAGACATGCCCCGAAACTGTGGTTCATATTTATGTTATAGTATAATTGTATATGTAATATATTTTACTAGTGTAGTGAATGTATTGTTTCTTATCATAGTATCATTGTATAGTTTCTCATAATAGTATTGTTGTATAGTTTCTCATAATAGTATCGTTGTATAGTTTCTCATAATAGTATCGTTGTATAGTTTCTCATAATAGTATCACTGTATAGTTTCTCATAATAGTAAGTAGTGGCTCATGAATGAACTGAATCTGTGTATGCTTCATTGGACTAGAAGTAATGAGTAGTATAACCCTAAACTATACCTATTATAGTTTACTTGTATAATCGGTTATATGACTATATGTGTTGAACTGAGATAAAAGTTTTTATATCTGCACATATATACATAATATATAACCAACGATCCAACGATACTCGGACAAACAACAAGGTACTCTAAGTCCACAACCAAACAAGGAACAGGAAATAAAGTGGGTTGGTAGTCCTAAGTCCTTCAATCCTTACTTATCTCCCTATTCTAATAAAAGAGTAGTCTTTAATATCCTTTTGACATGAGTCACCATATTAAGCCTCATAATTAATGCATTTTATTTTTCTTTTGCCATGTTTCACCTTATTATGTCTTATAATTAATGCATACCATTTGTCAATATATTGATTCTCCATTTCAAAGTTCAAGTTTTAAATTTCTCATTTTAATTACATTAAATTAACAACATTAGAATAAAATTTTAAATAAAATTAATACAAGTTATAAAGTGATATAATTTTACATATTTATTTAAATCAATGATTATAATTTTATATAACTAAAAAAACCTCTTGATTAATAATTTATTTAAAATAAGTTATTAATAATTTTAAATTTTGACTATTAAAGTTTAATTAATTTTATAACCGTGGTTCCCACGGGTTATAAACTAGTATAACTATATATGTATTAGACATGGTTTTTAACAATATGTAAGTTTGAATGTTGTAATGGACAAGGTTTAATACATAAAAGTAAGTTTAGTAAAGAGTTTAACATGTAAAAGAGTTTGATAAATAGTTTGAAGTCATTTGTTTAGTAAAACAGTTTGAAAGTATAGTAAATCCATATGTTTGGTAGTTATTAATCACATATGATTGATATAATAACTATGTTATTCAACTTGTATTCCACCCCCCCCCCCCCCTATAAAATCATTTAAAAGCTTGATTAAGGGGTATGAACTCACATGTAGTGAGTGATGCGACTGTAAGATCGGTTTAGGAAGTGGAGTGTCGATCGATCGCGGATTTGAGCACAAATGGATCCTATTAACCATATAACGACATATATGTGTATACAATTAGTGCTTGTAACAACTAATTATTGAATTGGGACCACCTTAGGGACTAGTAAACACTTATATTGAAGTGTCACAACCATATATGATTGTATATGAGGGGTATATGGCTATACAAGGGAATGTATGCTCAAAATACATCATATTAGTGTGTGTGCGGCCATGGTGTGTGGCCAGGCTGTGTGTGCAGCTCCACACTCCCCATGAGGTGTGTCAACACGTATTTAGGGGCCTTAGGACTCATCTAGGAAGGTTTCTAACATCGTGTTCTAGCCATATATGGAGTTTTTTGCCATTTTAGGACCTAAACAGGGTGTGTATGATTGAACATGGTGGTTGCGGCCGTACACAGGGTCTGTGCGGCCGTACACACTTGAAGATCATGATATATGGCGTTTTTCATGCAAATCTTCAAGTGTTCTTGGCATATAAGAAGCTATTGATGAATCAAGGAAGCAATACTCACTTGTTTTGAAGATTTGAAGATGAATGTGGATGATACTTGAGAGAAAACGAGTTCCAGCTTTGTAGGAGTGGTAAAAGTGTTCAAGATGGCTAAGGGTCATATTTATAGGAGGGAGTGTGTGGTTGGTATGGGTGTGCGGCTGCACACACCTGTGTGTGGTCGTACACTCAAGTGTGCGGCCGCACACTCCATGTGTTGGAGTGTTTGGCCCGGTTTTAGGTAATATGCATCGTGTTATCCCATTTCTAGGCTCCTACCTTGATTGTACCTGGTTTAGAACACACAAATAGACCCCAAACAGTGTTAAAATATAGAAAAACGAGTCTAACTTTGATTGAATTGATCTATTGAACAGATAGAAATTTCGGGTTGTCACATTTTTAGCCTTAGTGCTCTAAACGAAAGTCATAGTATACGTTAAACAGAGAGTGTGAAGAAAAATAACGCCCAAATCGATTTGACTTTATATGAGGAATTTATAGTTTTACAAAGATTTGGTAGAGCAGTATGCAGCCCAAAATTTAAATTTTAGATCGGTCGATTTTTAGCCAACACAACCTAAACTAGAATCGAAGATCTCGTTAATAAGAGCACAGTGATAAAAACACAGACGAAAGTGGACGTTAGATGACAAAATTATGAATTTTTAACGGATTTTACTTGTTTAGGTCTGTTAAAATATAACTTTAAAAAGTAACTCAAAAATAGCCAACAGAATATAAACGAAAGTTGTAGATTATGTGTCTACCTATGCATGGATATAAAGAACGTCGAAAAAAGAGCTTGTATGAAAAAGTTATAGAATTTAGAAGATTGATGAGTCTGTTAAAGGGTAAAGGGTACGCCCTGCATACATAACTTGTACACCCTGCGGTCTCACAACTTATGGCGCCAGATCAACCACATCACTAATCCTAACCTTCTCATCTATTCTCTTGTATGTGCATCATACGCTTGTACGCCCTATTTACCGAAGAAGCCCAATGTTCCTGTGAGGAACGCCTCGCGTAATCGAAGATCAGCCACTATAAAAGGGATGTGAGGGCTGCCTCTTTTACTCACTCATTCGCCTTCTCTCCATATAACCTCTCTCTCTAAACCTCCCCAACCTCTAGTAACTTATAAGTACTAGAGGAAAGCCCCGGAGAGCCAGAAGACTCTAAGAAAAAGAGCTTTTTGGCTCGGAAATTCTACCCCCGCAGAGCCCGGTTTCTAGCCAAAACCTCTCTATAAGTGAGCTATGCTTGCTCTACTTTAATTATAGCTTAGATTTAAATTTATTATCCTTATTATGAACTTACAGCTATATATATATATATATATATATATATATATATATATATATATATATTATAAAATATAATATATAAAGTGTTATTATAATATCTATTAATTACTCGCGGTACAAGGAATCTGGTGTGAAGGGTCGCATAGGGTTGTTGGATTTCAGAAGTGCTATAATGCCAAAATGGTCCTGCCGTTCGGTGTTTCTTGTCTGGCCCTTTTCTGTACATATTGGTTGAAAACTATTTGTGTAACCCTTATAAAACAATATCACTCGTAAATAGTCACGATAAATATTGAGCTAAAAATCTAGTGGTAATAATAATAGGTTTTGTCATAGGGAATTATATTGTTAAGAAGCGAAGCGCGTCCAAGTTGGAATCACCACTTTAACAAGTGAGTGCATAGTTACTTTCGTCTTACACATAGATATGAAGTATTTAATATAAATTACGTGCTATGTTTGTATATGATCTGTGTTCTTGATATCTATGATAGATGAGCAATTTATACATGTTTTCAATGATTTAAATTATATATGTATTTTATATCTATGAAAATATTAGGTAAAACATGGTTAGATTAAATAGTTGATGTGTGATAAAATGATGAGAGACCTCGATGTTGACAATGATCCAATCATTTAGCAGAGTATACATGTCGACCACAGATTATACCTGACAGTCTAGTTGAACGCTAGCAGGATCGCAACCTTTAGTTGTTTGTGAACGATGTGCTCACCGGTGTACTCCATCCTCCTTATGGTTGCCATACGGGCAATTATTGCTGAGGAATGCCATTAGCAGTAGTGTCCATCCCGATGAAAATCCTCAGGATGGGTCCCTTATAATAGATGCTTTAGAGAAGTAAAGTGAGCATAATGGGAATGGGTAATCGGGTTCATTGATTTGATGAAACTAATAAACTATTTATTGTGGGTTGAAAATTCTATGTGCTTACCAGGCTCCCAAGCTTAACCCTCTCAGTTTCTTATATTACAGGTAGTGGCACAAGAGCATAGTTGAGATGATCAAATGAGGAAGTATGTATTACAGGCCTGTAGAAATAAGTAGATGTTGTAAGGCCTATGTTGTTTCGGTTTATGCATTTGATCTGTATTGACAATGACATACCGATTTTTTTAATATAATTAAATACATTTCTTCGGAAACGCTTTGATAAAAATCTTTATCATATTTTTGGGAACAAATTTTGCAACGTGTTTCTTTAAAAGGATACTTTGATTCTAAAATAAAGCATAAACTAGTTGGTCTTTCCTGGCCATAAAAATGGGGATGCCACAATTGGTATCAGAGCATTAGTTTAAGCAAACTATGAATTTGTAGGATTTCTAGACTTAAACTTAGGTGCTTTTTGTTTTTTCTGAGACAAAATGTTTGTAGTCTGTGGACCACATATGTAGATCTCTGCAGTCGATGAGGTGGACCAAACGACTGTAGTCTGAAAAAAAAAAAAAAAAGACTGCTTGTTTTTTTAACATCTGCGAGCTACTAAAATAAACTAAAATCTAAATAAACTGGTTTTTTTAAAACTTCAAAGTGATTTTTTTAATATTTTTACGGCTTTGTTATAAATAATTAATGAATCTAGATCAACGTTTATGTATTATTGTATAAAAAATAAAAATAAAAATAAAAATGGTTTGAATGAACATATATATTTGATAAAAACCAACTTTTGTTGCAAAGTTACAACTAAACATTATAATTAGTGATCAAAGAATTTGATACATAAATGGAAGGAAATAAAATTCGATTTTTTTAATTAAATCCATTAAAAATGTACCATAAATATTTTCTCAAGAAATTGACAATACTGTTTTATATAATGTTTTATAAAATTTGACAAAAAAATATAAGAATATATTATAATTTTTTTCTATATTTATATAAACAACTTCAACGACTATTATTGTAATAAATATTTATTTATAAATTTGTCAAAAATATCATTTTTGTATCGTCGAACATTTTTTCTCAGTTTTGTAAATTTTTTTCAAATTGTTTATCATTAATAAAGTTAGAAAATTATAAATTAAAAAAAACTTTAAATATATATATATATATATATATATATATATATATATATATATATATATATATATATATATATATATATTAGGCTAGAAGATGTTTGAAGATGTTAGAAGACTCTAGTCCACATCTGCACCAAGAAGAGAGCGCGCAGACATTTTTAGGTCTGCAGTCTTCAAACAAAAAACAAACAGTCTGCGAAGGCTAATGTCTGCGTGTGGTCTGTGCGGCACAGACAGAAGAGGCCACGCAGATCTGCAGACAAAAAAGAAACACTACCTTAGAATGCTAAGCAATGATTGTGGGATCAGTGTCTACTATTTTTTAGACACAAGCACCAGCTTATTTTAGGAAAGATTCCTAAATTGCTATTGTGTGCGAAATGATTTATGTTATATCTATAAAGATGTCTTATATGCTATTAATTGATCGGATCTATGGTCTATTGCGGATCGGATCTGTAAACTTTATGTGTTCAGAATTCTAAACGTTTGACTACGATATTAGAACTAGCATGTCACGTTTTGGAGTGACAATGAGGATTTAAACATCTATCGTAAATAAAGATCTAAATTCACCTACTTTTATTTATAGATCGACATGGTGAGAAATCAAAGTTGAAACGCTAATGAAAATGCTAATGGAAATGCTAATCAGCAGCCTATGATTGAGCGTGCACCTGAAGTAGTAGCTACACCCGAGCCAATCACTATGGCAGGAGTACAAGCAATGATTTAAATGATGTTGCATATTCAAATGGAAGAGACAAGGAATTTACTTCAATAGAAGAAGGATGAACCTACGACGCCTGTGGAATAGCTTGAACTGAATGAGGGTCAGTCGGAAGGAGGAAAGCTGAACCGCCAGTGGTTGGAAGGAATAACCAAGATGGTGGGATTGACAGGGATACGCATATGTAAAAGAACTTCTTGGGTGCTAAACCACTGAGTATTTCTTGAAGCCCAAAACCAGTAGAGATTATGGACTATATCTCCGAAATGCAGATGGTATTTGAAAGTTGCAACTGTAGTGACAAACAGAAGACGCTCTTTGTAGTCAGACAACTGAAGCTTGGAGTCTCGAGCTGGTGGAAGTTATTGGCAGATACGATGCCACGGTGACAAGACCTAAATATGTCTTACGAAGAGTTTATGGAGCAATTAAAAATATAGTACTACTTAGAGATAGATCTGATAGATCTAAACAATGAGTTCTGGAACTTAAAGAAGGGGAGCGTGAGCATTCATGACTATGGTACTACATTCATTGAGAGGATGAAGTTATTTGCTTATTTGGTGCCAACTGAACTCTCCTAAATAGAGAAGTTCGCTAACGGATTGCCTGCAGACTTTGGCCTAGCAGTCAAGATGGCAGCTACCTTCAAAACAACTGTTAGTATAGCCAAAAACATAGAGACCCAGCTAGGAGAAACGGCCTTGAGAGAACTGAAGTTGGTGAGAAAAAAAAGTTAAATGGATCTTCAAGGTCCAACAAGAAGAGTAAATTCTCTAAGTTTGGTCCGAAGAAATTTGGAGGAGGAGGAGGAAGTGAAGCGAAGTGGTGCGAGAAGTGCAAAAAGAAGCACTATGGAAAATGTGGCAAAGATATCACTTGTTTTAAGCGTGGAAAGCTTGGGAATTATGCCAATGAATGCACCCTCAACAAAAAAAGTCTATTATGGGTGTAATGAAGAAGGGCACATTTTGAGGAACTGGCCGAAGAAGAAGGAGGCGGCAAGGCCTATTGTTCCAATGAGTCCCAAGGCGAGACCTTTCCAGATTACCCTAGAAGTCGCAGAGGATGCAACAGATATCACTTCAAGTACCTTTCTTGTAGCTTAATTGCCTACTATATTGTTTGATTCGGGAGCAAACTACTCCTTTTGTATCACACAAATTTGATGGAAGACTAGCATTACCCGTACATAAACTTGCTAATGCTCTAGTTGTGGAAGTTGTCGGTGGAAAATTCATATTTGTTAGCGATTGCATTAAAAACATCGTCGACGGGAATAAATTCCACGAGGAGTTGTTGCTCATTGAGTTGAATGGTTTTGACATTATACTAGGAATGGATTGGCTTAGCACAAACGATCCCAAGAAAATATGTTGGAAGAAGATGGTGAGACTTAACCCACCTGGAAAACAGTGATTAATGGTGTATGGGGACAAACTTAGAGTGAACTTTGAAATCATTTCCCAAATGAAATCCAGAAAATTTTTATCTAAAGGATGCACATCATACTTGGTATTTGTAATCGATGCAAAGAAGGAGATATAAAGAATACCAGTGGTGTTGTAACATCCCAAAATTCATGACCAAAAATTTCGTTTTTAGTTACGTAATTATAAAAACCAGTAGTCTAAAAAATCAATAGTTTCATCCTATATCATAATCAAAACTAATATCTCAATAAATAAAATATCTCATAATAAAAAAATATCAGAGTACAACTCCCAAAGATCTCATTTACGGAAAATCATAGTGTGATGCGCTACGATCATGTTAGCTCCTTTCTTTTCGAAGTTGAAGTACTTGAAACAAAAAATAAAAACCGTAAGCATGAAACTTAGTGAGTTCTCCCATCATACCACATACCATACAATAAACGTACTGCCTAGCATATTCATGTACTAGCCTACCCCTTCGGTCTCTTTCAATCAATCACTGCCTATCATATCAGGATGCTAGCCTACCTCTTCGGTCTCTTTCAACTGGTAACTGTCAAGCATATTAGGGTGTTGACCAACCCCTTCGGTCTCTTTCAATCGTTAACTGCCTAGCATATTAGGGTGCTGGCCTACCCCTTCGGTCTCTTTTGATCAGTAACTATCTAATATATTTGGGTGTTGGCCTACCATTTCGATCTCTTTCAAGTGGTTACAGGGTCTGTTTCACCGCTACCACTACCAAATAGTATCCTAGCATATAACACATAAATCACATACTACCAATCATATATGGGTGTTGGCCAACCGCTTCGGTCTCTTTCGACCAGTTAGGGGGTTGATGTGTGTAAAACCAACTAGTTTTAATCCTACTTTTAGTTAATAAATAAAGCACACAAAGGCAGTGAACCTGTCTTTTAGTGGTGTAGTTGGATAAGTAGGGTGTCAAACTCAGGGAATTGAAATTAACCTAATGACTAATTTTAACTAAACAAGTAATAAAAGTAAAGGGGTTTTTCTCTAGTTTTACAAGACTAGAAACTTAAACATAGCACTTGAAACAATTAACTAACTAAACAATTAAAGCAAATGACAATTTCACTAAATTTATTAAAGGGTTTTTGTTTAGGTTCAACTAATTCACTCCTATGGTTATTTTAATGATAAATTAATTATTATTGGTTACCAACTATAGTGGTTAGGTTCATGTTCATTACTCCTAACCCTTAGACAATTAATCAATTCAAGCAGTGGCCAATTGTTTAAACTAATTAATTCCCTAGTTCAATTATTTGGATTAAATAAGATTTGTAATTGGTTAATCAAGTTGGTGTTTCAATTAACCTCTTGTTTGTTGGTTTCTCAAACAAGTTCACACATTAATTTACCTATTCTCTAATCAATCTTAATTTCATATTCATTACTCTTAAACATATGATCAAGTGTTCACATAACATATGAGGTTAATAATTAAGAGATGTTCATGCAGCTTAATAACCTTCCAATTAACAGAAAATAGTTGTCATTAATGCATAAGGTTCTTTAACAAACTTAATTTAATAAAATCACCAAATAATAATCAATCAAAAAGTATATTATAAACCATATGAGTAAATTAGTCTTCCCCAACAGAAACAAAACGAGTTTAGTTCATAGTCATGATAAAAACAAACTCATAAGCAGATTTAACTAAGCTAAACATACTTAATTCCTAAGGCTAAGTGGAATGATTAACCAAATTGCCTTGATTCTTCCAAGGATTGAAGATTAGGGTTGCTTAGCTCCTCCAAGGATTCTTTTTTTGCAGGTTCAGCTCTCAAAATCGCCAAAAGTCTCTCCCAATCAGATAATGGTTTGGTATATATAATTATCACAAAACAGGGTGTACTCGGCGAGTAGCAGACCTAATTCACCGAGTAGATGCTAGTTATCCATCTCATACCAGGAGTCTTGACTTATCTTCTGGAATATTCTAATGGAATCGCCGAGTAGACTCGAGAACTCGCCGAGTAGGAAGGCTTTTGTCCTTCATTATTCATTCTTTGGTCTCTAATTGCTCCCCGTTGTTCCCTTTTACTCCCAAGCATGTCTTTTGGACTGAAAACAAAATTTAAACATTATTAAGTACCTTTTGTCCACATTATACACATAATTAGTTAAAAATGAATAAAAATGTATGCTAAATAATTAACTAATTATGCACATATCAAAATACCCCACACTTGACTTTTGCTTGCCCCGAAGCAAAACTGAATTTTAACATATTAGAACCACATATGACAACTCCAATCTAACCCAACCATTATGCCAAGACTGCAATGCATGCATTTGTGTCTAAAATTGTCCTAAATACCGCCCATACTCCAAATACTCACAATCCTCATAAACATTCTCTCACTCACCCCGAACTATGTTCATTTTATGCATCCCTCCGAATCGATCCTTAGAAAACCGCTTAACCTCATGGTATTTTTGGTTGAGCAACCCAAGCATACATAATCTAGACAATTACAATTCATGACACCACTATGGAGCTCTTTGGAATTCTCTATTTCTTTGACATTTGATATTTGATCTCTTTTAATTCACCACCTTGTTGTTTGCTTTTTGGTATCTTCACTTTTTGAATTTCTTTGGAATTTTTGATCTTCATATTTGATATTTGATTTTAATCCTCCAAAAATTCTTCAACTTTTCTTTTAACTCTCTCTCTCTCTTTTTTTTTTTTTACATGTTCCTCACTTTTTCACTCAAATCTCTACATGCTTAAGCAGGGGCACTCAACTTCAACCTTTATTGGCTAAAGATAATAGTTTTCCTGGATACATTTCTGGTACACCATGCTAAACATATTGCATCCCTTAGGCTTAGCGAGGTCATGTTTTTGTCCCATGATTTCACTAGAATAAGGAAGCCACAAATTCACTAGAACGTATATAGGCTCAACTAAACATTTGGGTTTTCATGCAATTATCAACACAATTCTAACATGGAACCCTAATTGCTTTTACCAAAATTTTCTAAATTAATTCCTAAGTAATATTTTTGGTATGCAACAATTTTTAAAATTAGCCTAAATTAAGATTCTAAATTTTCTAATATGTGACCAGCCCCCTACCCCACACTTATTTTATGCAATGCCCTCATTGCATATCAAATAAAAATGCAAATATATAGAGAATTGGAACAAACTCCCCTGGGGTAGCAGTCGATAGGTTGATACTCTTCTCTTTAGCTCCATCTTCAATTGACTTTAGCCATGGGAACAGCTCATCCATGTCTTGGGTGTCATACGTCTCGTGTGGTTGACAGCTTGAAAATATCACGGAACAAGCTTCTTAGAAAATCCCCAGTAACAACTCTTCACGAAAAGTGGATAAATGCTGCAGTGAAAGTTCTCAAAACAGCTCTGGAACTCGAAAATTGCAAGTCTACTCGGCGAGTAGTGTCGTGTACTCGGCGAGCAGCTCTCAACTTGGAGCTATAACGTGTAATACCCCATGTACTCGCCGAGTAGAGTTTGTGCACTCGGCGAGTAGGCATTGTATTGCCAAAACTGATCCAGCTCTTGTTCCTTTGGACTCATGTTTTGAAATTGGAAATTTCACTGACCCTTTCTCTAAACCCTTAAGCAGCAACACCCACCATTACTCTCGACTCTTAACGGACTCAATGCTAAGGACAAGACTTCATACTTTTTCTTGAACATCTCTCATTCCTTATTTGACCCTCAACAATTTATTATGGTTCCTAACCTTCCATCCTTGAAAAACAAGCAACTAAAAGTGAAAGCAATAAAAATCCTAAAAAAACAAAAATCATCCAAGTTTAACAATTGTTCAAAACAAAACACCATAAAAACACAAAACATAAAAAATAAAGTCCTCAATCTTCTTCTTCCATATCGGCTCCTCTAGCTCCACTTCCTCCTCCTTCATTACCCCGTATCATTCTTTCTAACCAACTCATGATGTAGGGGTATCCCGGACCGGGGCTTGGCGCAATGTTCATTTGCTTAAAAGGTACTCGAATGATTGGTTGTTATAATTAACCCCTCGTCCGATATCGTCCAAATAGCGTCGGTACTCCATTTGATTCCAACCATCGTTGTCCTCCTCCACCGGAATAACTGGTGGGTCTTCCTATACCCGCTCGCTACGTTGCCTTACCCGTCTTCACGGCTCCTCTGGGATTGCCGGCTAGTCTGCATGTGGAATGGAAAAGGAATCACCAAACTTCTCCACAATCCGTGCCCTCCTGTATAATGCAGTGTTGAACGGGGGAGGATAAATGACCGTGAGTGCCCTTGCTTCTTGTAAATCTAAAACCCCAAATGACCTAGCAAGCCTTGTAATAAACATGCCTCCATTAATCTTGGAGTTAACCTTTTCCTTAACCGCCCCTTCAGCAAGAAACTTGGTGATGCAATAGGGGAGATTGTAGAAAGCATCGGGAGTAATAATACTCCAAAGATAGAAAATATCAAGGGTTAGGACCTTGTCCCAATCCTTCCACATGTTGATGCTGCTAGCCACGAAGCGGTGAATAAGGCGATGGATCGGAGAGAGAATATGACCCTCCTGGGTGGTAGAAGGAATATACACCCGGTTGGCAATAGTATTCCACCAGGTAGAGGCCACCACTGCCTCGGGAAGATCCTTATGGCAGTTCTCCAGAAAGGCTTCAAAGTCCTCAGTCAGCATGGTTCTTTGATCATAAATCCCCAGCCTCCAGGAAAATTCAGTCATGCTGCATTGTCGCAGCTCCCTACCAAGAGAAAAAGAAATTATGTTGGGGTTGTAGTACTCACTACCACCTCAGAATGAGATGGTAGCAAAATATTCCCAACTCAGTTCAGCATAAACAGGTTCTTATATCTTGAACAATTGTAACCAACCATCACATATGATGGTAGTATCCCCCAAGTTGCACTCCTTCACCAAATATGGAGTGAGCTCCTCTTCCAAACCCACTTTTCCCAACCAATCCCAGTCAACAACGTTGGGAAAATGAATCTCCTTCTGTTTCAGCGCCACTAGTTTGTTTTTGGCTCGAGCTTGGGATGATTTGGACGTGATTTGTCGAAATGAGAGCCACGGGATATCACCTTGGCTTCCCCCTATTGAAGATTGCCCTCTTCTGAACATGGTATCTGCATAACAACATAAAGAAAACACAAAAAAACAAAACCCCGCATTTAAAATAAAATAAACATGGCTGCATAGGCTTCTACTCGCCGAGTCCATAGCATCTACTCGGTGAGTAGAATGAACTTTCGAGACAGAAACCTATCGATTATATATAGGGTGCCCAAAACTCCTAATTTTTCACATGGGTTTGCTTTATTAAGTCAAATAACCATAGATCCAAAAGAAATTTCTCCTAACATTACCTAATTCATTGCAAAATTAGAACCCTAGAATTTGAGGAAACCCCCAAATCCGAATTTAAGCAAAATAGGGGCAAATCAATGATAAAGATTGAACCTTTGATGAGTTTTAAGTATAAAGATCTTACCTTTTCCTTTGAAAGACGAAGATTAAGTGGAAAATTGAAGAAATCGCAGAGAGTGCTTGAGGGATGCTGTGCACAGCGAGTGTATGGGTTAAATGGGTGAAAACCCTTATTTTACAAATTATAAACCACCTGTGTAAGTTGGCTACTCGCTGAGTAGAAAATATCTACTCGCTGAGTAGAACTATTGTTAAGCGTTTATTAGGTTAATTGGGCAAGTACTCGCTGAGTATACGTGCCTACTCGGTGAGTAATCCTTGCAGATTGAAAATTCTGAATGTTTTGAAAAAAATTAATGTATTTTCTCATTTTTAACGATCCACCCCACACTCTAGGCATTGCTTGCGCTCAAGCTATTATATTGTTAGAAGAAGACGAATGAAAACGATAAAATAATATAAATAACGTAAAGGAAAGAAAATGCAAACTTGAAACTTGGGTTGCCTCCCAAGAAGCGCTTCTTTTTAAGGAGTCATTAGCTGGACTCCTCCCCTTCTACGTGGTTGCAATCCCTTCTAGCAACAGCAATTCTTCCATACCTTCATTCCTGGGGACTCCTTCTTCATACTTTTTGACCCTATGTCCATTGACTTTGAAAGGTGTTCCAGCTCTTGACAATAGCTCTATAGCACCATGTGGAAACACCGTCTTCACCAGAAAAGGACCATCCCATCTTGACTTGAGTTTTCCTGAGAAAAGCTTTAGATGTGAATTACAGAGCAACACTTTTTGGCCTTCATGAAATTCTTTATTTTCTTTTATCCTCTTGTCATGCCACATCTTGGTCTTCTCTTTATAGATCAATGAACTAGAGTATGCATCATTTCTAAGCTCCTCAAGAGCATTCATTTGCATTAACCGGTTGCTCTTGAGTTCCTCCATGTTGAAGTTGCACATCTTTAAAGCCCAAAACGCTTTATGCTCTATCTCCACCGGCAAATGGCATTGCTTTCCATACACTAACCTATATGGTGTACTACCAATAGGCGTTTTGAAAGCTGTACGGAAGGCCCATTGTCTAGCTTATCCAACCATTCTTTGCGATTACTCCCCACCGATTCTCCAAGATTCGTTTTAAAGCTCGATTCGTCACTTCGGTTTCTCCACTAGTTTGTGGATGGTAGGATGTAGAAAATTTATGGGTTACCCCATATTTTCTTAGCACCTTCTCTAGTTCATCATTGGCAAAATGCATGCCTCGGTCACTTATAAGAGCTTTCGGGACTCCAAATCGTGAAAATAACTTCTTTAAAAACCGCACCGCTACCCGACCATCATTAGTTGGTAATGCTTGTGCCTCCATCCATTTGGATACATAATCCACCGCCACCAATATGTATTTGTTGCCTTTAGACATGGAAAATGCTCCCATGAAGTCGATCCCCCACACATCAAATACTTCTCACACTTGGATACTATGTTGTGGCATTTCATTTCGAGATGAAATGTTTCCCACTCTTTGACAAGCATCACACTCTTTAACAAATTGGGCTACATCTTTAAAAATTGTGGGCCAATAAAACCCAATGTCAAAGATCTTCTTGGCAGTGTAATGTGCTCCGTGATGTCCACCCGTGGGCCCGCTATGACAATGCTCTAATATTTTCCGGCTTTCATTCCCGAACACTCATCTTCATATGATCCCATCCATGCAGCTTCGGAAAACATATGGTTCATCCCAAAAGTAATATTTTATCTCGAAAAGAATTTCTTCTTTTGTTGACTTGTGAGATCTTTTGGGATGTAATTGCTAGCTAAGTTGTTAGCTATATTTGCAAACCATGCTTCTGCTCCCATGGTCACCATAATATACTCGTCTGGAAAATCATCGCCAACTCTATCTTCGTGTAATCGCAGATTTTCAAGCCTTGACAAGTGGTCAACTGCTACATTCTCCATTCCTTTTTTGTCTCGTATCTCTATGTCAAACTCTTGAAGAAGTAGCACCCATCATATCAGTCTTGGCTTGGCATCCTGTTTGGCAAATAAATACTTGATAGCAGAATGGTCAGTAAAAACGGTTGTTTTAGATAAAACTAAATAAGGACGGAACTTATCAAAAGCATACACCACAGCTAATAATTCTTTTTCCGTGGTGGTGTAATTTTCTTAGGCTGGATTTAGAGTCTTGCTAGCATAATATATGGGTCGAAAGTGCTTATCAACCCTTTGACCAAGGACAGCTCCTAATGCAAAGTCACTAGCATCACACATAATTTCAAAGAGTAAACTCCAATTTGGTGCAACAATGATCAGGGCGTTAGTTAATTTTTCCTTTAAAAATCCAAATGCCTCTAAACACTCTTTAGTAAAATTAAATGGTGCATCTTTTAAAAGTAATTATGTTAGAGGTCTAGTTATTTTGGAAAAATCTTTTATGAAACGCAGGTAAAAACCCGCGTGTCCTAGAAAACTTCTAATGCCCTTCACATTAGTTGGTGGGGGTAATTTGGCAATGGTGTCAATCTATGCCCGATCCACTTCAATTCCCATTTTGGAAACCTTGTGGCCTAACACTATACCCTCCTTAACCATAAAGTGACATTTCTCCCAGTTGAGGACCAAGTTGGTTTTTTCACACCTAGAAAGCATTAAGTCAAGATTTGTGAGACAATCATGGAAAGAAGATCCAAAAAGAGAAAAGTCGTCCATAAAAACTTCCATGACTTTTTCCACCATGTCGTGGAATATGGCTGTCATACACCTTTGAAAATTCATGGGTGCATTGCATAGCCCAAAAGGCATGCGCCTATAAGCAAAAGTCCCACTTGGGCAAGTAAATGTGGTCTTTTCTTGGTCCATTGGGTCTATGGGTATTTGGAAATAACCCGAGAATCCGTCTAGAAAGTAATAGTAACTATGGCCCGATAATCTTTCTAACATTTGATCAATAAAAGGTAAGGGAAAATGGTCTTTACAAGTGGCATCGTTTAACTTTCGATAATCGATGCACACTCTCCAACCGGTTACCGTTCGTGTCGGAAGTAGCTCATTCTTTTCATTGGTTATAACCGTCATCCCTCCTTTCTTGGGCACCACTTGGACCGGACTCACCCACGGACTGTCGGAAATGGAATAGATAATTCCCGCATCTAAGACTTTAACCACTTCCTTCTTGACTATTCTTTCATATTCTGATTTAATCTTCTTTGGTGTTGTACAACCGGCTTTGCTCCTTCTTCCAGATTGATCTTGTGAGAGCAATAAGATGGGCTTATTCCCTTGATGTCGGTGATGCTCCATGCTATGGCCCGCTACCGTTTCTTCAACACTTGCACGAGCTCTTCCTTTTCATATTTGGACACGTCAGAGGCTATGATTACTGGCTTTTGGTTGCCCTCTTCAAGGAAATCATACTCCAAATGTTCTGGTAACGTTTTAAGCTCATATTTTAGGTTCTGACTATTGGACTCGCCGAATGCAGGTAAGGTACTCGGCGAGTTTGTGGCTGCATTTACGAATTCTGCCATTTCGAAGGAGGAACTCGGCGAGTAGATCGGCCCTACTCGGCGAGTAGGACTCTCAGTTTTCTTGACTATTTCTTCAAATTCAGCTTCTTCTAGCAGCCTTTCGATCTCCATTAAGTCTTCTTCTGCATCAAATTCTTCATCAACAATTGTGGACTTGCTGGAATCTTCACTTACGCACTCCACCAATAATTCATCTAGCATGTTAATTGAGAAAGTCGTGTCGTCACTGTTCCTTTCATACTTCATGGCTTGATCAACCGCAAAAGTTACAGAATCATCACCTACCCGCAAGGTAAGCTTTGAATCCCTCATGTCTACAATAGCACTCGCAGTGTTGAGGAAGGGTCTTCCGAGGATGATCGGGACTTGAGGATCCGCCTCCATATCTAGAATTATAAAATCTGCGGGAAAGACAAATTTATCCACTTTGACCAGTAAGTCTTCACATATGCCTCTTGGGAAAGTGACTATCTTGTTTGCTAAGTGAATTGCCATGCGAATTGGCCTTGCTTCCGAGAGATCCAGCTTCTTGAGGAATGAATATGGCATTAGGTTCACACTTTCTCCCGAATCGACTAACGCATGAATGGTAGCCAAGTTGCCAAATTGGCAAGGTAGAGTTAAGCTCCCCAGGTCACCCTTCTTCTTTGGTAGCTTATTTAGCATAACAGTTGAGCAGTTTTCATTGAGGACTACCTTATTCACTTCTTCCATCTTCCTTCAATTAGTGAGAAGTTCCTTAAGGAACTTAGCATATTTTGGCATTTGGATGACAGCTTCAATGAAGGGTATGTTGATTTGAAGAGCCTTGATATGATCTAGAAACTTCTGGTACTCCTCTTCCTGCTTCTCCTTCTTAGCTCGGGCTGGGTATGGCATTGGAGGCTGATACAGTTTTTCAGGGACCTGTTCCTTCGGATTTGGCAGTGTACTCGCCGAGTCCATATTTGGTACTCGGCGAGTAGAGCTGTCAGATTGAATATTTTTATTTTCTGCTTGATTTTCTGCCTCTTCCTTCTGTGATTCTTTGGGTGCTTCTTTCTGAATAGGGCCAGAGGAGTGATTATTTTCCCACTTCTTGTTGTAACTATATTTATGTGCGTGCCTCGTGGGTTATTTTTAGTTTTACTAGGGATTTCGCCCGGTGATCTTTGGTTTATTTGTTGAGCAATTTGCCCCAGCTGCATTTCTATGTTGTGAATGGATGCTTGCTGGTTTCTAAGGATAGTTCTTGTTTCTTGAATAGCAACATCATGATCACTATGTCTATTTTCTGAAGCCACTACAAATTTGGTAAGCATCTCTTCCAAACTTGGTTTTCTTTCTTGTGCCGGCTCCTCCTTTTGGTAAAAACCTCTTCCTTTCTGCTTGTACTTCTCCTCCTCAGCCTTCTTGTACTCTTCATATGGGAGCCACTCTTTCTTTGGTTTTCGCCAGTGTTCATCATATCGGTCCCCACTTGACTAACATACTTGCACCTTTTTGTTGCCATTTTCATCCAAGTCGCAGTCTCTAGTAAGATGAGGTCCATTGCAATTTTCACACCCCACCCGAATAACATGGATCGTTTGATCCATTTTATCCATGCTCCTATCCATGGTTTTTAGCATAGCCATGACCGCGGACAAGTCTTCAGTAGCTAAATATGCGGCTCCCCTAGTAACATCATTTCTTAGGTTGTGGTATTCTCTAGAGTGCTTAGAGAATTCTTCAATTAATTACTTGATCATCGGGGGTGGATTCTTTGTGAGTAGGCCTTGCGAGTCAAGTAACTGCCTAGTTGTGACATTGACTCCATCATAGAAAATGGAGACTTCTTGCTGGCTATTTAGGTCATGGTGTGGGTAGTTTCTTAGTAAGCTCTTGTACCTCTCCTAAGCTTCATATAGTGACTCTCCAGCTTGTTGTTCAAAGTTAGCTATTGCTTTCTTTAGTTTGGCTATCTTGGAAGGTGGGAAAAAGTGATCAATGAATTCTTCTTTCATCTTGGCCCATGTGGTGACTGATCCCGATCGGGGGGGGGGGGGGGGGAGTGATTTGAGCCAGTCTTTTGCAGCACCTTTGAATGTCACTGGAAGCATGCGAAGTAGCTGAGTCTTGCGATGCACATTTGGAACATTGAAGTAATCAGCTACATCATTGACTTCATCCAAATGCTTGTAGGCATCCTCGTGGTCTTTTCCATAGAAAGGAATTTCCTTGAGCTGGGCGAGTATGTGGCCCTTTAGCTCGAAAGTAGCAGTAGCGGGAATTACAGGTTGCACAAGTCCAGGGCTGGTGTCATCGCGGATCCTCTTCTTCCATTCTCCCATGGGGATTTCATCAATGTTAGCCATGGTATGAGCTAACTCGTCGCCGGAATCGGAGTCGTGCCTGTATGTGGGTTCTTCTTCTTCCTCGGTGTCTTCCTTGATCGGGTCTTCGCTTGCTAAAGATGCGTTGGATGCTCCTGATTTGCTGCTCTTCTTCTTCCCAAAAACAGTCTTCAAATTAGACAAAGGTGACTTCTTTGGTGTATTTGAGCTTTCCACATCCTTTCCTCTATTTCTTCTCAATGCGGATTCAGGATCTTCAAACGGGGGTACCAGCGGGGTGTTCGATCCTCTGGTCATGAAAGTCCTGAAATAAACAAGATAAAAACGTAAAAAGAAAAAAAATGTACTAAAAAAACGAAAAATTAAAAGCTAAAACCTGTTGTACTCGCCGAGTAGGTGCGAAGGCACTCGACGAGTAGCAGTATATTTTTGAAAGAATTCAAAACTTGAAATAAAAACTAATTTAGATGCGAAAAACCTAACTACTAATTACTAATCTGCAATAAATTAACTTTGTGCCAGTAAACTCGCACAAAGGATCGAAAAAATTAGAAATTAGATAAATTATTTAGAACCGTTCCCCAGCAACAGCGCCAAAAACTTGATGTGTGTAAAACCAACTAGTTTTAATCCTACTTTTAGTTAATAAATAAAGCACACAAAGGCAGTGAACCTATCTTTTAGTGGTATAGTTGGATAAGTAGGGTGTCGATTCATGTTCATTAAAAGTAAAGGTAAAGGGTTTTTCCTCTAGTTTTACAAGACTAGAAACTTAAACATAGCACTTAAAACAATTAACTAACTAAACAATTAAAGCAAATGACAAATTCACCAAATTTATTAAAAGGTTTCTGTTTAGGTTCAACTAATTCACTCTTATGGTTATTTTAATGATAAATTAATTATTATTGGTTACCAACTATAGTGGTTAGATTCATGTTCATTACTCCTAACCCTTAGACAATTAATCAATTCAAGCAATGGCCAATTGTTTAAACTAATTAATTCCCTAGTTCAATTATTTGGATTAAATAAGATTTGTATTTGGTTAATCAAGTTGGTGTCTCAATTAACCTCTTGTTTGTTGGTTTCTCAAACAAGCTCACACATTAATTTACCTATTCTCTAATTAATCTTAATTTCATATTCATTACTCTTAAGCATATGATCAAGTGTTCACATAGCATATGAGGTTAATAATTAAGAGATGTTCATGCAGCTTAATTATCTTCCAATTAACAGAAAATAGTTGTCATTAATGCATAAGGTTCTTTAACAAACTTAATTTATTAAAATCACCAAATAATAATCAATCAAAAAGTATATTATAAACTATAGGAGTAAATTAGTATTCCCCAACAGAAACAAAAAGAATTTAGTTCATAGTCATGATAAAAACAAACTCATAAGCAGATTTAACTAAGCTAAACATACTTAATTCCTAAAGCTAAGTGGAATGATTAACCTAATTTCCTTGATTCTTCCAAGGATTGAAGATTAGGGTTCCTTAGCTCCTCCAAGGGTTCTTTTTCTCAGGTTCAGCTCTCAAAATCGCCAAAAGTATCTCCCAATCGGATAATGGTTTGGTATTTATAATTATCACAAAACAGGGTGTACTCAGCGAGTAGCAGACCCAACTCGCCGAGTAGATGCTAGTTATCCGTCTCATACCAGGAGTCTTGACATATCTTTTGGAATATTCTAATGGACTTGCCGAGTAGGCTCGAGAACTCGCCAAGTAGGAAGGATTTTGTCCTTCATTCTTCATTATTTGGTCTCTAATTGCTCCCCCTTGTTCCCTTTTACTCCCAAGCATGACTTTTGGACTGAAAACAAAATTTAAACATTATTAAGTACCTTTTGTCCAC
The DNA here is from genome assembly GCF_052625555.1 of Lactuca saligna. Lineage (NCBI taxonomy): Eukaryota > Viridiplantae > Streptophyta > Magnoliopsida > Asterales > Asteraceae > Lactuca > Lactuca saligna. The sequence continues at coordinate 47,712,989 of NC_136420.1, read as the reverse complement.
ATTATACACATAATTAGTTAAAAATGAATAAAAATGTATGCTAAATAATTAACTAATTATGCACATATCAGGGGTTTACTTCACCCCTGACTCTACCACGTAAAAGCATAGCATACAAGCACATAAATCTCTATAGATTGTGGCATGCCAGACAATTATCACAAAGGCAATCATCTCTACTGTAAACAATACTAGTGGGCCGACATTGGAGCCTTCAACACACTTATACCGTGAAGGTAACCCACCTTAACTGTTTGTGCTGAAATCATACTCCTCGAATGGCTCGGGACTCCTCCCCCTAAAGCATAATACGTCCCTAGTTAGTTATTGGGTCCAAGTATGACTCCCTTATGGCCCAACTTCTAATTCATATCCAAAGGCAAGGTCCCCTAGTCCTTGTCCTAATGGTCCTTTTCCATCAAGGTGCAACCCATAATCAATTTAAGGCGCAAGTCCATTCCTTTAAGCTTTAAAGCCCAATAAGGCCCAAAAAGGCTCAATACCATAAATCCCAATCCTAGGTCCAGAGGCCTTACTCCACAATGGGTCATGAAGCCCAAAAAATTCACGCCCAATCTCCCAAGGCCCATAAACCCATGTTAACCACTCTACATGTGTACGCGCGGTGTACCTGGTACGTACGTCTGGTGTCTCTGGCCTTGACTAGAAGCGGGAAGCAGACCTGAAATGCATAACGTACTAGCGGGTACACCCAACCTTCCAGCCAGTCACCTTAAAATCCTTCATTTCACTTAATCCATTAAGTCCCAATGTCTAGAACGTAGATCCAGGATCCTAACAACTTCCTTAACCACAAAGTTATGAACTTTATGCTTTTGCATGCATGGATGGGGATTAAGACACCCATTAAGTTCGTAAGCTCACTTTGTGGCCATCTATCACTTGCATGGTTGCGGCTAAACCATCAAGATCTAATTTTTGTGGTCCTAAATTCTTCCAAGAGCTCAAAAGGATAGCTCTTATGGACAAATTCTTCCAAAATTTAAGGGACCTCAAATATGGGACCAAAATGTGACATAAAACACCCTAAAACTACATCTAATCATGCAATAGTCAAGGTTGGAGCTTGATACCTCAAATGAGTCAGAAAAGATGCCAAGCTTATGGATCTACAAGGTCTCTTCAAGTCCTTGCTCCTTCTTCAAACTCCTTGCTCTTCAAAACCACAAAAACAACACCAAAATGCTCAAAGTAAGCTCAAAATACAAGTAATGTAGTTAAGGTTTGATTTGGGCACTATGAGGATAAGGGAGGCTGAGAGGATAAGGGTTTAGAGGATTATAAGTTGCTTAAATACGGTGCAAACCCTAAAATTTAGGGTTTGCGGTATGCACCCGTACGTCGCGAGTATTGTTTGGTACGTTGCGCATACGTGAAAGGCATGCGCGATCATCCATTGCTAGTAATTTGGGCGTACATAGGGTGGTATGCCCATCGTACGACACCCTGAAGTCCACTTAGTAAGGATCCACTTGATCAAAGCCCAATCAATATAAAATAATTAACCTAATAAATATATAAATAATACCTTGGATAAGGTCCAGGCGTTACACTTCTCCCCCACTTGAATCAGACTTCGTCCTCGAAGTCTTCTACGGCTGGAAATAGTTATGGGTAATGCTCCTTTATCTCATCTTCCAACTCCCATGTCTATTCCAAGCCCTTGCAGTGCTGGTACTGCACCTTCACCAACTTTATCCTCTTGTTCCTCATATCCTTCGTCTTCCTGTCGAGAATGGTTACTGGTCTCTCGATGTAGTTCAAGCTGTCATCCACCTGAATGTCCTCCCAAGGAACCACCGCGGAATCATTAGCTATGCACTTCCAATACTACGAAACATGAAAGGAGATGTGGATCTGTCTAAGCTCTTCCAGAAGTTTCAACCGATAGGCCACCTTGCCCACCCGAGCTGTAACCCTGAAAGGTCCGATATACCTGGGGCCCAACTTGCCCCGTCTTTTGAAGAGGATGACACCTTTGCAAGGTGACACCATCAGAAGGACCATATCCCGACCTGAAACTCCAATTCCGATCGGCGTCTGTCGGCGTAGCTCTTCTGCCGACTCTAGGTCGTCTAAAGTCTACTTCGGACTTGATGGATCATCTCTGTCATCTTGAGTACCACTTCGGTACTCCCCATGACCCTCTTCCCAACTTCACCACAACATATTGAGGTCGTGCACTTCCTCCCATAAGTCATCTCAAAGGGAGGCTGATCGATACTGGCATGGTAGCTATTGTTATAAGAGAACTTTGCCAATGGAAGTTAGGTATCCCAGCTACCACCAAAGTCTAGAACACACCCCCGCAACATATCCTCCAAAGTTTGAATGCTCCGCTCGCTCTAACCATTAGTCTGCAGGTGGAAGGTCATGCTGAAGTGCAAATGAGTACCTAACTCTTCATGAAACGTCTTCCAGAATCTGGAAGTAAACCACGCATCCCAGTCAGAAATCACAAAAACTAGCACCCCATTCCAAGCTCCTAACTACCTGATATAGATGTCTGCCAGCTTCTCGACCTCCTAGATAAGTATGAAGTGGGCACTCTTGGTCAATCGATCCACAATGACCCAGATAGAATCTACCCCACGTGCGGTCTTGGGAAGCTTTGTGATGGCATCCATAGTGATGTCTTCCCATTTCCACACTGGTATCTCCAACAACTGCGTCTTGTCGTGAGGTCGCTGATGCTCCGCCTTAACTTTCCTGCATGTTAAGCATCACTCCACATACCAAACTATATTCCACTACATGCAAGACCACTAATAATAAGGGTGAAGATCCTGATATATCTTCGTTGACCTGAGGTGAATGGAGAATCTTGACTTGTGTGCCTCTTCCATCAGAACCTAGTGCACACCACCCTAGTAAGGAACCCAGACCCTACGATGTAGGGTCAACAATCCACAATTCTCATAGTCGAATAAAGCTATCGGCACAATGATCTTCTCACACTTTCGATTCTCCACCTTCATACCCTCGACTTGGGCATCCCGAATCCGCTCCTGCAGTGTAGTAATCATTATCATCCTCAAGCATATATCTCGCAGCGGAGCCACGACCGCATTGTAGCTGAGTGCATCGGCCAACACATTGGCCTTCCCCAAGTGAAAAAAGATCTCACAGTCATAATCCTTCACCACATTCAACCAACGTTGTTGTCTTATGTTCAGATTTTGCTGATCCATCAAGTACGTTAGGCTCTTGTGGTCCGTGTAGATCTTACAGCGGACCACATAGAGTTAGTGACACCAAATCTTGAGGGAAAATACAACTGCCCCCAACTCCAGGTCGTGTGTCGGGTAACTTGCCTGGTGAGGCTTTATCTGCCTCGATGCGTAAGTGATGATGCGCACTCTCTGCATTAAAACTGCACCTAAGCCCACGATCGATGCGTCACAATACACTATGAAATCCTCAACGCCCTCTGGTAGGGTCAATATCAGTGCCTCGCACAACTTCCGACTTAAATTCTTGAAATCTGCCTGTTGATCAGGCCCCCAATGGAATATGACCGACTTCTTGGTCAGTCAGGTTAGTGGAACAGGAATCTTCGAGAAATCCTGGATGAATCTTCAATAATAACCCTTCAGACCAAGAAAGCTCTGAATCTTGGATGGAGACCTCGGAACCTCCCATCTCATCACGACCTCTACCTTGGTTGGATCGACTAGTATACTGTTCTGGTTAAAGAGGTTTCTCCAAAACCAGCACTTCATGCAACCAAAATTTTCACTTGGAGAACTTTGTGAAAAGTCTTTCCTTCCTCAGTATCTCCACCACCTCCCTCAGATGGTCCTCTTGCTACTCATGAGTCTTGGAATACAGCAAGATGTCAACGATAAAAATTATCACAGACCGATCCAACATCGGTCTACACACGTGGTTTATGAGATTCATGACACGGAAGGAGCATTGGTGAGCTCAAACGGCATCACCAAAAACTCATAGTGACCATAGTGAGTCTCAAAGGCTGTCTTCTGCACATCGTCGTGCCAGACTCGCATCTGGTGATAACCAGATCGCAGATCAATCTTTAAGAACCAAGATGCACCTTGAAGCTAGTTAAATAAGTCATCAATCCTCAGGAGCGGATAACACTTCTTCACCATTACCTTATTCAACTCCCGGTAATCTATACACATCTTATGTGACCCGTCCTTCTTCTTTACAAATAGGATCGAGTCTCCCTATGGCAAAATGCTAGGCCTGATAAATACCTTGTCTAACAGCTCCTGCAGCTATGTAAACAACTCTTGCATCTCGGGAGGACCCAACCGATATGGTGTCTTGGCTATCAGAGCCGCACCAGGAACTAGGTCAATCCTGAACTTTACCTGACTCTCTGGAGGTACCCCCGACAAATCCTCAAAAAATATATATATACGAGTACTCCTGTATGATCAGTACATCGTATACGATCACCTTACCCTTCTCCCAGGTATCCATGACATAGGTGACATTACGTGTGCAACCTAATGAAGGTAGCATCTCACCCTTGTTGACAAACACAAAGTCAGCCCACCCTATGACCTCTCGCCCTGAATCACCATCCCTCCTCCATTTGGGTTCCTAACTCGCACTAGGTGCCTCTCGCAGTCGATCACTATCCCATTGGGACTCAAACACTCCATACCCACAATAACCTTATTCCCTCCCATGGGAATAGGGACCAAATCAATACTGCTCATCAAACAACAACAGTGTACATCCCCGATGAACTCTCGCAACTCGAACGGTCCTATCATCCGTAATCTCTACATCAAGGGGACAATCGAACTCCACTTGAGCTCCAATAAATCACTTGATAATCGCGAGCGATACAAAGGATCGGGTAGCCCTCGAGTCAAATAACACTAGCACTGGGAAACTGTTCATATGGGTCGATCCTAAAACAAGATACATGGAATATAAATATCAAAACTGAACATAAAATAAAACTAGGGAGAAGAAACGTACATCTCACCACATCTGGTGCGACACGCACCTCATCGGCGGTCAACTGGAAGGCTCAGCTCCTCACCAAAGGAGCATCTGACTTGCCGTGACGGCCATCTATGATCCGCAGAGTCGCTGGAGCTGGTGGCGCCACTAGCGCTCCTGACACCAATCTCGATAAATTAGCCTTTTTATTGCCTCGCTAATTACAGCGAAAACAAAGCAGGTCTAATATCGGAATGGTTTGGGTAGGGTGCCCCACCTTGTCGCACATATAACAGCCCAATCCCCCTATTCTACAAACTCCATCATGCGTCTTGCCACATTTCCCACAGCGGCTCCGGCCCTTCGACCTCGAGTCCTTACCCTCAGTGGAAGTGATGACTTGAGAGTGAGAGTGTATAGTGATGCCAGCTTTCAGACCGACAGAGATAATTTCCGCTCTCAGTTGGGCTGGATATTTACCTTAAATGGAGGAGCAGTAACATGGAAAAGCTCCAAACAGGAAACTGTGGCTCATTCAATGTGTGAATCAGAGTACATAACCAAAAACGATGTGGTAGAGGAGGCAATATGGCTCAAGAACTTCATCGGAGACCTTAGAGTTGTACCATATGTAAAGGAGCCTATAGAAATTTTCTGTGACAATGAGAGTGCAACTTCCTTAGCCAAGGAACCAAGGGATCATGTTAGATCCAGACACAACGACATAAAATATCATTTTATACGACATCAAGTGGAAGAAGGACTCCTCTTAGTAAAGAGGAGATTGTCAGAAGAGAACCTAGCGGATCCCCTTACAAAGGGACTAAGCAGGGATAAGCACTTGCAGCATGCAATAAGTATTGGGCTGAAGGACAATGTTAGTTTTAATGATTAGATAGATATTTAGAAACTTGTAATAGCTAATTTGTAATTGACATTTGATGATTGAATAAAAAAAAGTTTTTATTTATAAGTAAAGTTACTATCTTGTGTCAATTGTTTACTATTATTTCATTTTGCATGTTTTGACTTTCTGAATAATAAGATAATTCAAACTATCCACAGTCGATCATACTTTGGAAGTTGGTGTCATGAATGGGTTTTTGTAAGATCGTCTAAGGTGTTAGACAAGCAATCTTTGCTACAAACATTCATGAGTACTCTTGAAATAAGATTTGAGTATTAGATTAAACCCATACTCACATGAATCACTTCATGAAATTTATCACGAGTGATTATGAGATGATAATATCATATAATCTTCAAACCAAGATATATGAGTCGTTGATTATAAGTTGGTTGTACATTGATAGTGCGAAAACGCATCAGTAACTTGATGTTATAAAATGTACTGTTGTGTATGATTTAACGAGTCGTTACTACAAGCATATAAGTCAAAGTTTATCTATTTCTTTTATCCTAAGAGGATTAAAAGCGGTATCTTGGGCCTCTCGATGATTGTGTTTTGACTTATGTGTTGGTCCTGGTCAAGACTCAGTTGATGTCTTCAATTAAGTTCTATGCCAGACAAATTAGAAATCAGGAGACAAACTGCTGGACAATAAGTATAACTATCTTCCATGTATTTGTCTGCATGATATCTTGAAGAACAGAGGATTGCTAATCAGATTTTGAAGTTGCATTTGCAATTATAGTTATTAGACTTATCCAAGTGGGAGACTGTTGGATTAGGTCTCTAAGCTGATAACTATAATTGGTATGTACTGACCCAAAAAATAGCATGGTCCATTTGGGTTGCAACTCTCTGGAACAATTTGATAGGATGGATATTTGAAAAGAGGTTATTGTGATTTATTAATATATTATAAGTATAATATATGTGACATCCCTATTTTCACGGCCAGAAAAGACCGATTTTTGTTTATGTTTTATAAAAATCAGAGTACTTCTTTTAATAAAAATGTTGCGGAATTTGTTCCCAGAAAAACATGATAAATACGTTTTTAAAACATTTTCGAAGAAATGTATTTTGTTCATTTTAAAACATTTGGGATGTCATCGTTAATACAGAAACATAAGCATAAACAGAACTTACATTTATTTACACTAGTGATCTACATCTCTTTAAATCTCTCAGTGTAATGTGACTTCATATCAACACCTGTGATATAAATAAACTGAGTGGGTCAGGTTGGGAAACCTCGTGAGTACATAGGGTTTTCAACCCATAATAATATAATTATTATTTTCAAACAATCAAACAATCAACCCAATTACCCATCCCTATTATCTGCTTTATTCTTAAGGATCTACCCTAAGAATCAACTATTCCTCGTTCATACATTCCTAAGGATCATCCTAAGGAATCGGAACGAAGTCCATCGTCACTGGGGTTTAGGCACTAAGTCTGCATAGTCGCCAGAATTTATACAATAGGCACTAAGTCTGCATAGTCACCAAGGTTTTGGCACCAAGTCTGCATGATCGCCAGGGTCTAGGTATCAAGTCTGCATGATCACCAAGGTTTAGAGTACACCGGGTGACCACATCGTTCACAACACCTATAGGTTGCGAGCCTAATAGTGTTCCACTGGACTATCTAGGATAGTCCGTGGTTGTCATCCATACTCTGCTGAATGACGGGGACATCGTTTGGGAAAAAGGCTTCTCACATCGTACACCTCTCACCCACACCTTATAGTCTATATCACCTCTCAACTCATCATCCAACTCATATTTCATATATTATATCTACCCATGTTTTACCCCAACATTTTCGTAGATATAAAATACATATATAGTTTAAATCATTTAAAACATGTATAAAATCTTTCACTCAGCATAGACAGCAAGTATTCAGACAATATGCACACATAGCACGTAATTTATATTAAAATACTTCATATCTATGTGTAAGATGAAAGGAACTATGCACTCACCTGAGAAGGTGGTGACTCGGTACCCGAACAACGCTTCGTTTACTTTAAAATAATTTCCTTTGACGAAACCTAGTATTATCACCACTAGATTTTAGTCTAATATTACCGTGACTAATTATTAGTCTTATTATTATTATTATTATTATTATTATTATTATTATTATTATTATTATTATTATTATTATTATTATATAAGCGTTTAAACAATACTTTCCAACTACTATGTACAGACAGGGGCCAGACATAAAACATCAGAGGGCAGGACCATTTTGGCATATAGCACTTCTAAAATCCAACAACCCTATGCGGCCCTTTAAACCAGATTTCCCGTACCGCAAGTAGTTAAAAGATATTATAACGACACTTATATAAGTCATAATAATAGCTCAAATATTTATTATAAATTTATAATAACAATACTAATTTTAAATATAAACTATATTTAAAATAGGGTAAGCATAACTTACTTTCAAGGGGATTTTAGCTAGGAGTCGGGCTCTGCAGGGGCAGAACTTCGTCGTTGAATCTTTCTAAGAAAGATTCGTGCAACGCTTCAGTGCTCACCTTACTATACTAAAACTACAAAAAGAGAAGTCGAATCACGAGGGACCGAAATGCTCGGGGGATAAGGAGAGAAAGACTCTTGAATCAAGAGAATGGTGCAAGAAATATGAGAGCCCAAGGCTCTTATTTATACTAATTGAATTTTCAAAAACTACCCTCCATAATTACTTAATGACATTTTAGTTATATAAACAACTAAACACCCCTCTATAATACTATTTTAAATGGATTTAATGATATTTGTACTAAACTAATGTCGAAAGAACTCAACATTAGTCTTATAATGACCGCATCGTCGATACCTTTCTAATGATATATACATATGTATATATATGTGTACGTATACATAATTTATACTTTATTTTAATACGTAAATATGCTATTATAATTTGTAACTCGTTCATACAAACTCCGTTTTTGACGTTCTTTATATCCACGCGTAGGTGGAGACGTACTCTACAACTTTCGTTTAGACTCCGTCGGCTAATTTTGACTTTATTTTTAAAGTTATATTTTTAACAGGCCGGGACAAGATTGGTCCGTTAAAATCTCATAACTTCTTTATCCGATGTCCATTTTCGTCTGTATTTTTATCGTTACGCTACTAATAACGAGATCTTCGATTCTTGTTTAGGTTGCGTCGGCTAAAAATCAATCGATCTAAAATTCGAATTTCGGGTTGTACACCGCTAATCTGAAACTTCGAAAAATCATAACTTCTTCATACGAAGTCAGATTTGGGCGTTCTTTTAATCGATGTTCTTAGTTTAACATATTCTACGACTTTCGTTTAGAGCACTAAGGCTAAATCTCTCTCTATCATAAATTTACTATTTACGCTTCCCGGCACCGTGCTGGTTCCGACGCGAAACTTCGACGGGTCATAACTTCTTCGTTATAACTCGGATTTCGGCGTTCTTTATATGTACGGAAACCTTGTGACATATTCTACAACTTGGTTAAGATTATTTATTCTAAATAATCTTTTTGTAGAAAAGTCGTTTTCGACCCCTATTGCCTCTAAATTGACTAGCCCGGATCTGCGGGCGTTACAATATATTAATTGAGAAATCACATTATTTAATTAGTATTGGTCTAGAATTAATTTGCAATTAATTTAGTGATCAAAAGAGGCTGATTAAAGTTACAGGGACTGATTAGGTAAATCAGTAATACTTATAGTTGGACTCATGATCCATGTTGACTAGGGTTGGACTAAAGCTATATGAGAGTCCATAAAGGTTTATCCCAAAAGGCCTATGTAATGTTAAGAGTCATGGTGAATTATGGTTTGCATGGATGAAATCCTAAACTATAAAAGTAACCCCTAACTCTCTAAAATCGCCCCATGCATGCTAAAGTAGAAGCTAGCTAGTTTTGTACTCCTTAACCTCTATATCAAGTTCCTCCTTTTGTTCATGGTTTGTTGTAAGACATTTGAGATATCGAACTTGAGGTGCTAAGCTCCTAAAGTCCAAATTTCTACTAGCTACATCAATAGGTAATCTTCTAACTAGTTTTATGATTCATATATCAAATTTTGTATGCTAGTTTATGCTTCATGATTTGAAAACCAATATTGCATGTATAATTATAGAAAACTTGGATCCAAATCATTAGAGTTGTATGTGCACCATTGGAATGTTAGAGTACATAAAACCGAATAGATATTAGGTAGTTTGTGAGTATTTCAGGGTGCAAGACCCTGAATGTTATGATTTCTACAGCCCGGGAGCGGCAGATCGATTTGTAGCACCTAGGGAAGATATATTGCTTAGGAATAGATAAAGAAAATATAACACCTAGGTGAATATAAATAGATGGATACAACTAGAAATGACCTTGGTTACTCACACACTCGTTTCTCCTCATGTAACAAAACTATGTCCTCCTATGGAAACAACCATCCAACCGGCGAAACACCGATCCTACGGATAGACTCTGCTACTTTCCAAGTTGAAGTGACAACTGTCGTGACAGCCGTCATGGCACAACTCAACACTAACAACACAAATGAAAATGAAAACGGAAAAGGTATCAACAACTCCAACTGTAGTAATAACCAAGGGCACCAATGAGGTGCTACCCACAAGGACACTCCAGACCACAAACCTAAGAGCAAGAAAAAAAATCTTGGAAAGAGAGGAAGAGTAAAACATCACAAGAGCCCTTGAAGAAGCCACAGATTGTTGCGGTTCATGCTGCCACAACACCTGCCACACCAGCACCAGTCCTTCAATACGTTGGAACCCTCCCAAAGTGTAACAAGTGTAATTTTCATCACTATGGATCCTAACGAAACTTACACTGCAAGAATTGCAATAGGAAGGGGCACACCACCTGTTTTTGCAGGGCATTAGCATGACCAATTCCCTAGACCCCCAGTATCAGAATAAGCCCAACCTATTACGAGCGTGATGAATCTGGACACTTTAGGAGGGACTTTCCAATAACAATGAACTCTAGCACGGAGGGTAGAGTGTTGACAATCACTACAGGAGAGAGCCTCCCGAAATCACCTGTGAACTGCGGTATGTTTTTTCCACTAAAGATATTTAAAACCTTTAGTAACTAATTATAAATTAACACTCTCGTCCGAACGAATCACGTCATTCATACAAAAAACTAAGGTTCCTTATAGGTGACTTATGATGGCTTAGTATATATATTATGTTCATATATAATTGAGATTTTAATGGCTTAGAGTGTGTGATTCCACCTCATTTACTGTTCCTTGTTTGGTTGTAGATTTAGGGCAGATTCCCTCAGTCAACGGCCTTCCTAGTCTTAACTATACGTGACTTACATACGCCAACTGATTATAGAGGTGCCTGGTGGGGACCATACTATGAAACTTCATCACTAATAGTCGGAGCCCTCATACTGCTAATACTCACTAAACGTGGTACAAGATACTCACAGTAGTAATACGAAGGATGAAATTGGTAACATTACAAATGTGTACATAGAACACACTATCATTTCGAACAACCATCCCTTTCAGATCAATCCAACATCTATTACAATAAGGAGCCCAATGGTGTCAATTGACATGAACTGACTTGATCCTCACCATACAAAATTCCTATGCCACAAAGAGACTTTTCGTTGTAACCAATTGATTAATGAAACCCCTACAACTTATAACGAAAATCCTCGAATTATCCCTGGCATCTAGACTCCTAAGTGCCTATGTAAGAAATACCATGCTTTTCCTAGCCAAAATAGAATTTGGAAACAAGAAGCGAAAAGACCCCAAAGGAACCTCGAAAATTCATAACCTCCCTGCGATGTTCCCGAAGTCCCTTTGGGAATATTGCCTAGGTGCCAAGTTGAGTTTGGAAATCAACTCAACTCATGGATCCATTTCCATAGCCAGACCACCAAGGCCACTTAGCACCAACATAAACACCAAAGGTGTCTGGTCGATGGAACGACCCAGTAAATATAAGAACTATCAGACCAAGACTCGTACCTCCAAGAGCACCCATCCGACTCATAAAGAGGGAAGGCTATGTTTCCATAGGATCAATGACTACTAGGAATCAAACAAACCTATCCTCAAGGATCGATATCCCCTATTCTGAATCAAAGACTTACTCGACCTACCCTCAGAAAACAAGCAAAGATCAACATCCCACTAGTCCATAATCCCGTAGTAAGAAACTCCCATGCCAACTTACGAAGTATGAGGCAACTATACCATACGCAACCTTAACCTGGTGAAAACGGTGTTCGCCTTAAGGTTTAGAGACACTACTTTTGGGGCGTCAAGTATACAATTATCATTAACTGTAACCATCCATTCACCTCACCATAGAGGACATAAATGCAGACCACCCTGTGTAGGTTAAGTTGACCAACACATGGGTAGCCAAAGGGCAAGTGCTCGAAGACACTGTCACCAGCCCCGAAAACACCATGGAGACAACCGAAAAGATTACCCAAACTCGAGCATGACTAGAGGCATCTAGAGGCTGACAAAAGAACTAGACAAGTAGGCGACAGAAGCCCTTGGAACCACAAGTCAGTAATCGTGGATTACTAAAAGCACCCATTTGGAAAGAGATAATGCGCTTTGGGATATCATGGGAAATTGAACCCAAGACGCATCGGACCTTTGAAAATCCTTGCTATGTATTGGTCCAATGGCTTATAAACTCCAGCTACCACTTGAACCCGACAATGTACACCTTGTTATTCATGCATCCCATCTAAAGAAATGTTTATCTGACAAGACCCTCGTTGTCCCACTAGACGAAATTGAGGGGAATAAAAATCTCTATTTCGCCGAAGAACACATGGGAGTAACGGGACGGGAAGGCAAAGGAGCGAGGTCAAGTGCTAATAGAAAAGGTACGCTGGAACACTACACAAAGACTTAAGTGCTCCTAGGAACGAAGAGATTAGACGAAACTGGGATACCCACATCCTTTCGCTAGTACTCAGGAGTTGCTTTAGAAACGAATTTCAGGATGAAATTCCCTTTAACGGGGGGGGGGGGGGGTGGTGGGGGAGGGTGGGGGATGTCACAACTAGAAATTTAGGGTTTAAGATGCGAAGCTTGTTCACAACAATTTCTTTCATGTGACCTTGCAACACCCCATTTAGTGAAATTCAAGCTATGTTGCCATTTAAGTTCATATGTTCATACATTGTTATTCAAGTCAAAACAACCTCATATAAGCCAAACCAAATCCGATGAAAGTTTTTCGACCTTAAACATAAATTCTCAACCCAAAACCCTTATTGGACCAATACTTCCTTATTGGGCCCTATTGGGTCGATAACCTCCATTGGGCCCTAATGCGCCAAAACCTATTATTAAACATTATTTTGAGCTGAAAAACTCCCCTAATAGGCTTAGTTGGGCCATGAATTAATATTTTTGGGCCCCTCGAACCAAAAACCATTTATTAAGCTTTTATGGGCCAAGAACCCTTATTGGAACAAACCAAAAAAATTGAACCACTCCTTTTGGGCTAAGGACCCCTCTTGAGTCGTTTAGCCCACTTAAAAAAATGAATTAATCTATGCATGCCATCTCAATGATACACCACAAATTACAAAGTTATATCCTACATACATCTATGCAAATGATCATTTACCCAACATATATCCAAGCCACCACCCTTTCCCTCCCCCCCCCCCCCCATAAACTCAATCATCCTCTCCCTCTTCACTCTCATTCATACTTCATCTCCAATTCACTTTTCCTCTCAACACTCAAGAAATCCTCATATCCTCCCTGCATCAAAATCGTGATTTGTGTATGTATTCTTCAAAAAAGCTTTCCTTAAGAGTCATAAACTTGGTAAGATTCATGTCAAACTCCATTGTTTATTTCAAGTTTTTACAAATATCATTCTCTTACAATTTCATTTTTGTGATTAAAGTCCTTAGAAAACCACCACTTCGAAAGATCCCTCAAGAAGGCAATTTAGGCTCAAAAATCGTTCTTCTTCTTCATCTACATCTTGAAACCCCCAAGGTGAACTTCATACCCCACTATTTTTCATGTTTTCATACTCTTTGGGGGGGGGGGGGGGGGATACAAGTTAAAGTTTTGGTTAACCATTAGATAATTGCATGGACCATTGTGTTGTGTGTTTAACTTTTGGTTTTTTACTTGAACACAAAGTTTATCACATAGATCTTCATAAAAATCATGAGAAAAGTGTTTTTATCATACACACACACATACACACACACACACACATACACACACACACACACACATCTATATATATATATATATATATATATATATATATATATATATATATATATATATATTGCTTGAAAAATTGTAAATATGGGGTTATACACTCCAAAAATGAGTCTTGTGTGCCAACATGTATAACATAAACTTAACCCCCAGCTTTCCACATAAAAGTTATAGTCCATTTACGGACTGTTTTAACCACCTTGAATGTAATATTTATCAAAACTGTTTTACATGCAAATATTTTAGGATTATAACTTTCTAATGACTACTCTCATGAGTTCATACGATTTTTCTACAATGTTTGGCGATTTTTACAAAACTGCCTATCACTTCCGGAATAATTTCGGACCAACCTGTGAAGATGAACATTCTCACACTGGTTTGAGGCCATTATAACTTATGAGAAAAACTGTGGAAAATTTAGACTCAATTTCCAAACTCCCAAAGTTTATGAATCCAAAATTCGACTTACAATGATTTTTCTATAATTTTTCTAAAAATAGGGACAGAAAAGTTAAAAACCAGAAAATTGTTTGAACATACTAAAAGTGCTTATACTTGTGTTTAGATGTAAGTTTAAAGGTTGAAACCTTATGAAAACACACAAACATCTTGCATACTCTTCTTCAGTCGTTCCTACCTAGCGTACGCGGTAAGTCCTATTAGTTATAACCAAAGTCTCCTGGACAGAGAGCAAGGTAATTGTGTATAGATCTATACATGGTTGACACCCCCACACATGAGCTATTCGCTACAACTAGACTAGGTCGGTCTAGGGTGACAAGTATCTTAAAGAAACCGATGTCTGAAAAACGTCAAGCCAAGCGCTCTCGTCATTAGTATGGTTATAGCGACTCACATAGGGGTTAACAACACTATTTTGGTTTACGGGAAACTTTACTTTGTTAGTTTTATTAAAAGAAATGAAACTATATACTAATGTCTATACACTATCCATATTCATCATGGTCTTAGGGTTTAAGACTACAGTTCTCTATTAAGAAAATATTGGATTTTCTGGATATATTCATTTTTACCCTACAAGGAAAAGACACATAGAGAATAACAACACTATTTGAATTTATGAAGAATTTACACTCTACTAGTTTCTTTTTTTTTACAAACACAAACCATGTTTCGTATACTTTGTAAACTGATTTCACCACTCGGGTCTTCGGGTTTTAAGACCACAACACTTTTATATACAGAAAATACAGGATATTATGGGGAAGCCCTCTTTTTAAATACAAACAAAGGATAATAAACGACATGCATGAAATTATACATGGTTTTGGAACGAGACTCACAAACTACTTTTTATAGAAAATATTGGATTTTCTAAAGTTTTACAACTTATTATAAGAGCCGATATTACAAAGTTTTTCCTACAAACATGCTTATGAACTCACCAACATTCTATGTTAACGCTTTTCAAAACGACTTGTATTATCAGGAACTTAGTGAACAGGTACTCGAGCCTTGGATCTGGATTATTTTACCATCTTTTAAGCAATCCTACTTATTGTCATTTTAGTGTAATTGTTAAACAAGTACAATTTGTAAAACAATGAATGTTGGTATATTGTAATGTATGATGTTTGGTTGCTATGTTTCATTCATATTCAACTGTTATGATACTGTACATGAAGTCATCCGCCCCCAGACGTTTCCGATGTTCTGGTTTGGGGGTGTGACAAACACCTACTCATACTAATCACAAGAATTGTCGCATAGTCCCAAAGTCACTACACATAATAATTATGAAGTAATTTAACATTTTGGCGTGTGTTTAAATGAAAACATGCAACAAATCAATTATGTATGTTACTAAATGAGCACATATGACAAAAACAATTCCCTAGACACCACTAGGATCTCCTTAACGCATATGCTTGATCTAGCATATTCTATCTTTGTACTCTTGTATTTTAGCATCATTAATCAATATCAATAATAACATCAAAGAGATCTTTAGGAATGATGCTACTATAAATGTTATCTCTACTTTTCGTACTCAGTAATTAAGTTATTTCATGATAGAATATAGCAGTGTCTTATTGTTAAGTGTTAGGGTGAAAAGTTATTCATGATTGACTTTGTAAATGTTTGACTTTTGTAAAACCCACTTTCATGTGGAGTATTATCCTTTTGACACATGTGTTAGTGAGAGTGAGAGAGAGACATGTAAACACCTTTATATAAGGTGGGTTTGTCCACTAGTAGAGGTGTGCTTGAGAGACGTAAAAGTTGAGTGTCTAAGTGTGTGTTATTTATGTAGTCTAGATCTAGATCATCTTTGTGTAACACCATATACAATCAATACATCTCTTGATCACCCAAATCACCGTGTTCAATTGTGCAAGCTTTAATTCTGCATGCCAAACCATGTTCTTTGTCACTAAAATTGGTATCAAAGCGGGTCTTCAAGATCAAGGTGATTTTTTAAGAACGATTCTCAGTTTGGCAACATTTGTTGCAATTTGAACAATTTTGGTGAGTCTCTCTCAATGATCTCTCTTAATCTCTTTAAATTGTGTGTAATATTTTTGAATTTTGATCGATTTGTTTCGTTGAATCTAATCTGTTTTTACCCCATTGGTGATTCAACAATTTTTTTTAAAGATCAATACCAAATCTGAATTCAAAAGATTAATTCATTTTTGTTCATTTATCCAAGTTTTAAAGCCCAAATTTCTATTTGAATACTGTTCATTTATATTGATTGAGTCCAAATCTTGATTAAGCCCAAATGATCATAGTTTGTTACTGTTCACGAGAGGATTTGATCCAAATTTTGCTATCTTTTATTGTTCACGTATATTGAGTCCAAACTTACTGTTTCTGTTCATCGATCCAATTTTCAAGCCCAATGGCTTTATTAGTTCAAGACTTTTTCTCAGTTCGCATATAACGCTTTGTATTCATTCAATCTGTGAATTGGTTTTAACGATTGATTAATTTTTTTTGTTTGTGTGAATCGATTTCACATCAGATTCTTTCATTAGTTGAAAAGTATTTTTTGATTATTGATTAGTCGATCAAACCATGATAATTTCAATGAAATATCGAAATTTCAATCTAGGATTTGATGTTGTTTTCGGTAACGATGATTAGAGTTTAAAGATTTGCTGATTTTGTATCAAGGATTTGTTATTTTGTTTTGATTTTGATTTGGGAATGATGATTTCTTTATGTGCCAATGAACCACTTTGATAGTCAAAGCTAAAAGTCAAATCGGAAACTGTAATCGAATGTGTTCATTCTTCAATCAAGTCAAAGTTTGATTACTTTGACTTGGAATCAAGAGTCGATTGCTGGAGTTTGATTATTGGATGCGGAAAGCAATTTCGACTATTGTATTTCTTATGTCAAAGATTGACGGGAAGAACATGATAACAAATTTTGAGTGTTAATAAGGATGATTGAACATATTTCGAAGATTGAACTGTGAAAAGTGAATGGTTGGACTGGAAAAGTGAAGGTTATTTGAGCTTTGATGTTTCATTATTAATTTTGAAATAAATTTTTCGATGGTCGATGGTTTTGGAATAAACTGGAAGTAGATAATTTGGAATTTGGTTTAATCGATTTTTGGTTCACATCTTATGATTTCGAAGGGTTGGTTAAGTGAAATAAAGAATCGATGTTTGGAAGTTTGTTTTTGTGATCGATTTCGAATGTTTAGTTGGTATTGGGAATTTGAACGAAAGGCAATTGATTGATGTTCGAATGGTTGCTAGTCGAGACAAATCGAATGGAGTTAATATACAAAGAATAGATCTTGTATTGAGATTGTTCGAATGATGTCAAACTGATGGGTTAACGTTCGAAGGTCTTGTGAGAAAGTCGATGACTGGGTTTTTGGGTTTGAATGAAGGATTGTTCGAATGGTCCTGTTTGTGTAGAACAAGAAACAAAATGTTAAAGTTTTGTACGGCGTGTTACTGTTCACTGGAGGGGCTTCGTATGCTTCGTATGAATTGAAAAGATCTGTATGTATTAAAGAAGAAGCAAAAAGTTTTGAATTTCATCCTTGAAGTTTAGAATTGTTGTCAAAGGAAAATTACCATTCGAATGATTGCTATAATCTTTGTATATTTGGTATAAAGCTTCATATGAATTGAATACATATCGCAAAGTTTCGAATTTGACCTCTGAACCTTCGAATTTTTGTCATTTCGAAAATTAACCCATGTTTCGAATGTTTGACACTTTTCACTCAAATTCGAAAAAAATTTGGTGCTTCGTATATTTGGAGGATGTTTCGTATGATTTAGGCACAAAGAGCAGAATTTTCGAAAATGGTCCCTGAGACTTCGAATTTTTGGCAGTCTGCACCCAAATTCGTAAAAGGCTTGTTTTTGCTGAAAATTGAAGAAAGGGCATTTCAGGTCCCTGCAGTTTGTGCAAATTGATTCTTTTTACCCATATTTGGAAAAGTGGGAGAATTTTGCATATTTTGTTGTTTTGGGCGCAACGGGTCACTGCAGAATTTTGAAATTGACAATTTCTACCCATTTTTGAGAAATTTTGTCAAAGGCAATCCGTGAACGAAGCTAAAAATTGATTATTTTTTGGATTTTCCGGATTGAAGCACAAAGTTTATGCCATATGTTAAAAGGGAGTTTTGACATGAAAAATTCCGAAAAGAGCATGTTCTTTTTCTTTGGAGTTTTATAATCAAATTTCGATTATAAAAATGGGGAGAAGTTTTATATGGAAATTCGAACTTGAATTTTTCATATTACGCGGATTTGAACATCGAAGTGATCTTGAAGTTTTGAAGCTTAGGAG
The DNA here is from genome assembly GCF_052625555.1 of Lactuca saligna. Lineage (NCBI taxonomy): Eukaryota > Viridiplantae > Streptophyta > Magnoliopsida > Asterales > Asteraceae > Lactuca > Lactuca saligna. Next base: position 47,694,056 of record NC_136420.1, on the reverse strand, counting down.
ATGATGCAATTGGAAGTTCGAAAGTGATGTATTCGAAATGGGTTTGGTTTTATTGAAGATTTTTGGGGTGTGTTTTTATGCGTAACTTTTGGGTGATTATTTGGAGTTAATCATTAGTTGTTGCTCGGATTGTATGGTCTCACATCCTAGAGCCCAAATTGAAGAATCATGGAAGAATTGAAGATTGAAGTTCGTTTTGACATGTGTCACCTTTGAGGCTCGAACCACGTAGTTGCTCGACTTTGGAAGAATTGAAGTGGGTCATTCATTCCTAACTTTGAGGGGGAGAATGTTAGGGTGCAAAGTTATTCATGATTGACTTTGTAAATGTTTGACTTTTCTAAAACCCACTTGCATGTGGAGTATTAGCCTTTCGACACATGTGTTAGTTAGAGTGAGAGAGAGAGACATGTAAACACCTCAATATAAGGTGGGTTTGGCCACTTGTAGAGGTGTGCTTGAGAGATGTAAAAGTTGAGTGTGTGAGTGTGTGTTATTAGATCTAGATCATTTTTGTGTAACATCATATACAATCAATACATATCTTGATCACCAAAATCACGCGTTCAATTATGCAAGCTTTAATTCTGCATGCCAAACCATGTTCTTTGTCACTACATTAAGATTTACTTGATGGTATAATTTCATATAATCACCAACACACTATATTCACTTATTATTGCTTCCTGTTTCACCATGATCCTCTAAGGCTCATAAAATAGCGATTTATAAAATATTGATTGAGTATAGATTCCTTTATATCTACTTCATATGAGTTAATTCTAAGAATTTTGCATTTCAGCTACTCCTTAGCATGTTCCTCTGGCTTTGACTTGATTCTTTTGTCACCCCTGACGTCAATATGCTGCTTCATGCAATACTATGTACGTATTGCTACTTCAGCTAAGTACTCTAACTTACTAAATGAGTAAGTTACTCAACATTTTACCAAACAATGAATAATCTCACCACCCTAGTCTTGTGTGTTAAAGTTAGCTTAACACACCATCGAATCCACATAAGGATGTTATAGAAGTCAATTATCACTTAGTGACTTTTTTAAATACTAGGTTACAGTATCCTACATAGGGTACATGTCAGTTCTAAACCTTCTACTCAAGTGGCATACTAACTTAAATAAACAGAAAAGTCTCCACCTAATGAGTTTGAAAACCCAGTCTTCCGTAATCTCTTTATCTTTCTTGAATTCCTATGAATTCTACACAACATCTCAAGTAACCTCAGATTCGATATTCATGGGGTATTTATCACCATCTTCTAAATCCACAAGTAATCACTGCTTCCATTACGTTGGAGGTGGAATCTTAAGGCAATGAGACAACTTCATGGATTACGACAAAGTTCTATCATGCCTCCAATTGAAATTGTAATTCACACATACAATGCTCCTCCATAGGTAGTATTATTTAACTAAATGTACTTTATAGACACGATACCATTCTTTAATTTTTATTTATGATACCTCTTGATAGTTATTAATACACGTTTTTCGATGTTATCGTCGGTAATAATCGTAAGTCTCCTCATATCCTTGAAAAGTTACATGTATGTTCTAATACAGTAATTAAACATTTAGAATCTGAACACATCAAATTTCCTTCTCAAATCAAGGTCGGCAATAAACATAGCAATCTAGGTAGGTAACCTAAGGCATGCTATAGTATACATCATTTAGCACATTTTAACATATATGAGCTCTCCTAAAGTATGCTAGTGTATACCATAACAATTAAGGTAATCAACCTAAGGCATGTTATAAAATAAATATTATTAGCACATAATAATTATTAAGGCATATATCCTAAAATATCTAGTGATTGTGTCTAATTAGGTATACAACCTAAGATATACTAGATACACATCTCATGATCAGAGTCTAGAAATGCTAAAAATTCCTAATTCACTTAAACTAATGCTCTAATGCAAATTGTGACATCCCCAATTTTCAGAACAAAAAAAATCTTTACGCTTTAAAACCATCATATATTTTCATTCTTGAAATTTTCAATACATTAAAACAACTTTTCGTACAAAATATTGTCTCAAAACGATAAAACTCTAGGGATATCATAATCCATACATAGCACAACTTATAGTGTAAAGGCCTAATGGTCCCGTATACTATTGTAATTCTTCTCTTAAATCACTCTACATCCTACTCAAGACTTCAAAAGTCTGAATTCTGCTACCTGTGATGCATATAAGATGAGTCTTTTAGGTTAGGAAACCTGGTGAGACACATAAGGTTTTCAATCCTAAAATATTTTAATAATTCATAAACCTACAAAATCAACTATCATCAACGTCACATATATATCTTATATCTACAACATATCTACCTTTGGTACCCATTTCCAACGATCCTCATAGCTAGATTCTATTTGATGAATCCTACGGGATCTAATCTAAAGAATCAATATGAACAATGAGTTGACTATGTTGTTTTAGGGATTCTTGGCAGCCAACAAGGATCAATAATTACAACAAATAAGGGGAATAGAATAAATCACATCATCAAACTTTCGTTCATACCTTAAGGCATTTAAGTCAGAGGTATTGTTAAACCTTGGTTCATGAAAACCGCAAGACAGTCAAGTCAGGGTGGTTATGTAGATAATTGTGCATAGTTGTGGTATGCGCGTATTGTTTAAACACCGAGTTCTACCCTTAGACTCACCTTATCTGGAAAAATAACATCTCATACATACATAGTAGTGGTATATTACTAACACATCCTATCCGGCAAGCTTACGTAGTTCCCTTAATTACTTCGTGAATAGCAACGCTGACACACGAAGCTCGTCCGATCACTTCGTGAAAAGAAACGATGAATCACAAAACTCATCAAAAGAAAAGTATGGGGAATACTAATATAGTACTCCCGTACACTCCTGTACAACGACACGTAATAATATCGAAAAGACTTTGTATATGATAGTCCTTCTGGCACATTAAAGTAACCTAACACAAATAGGACACATACCCAACAAATAATAATTCATTAGAACAAGTAGCACCTGAGACATAGAGTTCTCCTCTCCATTTCGAGCTTATGCAAATCTCGATATGAAACTACCCCGAATATCTAAAATTAATTTGAACTAGACATCCTTTGTAAATCCTATCTTTTCACTAGGCAATACTATATGCTTAAAGTCAACATCCACCACCTACTCTGTTAGGCAACACTATTTCTAACCTAGTGTATGTATTCTAGTGTATGTATTCTGAACAGTGTATTTAGGCATTAATATACGATTATATTAATAAGTATTAATACTTATGTTCCTATTATTTTGTACACCTCCTAACACACATAAAACTATATTTGGTTCATATAATATATGTTGTCAAATATATATTTAGAATATAGACTAGGAAATAAGCATATAATTCACATATAACTCTCAGCAAATGTTTTATTAGATTTAGTTGATACTTGTATTAAAATAATTGTTCATGAAAGTAATAATGCACTAACCTAACTTAGGTGGATGACTGGTAATTTGGGCAACGCTCCGCCTATCACCTTAGCTTTTCCCTCCAAAAGACCTAGGCATATATATATATATATATATATATATATATATATATATATATATATATATATATCACTAAGGTGATGTTTGTTTTTCTAAAGCCAAAATGCATGCAGTCTGCAAACCATATCTGCAAGCCTCTGTAGCAGAAGAGGTGCACCAAATATCTGCAGCCTGCAATAAGAAGTCTGTTTGTTTTTTAACGTCTGCATGTACTAAAATAAACTAATTTTTCAAACTTAATTTCATGTCATAAACATAAAAAAAATCATTTTCTACAAAAAAGATAGGTGGCAGAGAAAGAAAAAAAAAAGATAGGCGACATTTTTCTTTTTAGTTTAGGTTAAAATGAGGCGTGAAAACCTTTGAAGACAGTGACCCATGTTTACTCTAGGAAGACCTCGCGTAGACGTATTTTGATCTGCGCACTTCCAAAAAACAAACACTCTACGTTGGCATATGTCTGCGTGCTGTCTGCGCGGCGTAGAAAAAAGTGGTTGCGTAGATCTGCACAAAAAAAAAAAAAAAAAAAAAGAAAGAAAGAAAGAAAGAAACAAACTGCCCCTAAGTCTTAGTTGTATATTTCTCATCACTATAAGAATGATGGTCTAGATTCCTCAATAATCCCAATGAATACATCGGGATCTACCAAATAAGGATCAAAACTAGGCATGATAGTTCGGATGTAGGATCATTTCGGCATATATCTTTTCTAAAATCAAACAACCAAGCTACAATGCCCATTCTAGACACTGCTCCCATAACTAGATCAATCAATATTAAAATTAGAATTATTGATAAATCTTATTTATACATTTATAACAATGAATATGAATATAATTATAAGTTACAATTAAATAATAATAAGTGTAGCTTAACTTACAGAGATCATAGCAAAAAACCAGGAGAATTACCCAGACAGAATCCCAAACCGAACACTTCTTCTCGTCAAGCTCCTAGACCTCTAGAGATTCTAATAAAAAGATCCTAAAATTTTAAAGAAATCATTCTCAATAGGTAGGAAAGTATCCAGAGAGAATTTACTAGAAATGTGTGAGATGTAAGTTAAATTCGGAGGGTATTTATAGGCAAGGTAATGAGGTGTGTTGCAACCCCTTTTTGCACGCGTCACGTGTCTGGGTTGGTGTCACATGTCATTTTCTTACTCGTCTGTGTCGCTTTTCCAACCGCCTTCTAGAACGTCCCACATATCATCTTTTTATGGCACCATGTGTCTCATTCTCGTGGTGCCATGTCATCATGTCTCTCAGAGAAAAGGAGCTATCAACCATGCCACGTGGCGCCTTTTGGTGGTTCCATGTCATCGATTTCTCGTAGGTATTCTTCTCAACTTTCAAAAAATCAATAACTCTTTCATACAAACTCTTATTTTTATGTTTTTTATATCTTCGAAATTGTCTCGACGAGTATTACAACTTTCCTTGATATCTCAACATCTAATTCTCGCTCTATCGTAAATTATATTTAGACCGGTTTAGATTGTCATAATTTTTATGAAATTCATAACTTTTTCATACGAACTCCATTCTCGATTTTATCTATATCAACATAATCATATTTATGAGATCTTCAACCCTTGTTTGTATTCCTTTGGCTAAAAAGTAACCGATCTCTGATTCACTTTTTATGAAACGCATAATGGTGTCGGGTTGAACACGAAACTTAAAAAAATCATAACTTCCTTATATGAAGTTAGATTTTGGCATACTTTATATGTACGAAATCCTTATTACTCTACTATAACTTTGATTAAGATTATTTATCCAAAATAGTCTTTTACTGAAAATGTTATTTTATAGCTCATCGATAAATTCACTAACAGGTTCATTTTATATAGTCAGCAACGTGCATGATTAACGATTATCATCTTTAAGGATTTTAATTATAATAGTTACTATTTTAATTATCTAGGCCTATCTTACAAGTGTTACAATTAATGATTGTCCCAAAAGGAAAATTTGAATAAAAAAGTCCAAGAAAAAAAAAATCATTTTAGCCTTTTTTTTACCTGTTTAGTATCTCAATGTACCAAATCATTAAATTTTCGAATACAATGAAACTTTTCAACAGATTCACTCAATATTTCTATATAATATGTAAACGTGTTTTAAGTATTTTGTAACGTCCCAAAACTAAGACCCAAAAATTTCATTTTAAATTTAATAAAATCAATATCCTAAAAACATCATCATAAAAATTTAGATAAAACAAATATATCAATCATCATATCATATCAGAGTAAATCACAAAATGCAGAACGAGGTGCTATGTGCTCTACAATCATCATGTGCTCTTTCATTTGGAACCAGAAGTACCTATAACATAAACTGAAAATTGTAAGTAGAATACATAGTGAGTTCCCCAACATACCACGTAGCATATATAAATAAATATATAACAGTCCCTGCCTAATGAGTGTATACCTATACTCGCATAATGGGCCATGTCCACTAAGTATAACGAGCCCCACCAAAACTCACATACTGGGCCCTTCCCACTGAGTATAATGGGCCCCACCCAAACTCAAATAACGGGCCCCGCCCAACATACAAATCATATAAGCACATACACATACAAGAGTCACACAAACATCTAGTATCCTAGCATCATTGATTATGGGCCGATATTAGTGCCTTAGACCCCCTAAACTAATGGTCCTGCCCAAACTCACATATCGGGCCCCGTGCAAAAAGTATAATGGGCCTCCCCCAAACATACATATTGGACCCCGCCCGTTGAGTATAACAGGCCCTGCCTAAACTTGCATAACGGGCCCCACCCAACATAAAAATCATATAAACACGTAAATATACAAGAGTCACACAGACATCTAGAATCTTATCATCACTGATCATGGGATGGCATTGGTGCTTTAGACCTGATAAAAATGGTGAGGGAACTCATCTCACACTATTGAATCTAACAGAAAGAGTCCTTGGCTACTGGCTCACTAAAATCCTCATGCTAACAATTACAAAATAACATCCAATTAATAACTGGATCCCGACACACTAAAAGTCCAAACTAGGGTAAAAGACCCTTTTACCCTTCCCTAACCTGGCCCAAGGCTAAAGGCCAATCCAAATGACCAAGAAGCCCAATTTCCACAATAATTACCTAAAGCCCAATTATGGTCTAGTTTTCGAAATTGGGCCCAAACCCATTTTATGGGCCTTCAACCAAGATCCAATAAACATCTTTAGCCCAAAATAGCATTATGATGGCCCAACAAGGCCCTAATAATCCGTAGCCTAATCTTGGGCCAACACCATGAGCCCAAACCTTCTAAAGCCTAAATGTTGAGAACGTTGGGCGTACTTAGCTCGTACGCTAAGCGTACTCGCATAGATGCTTGTATGTGCCACGTACCAGCTTGTATGCCCAACGTACTCCTCAGCTTTGCCAACCTTCCTTATTTAACACTTATTTGGTTAAGACTTCGACCCAAAAGCTAGATCTGACTTCTCTAAGGTTTTTTATCACATAAATTTGGCAAGTTTATGTGCATGCATGGCTTAATGGGGATTCAGAGCTCAAAATAACTTAACAAAGGATCTTAACACATTCATGAATCCATAAAAAACTTCAATCTTGCATTTTTATAAATAATGGGACCCCAAAATGCCCATATCTACAAGGTTAGGCTTCTGAAACGACCCTAGCTCACAAGAACCATCCAAAAGGGACTACAATGGCCATAAACAAGTCTAAAAGAATATCCATACAAGGAGTTCTCAAGATAAGATCTTTATACCTCAAACGACTTGCAAAAGGAAGGATGATTCTGGATCTCAAAGCTTGACACCAAGAAATGCACCTTCAATCTACTTCTATTCCTTCAAAATGAGTAATAAAACACCAACTTTTCTTCTCAAGAGCTCAAATACATAAAATGATTTCTAAGGATCGAACTTTAGGCTTTCGGGCATATGGAGGCTGATAAAAGGCCAAGCTTATGCGACTTAATGAGCTTATATAGGGGTTAAACACTAAAGATTAGGGTTTCAAGCTTGCCAGATTACGCCCATAATAACCCTCGTACCGCCAACATATAAGGCTCGAACCCGCGATCACACCCTCACTAATATGCTAAGTGTATACTATGGTACGCTCCGCGTACTAGCCACAAGGAACAAAAATGAAATATTTAAAATATGAAGGGCAAAAGGGAAACATACCCAATTCAAGTGTTACAATTTTTACGTATTTATATATATTTTTATGTGTTTATGTTTTTTTAATAGTTTTTTAAGTTTTTTTTCATATATAATTTTTTATGTATTTTGAATGTAAAAACACATTTTCACATATTTATATGATTTTTTAAGTATTTTCACATACTTTTATGTATTTTGGTATATTTTTCACATATTTACGTTTTTTTAGGTTTTTATAATGTTTTATTTACCTGGTTTTATGTATTTTAAATGTATAAACACATTTTGTTATATGAATATATATATATATATATATATATATATATATATATATACACACACACACAAACACAGACACACACACAAACACACACACACACACACATATATATATACATATATATATATATATATATATATATATATATATATATATATATATATATTAGTATGTATGTATACATAAGTACTTAGAATGGAAGATCTAAGTACTTATGTATTTTTTAACTTCAAATTACATTATTTCAAAATTTGTTTTAAACTAACTATTAGACCTTATAAATGAAGAAAAAACACACTAGAGTACTTCAAAACAAACATTTTTCAAAGACTATCCTTAGCAATCAATGTTATTTTTGCTAATTAGATCTTCCATTTCTTTCTTTAATTCAGTTTGTAGATGAACAAAGTTTATAAATATCTTTGTTTTTAATAAAGATATTTGTAAATTTTATTTATCTACAAACTGAATTTAAGAAAAAAAATTTACCTACGAAAATGACGTTGATTGTTAATGATCATCTTTGAAAAATATTTGTTTTGAAATACCATAGTGTTTTTTTCTTTATTTAGGTCTAACAACAATGAAACTTGAAGTAAATAAAATATACAAGTACCTAAAAATGACAAAATATATAAAAATACATATAAATACTTAAATATACATAAATACATGACAAATATACAAAAATACATAAAAGTACATTAAAATAATAAAAAAACTCATAAAGAGATGTAAAAAATATGTTTATATATTTAAAATACATAAAAACATAAAAAAAAACAATATAAAAACTTAAAAACCTTTATATATATATAAATATATATATATATATATATATATATATATATATATACGTAAAAAAAATATTTAAAAAACATAAATACATAAAAATATGTAAAAATGCATATAGTTACATAAAAATACATTTATATATTATATATAAATTTTGAAGAATTCTAAATCTCATTATTTTCGGAAAATTAACGATTTTGTCTTACGATTTGGTAAACAGATAAAAATAGGCTAAATTGAAAAAAAAAATAAATAAATAAATAAATTGTTGGTATCTTTAGCTTTTTTTTTTCAAAAAAAAGAAATTTAATCTTTTGTTTTTCCAAAATTATAGAACTTTTATGAAGATTTTCCTATTTTTAACTAATAACTTTTTTATTTATTACCCTTTAACTTTTTGACCAAATGTTCCGGTCAAGTTAGTGTATAAGATTATTTGTCAAACTACCACATGTTGAAATCTATCTAGTAAACTTGTTTAGTCATTTATTTCCCTTTTTAGATAACAAAATAAACATCCGACAAAATTTTATGAGACATGTTATTTCATGACATCATTATCTCATCACATTTTAAAGATATAAGTTTAATGGTATATTTAGAAAACCCAAGCGACAAAGAAACAACAATGACGCGTACAAAAAAATACAAGATCCATAAATGAGGCGTAACTTTAGCCTATATAAGAAATGCCTATATGCAATTTCTCTCTCTATTTGTTAAGCATCTCAATTTCACAATTTGGATAAGAAGCTTTGACTAGAAGTCAAAGTCACGTGGGTGCGAACTATCTCCCAAATGCCACCTCCACATAGAACGACATATAAAAATGATTTATATGGGTAATTATGTTTTAAAATGTTTAAAAAATATTATTTAAGTTTGGTGTGTTCAAAAAAGATTATCTAATTAAAGCATTTGTACAAAAAACACCAATGAAATATAGTTTTTTTCAAATTTGACCTTTGGTAATCGGCAATTACCGATAAAAAATAAGTAAAGGAAAAAAAACAATAGGAAAATGATTCAAAGAGGTAACCATGTTTCAAAATCGTTCAAAAAAACATCATCCAAATTTGATATGTTCAAAGAACACCGTCCAAGTAAATTTTTTTTACAAAAAACACCAACAGACTATATATTTAGTTCAAATATTACCTATCGGTAACTGGTTCTTACAGATTAGGGATGAGCAAATAGATCGGGGAACCGGCCGGAACCGGTACCGGAACCCGATGGAACCGGTCGGGCCGGGACCGAGACGTTATTTTTGTAGATTTTTGGAACCGGGAACCGGAACCGATATAACTGGAACCGTATGATGCTATTTTTTAAGGATCGGTTCCAACATTTGAAGACACGACAAGAACTGGTAGGAACCGGGAACCGGTAGAACCGGACCGATAGAACCGCCGGGCCGGTTCGGTTCTTGATTTTGGCCGAAGCCGGTTCTCGGTTCCGGTCCGGTTCCGGCCGGTTTGGTCCTTTTGCTCATCCTTATTACAGATCATTTATTTGAAGAAAACATATAGTTTGTTGGTGTTTTTTATACAACAGTTTACTTGAATGGTGTTTTTAAAAATACCAAACTTGGATGGTGTTTTTTGAACGATTTTAAAACATAGTTATCTCTTTGAGTTATTTCCTATTGTTTTTTTTCCTTTACTTATTTTTTACCGGTAATTGCCGGTTACCAAATGTCAAATTTGAACAAACAATGTACTTCGTTGGTGTTTTTTGTACAAATGTTTTACTTGGATGGTGTTTTTTGAACACATCAAACTTGAATGATATTTTTTGAACGATTTTGAAACATATTTACCCATTTTAGTCATTCTCCCTACTTACAACCATAGTAACAATGTATTTATATTTCTTTATTCATACGTAACAATATATTTTCATTTCTTTACCCATAATAGTAATATATAAGCTAAAACTTCTAAAATGCTTAAATGCATTAGATTACATATTTTTCTTTTATATATATATATATATATATATATATATATATATATATATATATATATATATATATATATATATATATATATATATATATATATATATATACGCTAAAACTTCTAAAATGCTATTAGATTATATATATATATATATATATATATATATATATATATATATATATATATATATATATATATATATATATATATATATATATATATATAGGGTTAGGTTCATTTGAGACCACCTATATTTTGTGAGACCGTGAGACACATTTTTTTATTTTTTTTAGTTAATTCATGTTCCGAAAATAATATTTAAGAAAAAGAATTTTTTGATTTTTCCATTTATTTTGCATTTTAAAATTATTTTTAGAATATGTACAGTGTAATATTCTATTTAGAATATTTCACGTATTTTTCAAAAAAAATAAAAAAAATTTTAATTTTTTTTAATTTTTTTTAGTTAATTCAAGTTCCGAAAATAATATTTAAAAAAAGAATTTTTAGATTTTTCCATTTATTTTGCATTTTAAAATTATTTTTTAGAATATATCAGTGTAATATTCTATTTAGAATATTTCACGTATTTTTCAAAAAAAAAATGGAATTTTTTTTATTTTTTTTTATATATTTTTTATTGTTTTTAGTTAATTCAAGTTCCGAAAATAATATTTAAAAAAAGAATTTTTGGATTTTTCCATTTATTTTGCATTTTAAAATTATTTTTAGATTTGGTCTCACGGTCTCACAAAATTAGAATGGTCTCAAATAAACCTGAATATATATATATATATATATATATATATATATATATATATATATATATATATATATATATATATATATATATATATATATATATATATATATAGTCAAGATCAAATAAGAAGGAAATTTTTGGTAGGAAGGTAAGAAGTTTTTTTCTACATATTTTTTTCACGAACAAACAAAATGAATCATTAGATGATTTATTTGTAAGATGATTCACAAGAAAAAATTCTCAAAAAAACATCTCGATGATTCATTTATATAATGATTTTGTTGTTATTCACTAAAATTGTCATAAAAGTGAATTTTTTCTTAATTTACTTAAAAGTGAATCATATAGATGTTTTTTTGAGAATTTTTTCTTGTGAATCATCTTACAAATGAATCATTTAGTGATTCATTTTTTTTGTTCGTCAAAAAAATATGTAGAAAAAAAACTTTTTACCTTCCTACTAAAAAAAATTTCTTACCGGATATATATATATATATATATATATATATATATATATATATATATATATATATATATATATATATATATATATATATATATATTGCATCATGCGCGATTTAGTAATCCTGTATTTATGACTAAATAAATGCATACAAAATGTTGGTATGTAGGATTACTTGTATATTTGAGATACATACATGGAAAATAATTTAAAAACAAAGGCACAAAGAGGTCTTATTTATGAAAACAAATAATAAATAATTTTTATAATAAAATATAAATTGAGAAAAACACAAAACTAGAGGTAAAATGATAATTTCAAAACATTTAACAGAGGGTTGATGGTAACATCCTCAGGGACCAAACATGTAGTTTTTGCCAACCACGGTGACCATCTATGTAAAAGTTCCAAGCTTTGGCTTAAGGTGCTGTGCAAACCACGTAGAACAAAGGGTAAGGAGTAAATTACTGAAATCGTCCCTGTCGTTTGCTCAAAATTTCACACCTGGTCCTTAACTTTTTTTTGCACTCGGATCGTCCCTGTGATTTGTTTTTGTTGCGTTTTTCATTCCTATGCTTTGGTAAAAGTTGCATGTTTGGTCCCTAACTTTATGTATGTAAGGGACGAAAAATGCAACAAAATCAAACCACAGGGACGAAAAACGCAACAAAATCAAACCACAGGGATGATCCGAGTGCAAAAAAAAATTAGGGACCAAACATGCAATTTTGACCAAACCACAGGGATGATTTCAGTAATTTACTCAAGGGTAAATTACAGGGATGGTCCCTGTGGTTTAGGGTAAACTGCGTGCTTGGTTCCTAACAATTTTTTTAACTCGGAATGTCACTACTTTATATTTTTGTTGCACGCTTGGTCCTTATCTAACCTAAAAAGACTATTTTGCCCTTAATGATTTTTTTATTTTATTAATTCCATTTATATTTTTCCATTTATTATTAAATAAATTAAGTTATTAATATATTGCTGGAAAATGGTCGATCCCAACTTACTCCTCTACAGGCTTGCCACCACCTCCGGTCATCGGCTCCAACTTCGGTAATCATTTCCGGCCATAGATCCATTACCACATAAATTACCCAAAACTCAACATGAAGCTATCTAGCATTACAACAATAAATCTGAATATGCATCTAAAATCAAACCTGTAACTCAAACACAAAAACAAAATAAAAACCTAAAAATTATGATGAATCCTAGAACAAAACGAGATTCAGGCGTTCTAGTTTTTGCATCTGAACCACAAAACAAAAAATGTTTGAAATCCAATCGATGATGAGTCCTAAAAATTAACTATGGTCTCAAAGACGAAGATCAAAGTTTAAGAAAATAAAGAAGATCGACGACGAGAAATTGATGTTTGAAACCCAAAATATAGTCTAGAGACCGACAAGATCAGTGACAAACAAATCGATTTTTTATCCATGTGAGAGAAGGTTGAATTCAGTGGGTTCAAACAAAATAAAGGGTAAAAACGTGGTCGCCGACAACACCAGTTTGATGTCATTGACCATCGATGAGATAAGAGATGAAGGGGAGAGAAAGAGTGGTCAATTGTCGTCGTCAACATGCACCATCCCTGCTTTCATATCCTTCAATTTCCAAATAAACACCCAATTGATCTTCAAAAACCCTAGAACTCATCTTCACCGTTGCCATAGTTTTCTTCCCACGAACATGAACAAAAAACGGAGGTGCAGAAACCCTAGTTCCCGTCGCCAGATGCAATGGTTGTGCTTTCTACATTTTCCGACATATAAGAAGGAGAAAGTGAGGTGTGAAAACCCTAGATCCATTACCATGTTGTGCGCTTTACAATTTATGTTTGCCAAAGAAATACTGAATTTCGACCTATGTTCCTTTTTATATAAGATTGGATCTGATTGGTGGTGAATAGTGATGGTGGTTCGTCGAAGAACATCGAAGTGGTGGTGCTGCTGGTTCGTCTGAGAAGGACAGGAAAACAAGGGAGGTGGAGGGTGGGGTTTGATGGTAGATGATGAGGAAGTGGACCCACATATCTAATAAGCAATGCAGTTTTAATTAATAATTTTTTCATATTTAGTTAATATGTTTTTTTAAATAGCTGATAATTTAAAAAATGATAAAATAAACCACTAAGGGTAAATTAGTCTTTTTAAACCGGATAGAGACCAAGCGTGCAACAAAAATATAAATTAGGGATGATCCGAGTTAAAAAAAGTTGTTATGGACCAAACACGCAGATTACCCTAAACGACAGGGACCATCCGTGTAATTTACCCTAGAACAAAACTGTAATTTAGCCTTCTTGGAATATTTTCAAAACTTGGACCTAAGTTGCCGAACAATACAAACCACAGGGACAGAAACTGTAAATTAGAATTAAAAACTACAGGACAAAAACTGTAATCTAGAATCAGATACTACATGGACCAAAACTGTAATTCAGTAATTTCCTAAATTAAAAACTACATGACCAAAACTGTAAGTTAACGAAAATTAAAAAAGACATGGATTAAAACTATAGTTATCGTATTCCCTGATAATTAAAAGAAAGATATATTTTCACAATATTACTGATAGGATAAAAACATTGTATGTACGATGCTAATAGGAGTAAAAAAAAATGTCAGTATTTTGTTATTATGTGTAACAAAACATGAGACACGTATAACACAAAATATACATAATATACATAATTCAATATCTACAACATTATCTACTTCAAAAATTGTTTTTGAACTGTTTAACACGAAAAACCATATCAATTATTAAATCAATTCATCACACATTTCACAAATTTACTCTACTGATAGCTTATTGGCTTCTTTTTGTAAAAAAATGGTCAAAAGTAATATAGAAAAATGCATGTGATTAGAACATCCAGGTGATATATTTAAAATGAATACACAACAAAAAGTGATCAAATATTCGTTAAACGTGAAGAAGCAACCAGTAGCATGCAATTAACAGAAGGCTCATGTTCATATGAGGAGCTTTTTTCCCAACCATTTCTGACTTCGTTGTATATGTAAAGGAGTTTATGTATATGTGCCAAACTAATTGTTTAAAGATTTTTATGCATATGCATCAAATTAATTTGACTACTTGATATAATCAGTAGCTATTGTTTTTAGCTCACATCTACAAAGTTTAAAAAAATACAAGATAGCAAAGCTCTTGATAACACAAATTGTATGCATAAGTTATATAACTAATGGGCTTTTGTTGTCCTCACATGTGAAAATACAAGAAAGCAAAACTTTAAGTAACACAAATGGTATGCGTAGATTAATATAAAATCTACTGAAACAATCACGTATCATTCCTCAATCTTAAAAAGAATTCACTGGGGCATTTTGTCAAACACCTAATAGGCAATACAACTCGTCACTTGAAATCAAACATGTAAACAGATGAGCAAGCAAAACACACACACACACACACACCTTAAACTTGAATTAACTTCAGATTATTAAGTGAAAGAAGTCCTATGATTAAGAAAAAGAATTAGTCTTTAGTGATTGAAGACTTGATTGTAGAATTAGGAACCGGAAGTCCCATCTAAGCAACATTGTCATCTTTGTATTACAAAACAAATCGGTAGTAGTGAAGGGTCGATGAGAAAGGAATAACTATAACCCATTGCATTTCCGCCACCATTACTGCCAAATGTCAACAAAGTTATTGCATACAAAGATTGAAGTTTTGGCAGTTTCAGTTGATTAATGTGTGTGTCTGTTTGTTTTTTACGGGGGTTTTGGGTCCCTTGTAAACTTGGAGGTTGTGTAGGAGAAAGACATGGTCCACGGTTGAATGTTTGAAGATGGAGCAGGTTTGGTGTATTGCTCATCGTAGTTGAAAACTTGAAATGGTCCTTTTTCATAAATTACATAAAAACTACAAAATTAATTTTTTTTTATTATTTATAGAATTATTATTAATATATAATCGGTTGAATAATATAACTTTAAGCTATTATCTTAAATATGTCACTTTGTTTTCGTATCATAGGTTTACGAATTTGCTTTGCTTATTTGGTGTTTTATACAAAATCAAAAACGAAATCTGATATTTTGTGGTGTTATATGGTATTTACTTTTTGGGATATTAATAAAATTGTCGCTAATGAACAGGCCAAATAAACAAAATGACCGTGTTTTCATAGTTTTGAACAATGATCGTTTTATTTTATTTTTTTTTATCCAAGATACATAGACAACATTTTAAAGTATTATTAATGTTTTTTATAAAGTAATTCAGAGTTTGATGAAATGTTTTGGATGATTAGTGATATTCGAAGAACTTTGCATGATTATTGGGTATCTTTATTCTTTTTATTCTTAGTGATATTTGGAGAACTTTGGATAATTATTTTTTTTGGATGGCAGTATCTAGATCACCTAGAATAGGTATATGTTTAGAAAAGTTAAACATTTTTTTTGTTTGGTGGTTGTTTTTGAATCATCAACATACATGTCTAGAAGAGTTAATATTTTTGTTTGATGTATGTGTAACATTTCAAAAATCAAATTAAAATTTTCAAAATCAACCATTTAGCATCATTGTTTACAAAAGAGTCATTATTTCAAAATAAGAGTTTTCACAAGACCCAAAGCCATAAAAACAGGAAGTTGTGTACAATCGCGTCTTTGCTTTCCAACGATCCTCTTAAGTATCTGAAACCATAAACTAAAACTGTAAATCAAAACTTAGTAAATTTCCCCAAAGTAGCAAAACATCACATAACAAACAAGCATATAAATATGAGCAGTCTGTCTGACTGGACCGCCACGCAGGGCCTATAGTCTTTCTGGTCCGCTCTACGAGCCTTCAGCATGACTGGACCGCCTTGTTGGCCTACAACCTATCTAGACCGCCCTACGAGCCGTCGACCTAACCGCACCGCTTCGCAGAGCCTACAACCTACCTCGACATCCCTGAATGTCTTGTCCTACAACACAAAGCAGAAATGCCTCAACCCAACACAATATGTCGACATATGTAACAGATAACATAAACACAGGACCAACAAATACAGATAATCATACAGTTATACCAATCTGTTATCTACAACCATATCACTAACCTATAACCAGGATACATAATCTGGTAGGACGGTACTGGTGTCTTCTACCCACGGTACAGTGAGGAAAAATCACCTTGCTGTTTGACGAATAATTGAACAATGCACTACTTCGAATACCGACTCTACAGGTCATATATTCAATAGATAGAGACCAAGGCTTAACTATACCCTTGTGTGTTAACCCTAGTCAAAGGCAAAGTCAAAGATCAATGTCCAAAAGTCAAAATCCCTTCCCTTCAAGTACGCCCTGCGTACCAAGAGAGTACACCCAATGTACTCTGATGTTGACCAAAAACGGGGCGCTGACCTCGTATGCGACATACTACCAGGTACGCCAAGTATATGCAACCAAGTCCAAAAAATCCAATAAGAGCTTATTCCATTAAGCCCTTACGTCCAAAACTCAGATCCAATCCCAAAATGATTTCCTAAGTCATAAAGTTTCCAACTTTATGACTTTGCATGGCTATAAAGTGATTAATGTCCAAAACCCTAAGTTCTTATCCCAATAAGACCATCTAACACATGCATAGGTTACATACAACACTCAACATCATATTTTTATGCCTCATAACAATCTAAAATTTCTAAAAGGACGGCTCAAATTACTTAAAATAACCATACACCTAATGCCAAACTAATGGGATCAAAATGTTCACAACTTCAAGGTCGGCTAACAAGATCTTAAACAAATCATCAACCAAGTACGTAGCTTTTTTCCTTCAAATGATGTCAAATGGTGATGAGATTATGGATCTAAGGTGCCTCACTCTTCCAAGGTGTCTTTCTTCTTCTCCTTCCTTCTTAATCATCAAAAATACCCACAAAAGTTCAAGAACACTCTCAAGGAGGATTAGGGTTCTAGATGGACGAAATGGAAAATGGAGGCTGAAGAGAGAATGATAAATGAGGAGTTAGTGATCTTTATATATGGACCAAACCCTAAAAATTAGGGCTTGAGTATCCTTCACGTATGCCATGCGTACGCGGTGTACGCCCAGCATACTAGGTGTCACACCCCAAACCAAGATGGCAGAAACATTCGGGGGTGGAGGACGTCATGTACAGTATCATAACAATAAACAATAATAAAACAAGCAACAACATCCATTGCATTAATAACATAGTTAACACGTGTGTGTTCTTTGTAAAGTAGTATGACACCAAAAATGTAAAGCAAAAATAAAAGACGAGGCTGAACATGCTTCGTCTTCTTAAAACCTGCGCTCGTGTACCTGTCTTACTGGTTCACTAAGAATACAAGTTATTTTGAAAGAGAGTATCAACATTTAAGTTGGTGAATGCATAAGTATTTTAATGTCAAGTGTTTGCGTTTGTTTCATGAAAATGTTTGTATTTGTTTAGTAAAAATATTTGTATCTAACTAGTGAAAATGTTTGTATCTTTCCATGAAAATCCAACATTTTCTGCATTAAATGAAAAGTAGTCTTCTACCAAGACTCAACTGTTAGTATGACCTGTTTTCTTGAAAATAGTGTAAAATATATGTTTGTACTTGAAATAGTATAAATGTATGTTTTCCATATTTGTAAAACTATCTTCACTCGAAAATACTATGCATTTCTCATGTGAGAATATCACTATATGAATGTAATGGAAAAATGAAGATTTACAGTAGTATGGTATGAAATACACTACTGATGCATTAACTACATTGAAAACCAACTGGTTAGTTAACGTTAAAATGTGATCAGGTTGTAACCATTCTTGATAGACTAGTATAAAACACGACGTTCTTCAGGCGTCAAAAATGATATGACATTTGTCACCTGTAGACCTGAATGTCCCACTCTAGCTAGCAGCAAGGTGTGGGATGATGAATCATGTATAGATCTATACACAAACTCATGCTCTCCCTCCAGGAGACTGTGGTTACAAAACGTGACACATCAAGAGTGTTGTTATGCCATGAAATAGTATCTCACATTTTAGTTATCTTGTTCTTGTTATAGTATGTAAGTTCCTTCTTCTTCTTGTAAATGAATAGTATGCTTTGTAATGAATAGTGATAGTATGTATGTATTGACTAATTTATTGTTTCTCTATTCTAGCAATAGTATATAGTGATCCTCTAAACTATACCTTTTATAGTTTACTAGAATGTTTGTTTGAACTGTTACTAATGTGTAGAAATGATTCAATTGCCCAACATATGCAACTGAGTTAAGTATATTCCTTGAAAATGAGGTTTAATATTCAGGCATATATTTAGCAAGTATAACTATGATTTAACCGACAGTCGGACTAGTTATCCTACTCTAAGCCCACAACCAAACAATGAACAGGAGTTACAGTATTTAGCAATAGTGTTAAGTCCGTTAAAGCATACTTATACATAGATATGTACACAAATATGATTTTGATATAAACAGAAATTTAATAATAGTTTAAAAGAGTTTTTAAAATTATTTTAACAACATTTGAGTATGTGAAATCATTTTTGTTTGTTTGTTTCCACAAGTAAATGAATAACACAAATGTATTGTTTTCTACTTGTATTATCCCCTTAAAAGCATTTAAAAGAGTAAATTGTAGGTGTGTAAACTCACCTTTTGAGAGTGATTCGATAGACGGTTCGATATAGGATGATTGCTTCCAATAGCTAGCTCCTGGGACAAAACAAGTCCTAAAATAGCAATTCACGCGATATATAGGCATGAAATTTATAAATATAACTTCTAAGGCATTAAGGAAACAACATAGGATGTAAGAATTACTTACTAAAGAAGAGTTAGAACCGAAATCAAGTGGCTGCTTGGTGTTTACGGCTAACCTTCGGTGTTCACGACCACAAAGAGTTTTTGGTCATTGAAGATTCAAAAGTGTTTTCATCTGGAACTCAGTATGTGTTCTCGGTGTTTGATTGCGAAATAAAGGGAACTAGATGTCCTTAACAAGATTGAAAGGTGGATTGGAGGATCTTCGGTGATAGAGGAGAGAAAACTTGGGTTTTCGGTTGAAGACTTTGAGAGAAAAAGGCTTGAGTTTGCTGCTAAGAGTGTAGAAGTGAGGATAAATTTAGTCAAACACACACACACACACACACACACACACATATATATATATATATATATATATATATATATATATATATATATATATATATAGGTAAAGTTTGCGGTCCAAGGGAGGTTCACGGCCTGAAGGAGTTCACGGCCGAGAATGAGGAGCGTTTACGGCTGCGAAGGCTCATTTGCGGTCCGATAGTTTACTGCCCAACGAACGTTTGTAGCTCATGCAAAGGTTCTTGGTTCCAAAAGATTTTCCTCCAAAACACACAACACCAAAGAATACTAGGTTTATACACCTATATTTCATTAATCTAACTCTATTTAAGATAAATAAAGAAATAAGTTTGACCTTTATTGGATAAGTTTGACTTATACAAGATAGAAATTTCGGGTTGTCACATCATCCCCCGTTAAAGGGAATTTCGTCCCGAAATTAAGACTAAGAAATACACATGGACTAAGGGAAAAGATGAGGATACTTAAGTTTCATTTGATCCTCGTGCTCCCAAATGAATTCGGGTCCCTACTTTGCATTCCAACGAACCTTCACTATCGGAATACAGCTTTGCTTGGTTTGTTTGACTTCCTTATCCATGATTTCTACGGGTTTTTCCACAAAGTTGAGGCTCTCATTGATCTCGATTTCATCGAGTGGGATAAGAGTCTTGTCAAATAGACACTTATTTAGGTTCGACACGTGGAAAGTAGGGTGTACGTTGTTAAGTTCTTGAGGTAGTTTGAGTTTGTAAGCTACTGGCCGATTCTAGCGAGAATTTCAAAAGGGACAATGTACCTTGGATTTAGTTTTCTATGCTTTACGAAGTGTATCATGCCCTTCTAGGGTGAGACTTTCAATAGGAGACAGTCACCAACCTAGAATTCCAAGGGTTTTCATCGTTTATCTGCGTAGCTTTTCTGTCTGTCTCACGAGGCTTTCAGTCGCTCCCTAATTTGTACGATCTTCTATGTAGTCTCTCGAATGATTTCTGGACCGATGAGAGTGTTGTCAGGGACTTTCCATTTAGCTAATTGAGTATCACCCACTTCAGCCCAACACAGATGTGATCTGTACTTGCAGTCATAGAGGGCTTTGTATGGAGCAGCCTTTATGCTAGTGTGATAACTGTTATTGTAGGAGAACTCGATAAGGGGTAAATGAGTATCCCATGCCTTTCCAAAGTCTATCACAAAGGCTCGCAACATATCTTCTAGAGTTTGAATAGTCCTTTCACTTTGTCTGTCAGATTGTGGATGGTAGGCTGTACTCATCTCCAGCCTAGTTCCTAGTGCCTTCTTGTAGTGACTGCAAGAAACTCGAGGTGAATATGATGTCTCTATCAGAGCTAATTAATATGAAAACTCCATGCAGTCGTACTATCTCTCTAAGGTAGGTTCTGGTCAATTTCTCCATTTTGTCAGTTTCCTTAATTGAAAGGAAGTGTGCGGATTTGGTTAGCCGGTCCACAATCACCCAAATGGTATTGAGACCACCCTTTGTCTATGGTAGCTTGGTTATGAAGTCCATTGTAATCTACTCCCACTTCCACTCAGGTATCTCCTGTTTTTGTAGTAAACCTGAGGGCTCTTGGTATTTGACCTTAACCTTGGCGCAAGTAAGACACTTGCCCACAAAGGTAGCAATCTATGATTTCATGTTAGGACACCAATATAACTTTTTGTAGATCCAAATACATCTTATCTGAACCTAGATGAATGAAGTATTGAGTATTGTGCGCTTCCTTTAAGACCATGTCTCTGAATCCACCGAGTTTTGGTGTCCAGATCCGATCCTTGAGGTATAAGGATCCGTCACCCTTGACTTCTAAGTTCTTATCCATCCCTCTCAGGGATTCACCTACTGCATTATTAGGTTTTAAGGCTTCCTGCTAAGCCTCCTTAATTTTCATAGACAGATGTGAATAGATTGTCATAGTCAATGCCTTGACTCTATGATCCGAGTACTCTTTCCGACTTAGGGCGTCAACTACTACGTTGGCTTTACCGGGATGATAACGAATTTCATATTCGTATTCATTTAGTAGCTCGACCCACCATCATTATCTCATGTTGAGCTCCTTCTAATCGAATATATATTGAAGGCTTTTATGGTCTGTAAAGATAGGGCTTTTCGTACCATACAGGTAGTGTCTCCAGATCTTTAGAGCAAATACCACTGCTCCTAACTCAAGATCATGTGTAATGTAATTGACTTCGTGTGTCTTAAGCTGTCTTTAGGAATAGGCTTTGACCTTTCCCCGTTGCATAATAACACAATCAAGTCCTTGGTTGGATGCATTGCAGTACACCACAAAATCCTCTATCCCTTCTGGGAGGGATAATATTGGTGCGTTGCATAAGGCTTGGTTCTGTATTTGGAATTCCTTTTCTTGTTTCTCTTCCTAGTCAAAGGTCACATCTTTTTGGGTGAAATTAGTAAGTGGTTTTGCGATCCTTGAGAAGTTCTGAATAAATTTGCGATAGTAGCCAGTGAGGCCTAAGAATTGACAGATTTCTGCAGGCATCCTCGGTGCTGACCAGTTCTCGATGGCATTGATTTTGGAAGGATCCATGTGGATTCCCTCTTCGCTGACCACGTGACCTAAGAATTCGACTCTTCGAATCCAAAATTCGCATTTAGAGAACATTGCATAAAGCTTCTCTGCGCGTAGAGTCTCCAAAATATGGCGTAAGTGTTGACTATGATCTTCCTTACTATGTGAGTAGATAAGTATGTCATTGATGAATACAATCACGAAATTATCTAAGTAAGGACGGCACACCCGGTTCATCAAGTCCATGAACACTATAGGCGAATTGGTTAATCCAAAAGGCACCACTACGAACTCGTAATGACCATAATGAGTTCGGAAGCCTGTTTTGGGAACGTCTTCCTCTAAAACTCGTAGCTGGTGATACCCAGATCTTAATTCAATCTTTGAAAATTAGCTTGCTCCTTGAAGTTGGTCGAACAATTCGTCTATATGTGGTAGAGGGTATCGATTCTTATGGTCAATTTGTTTAGCTCACGATAGTCGGTGCACATACGAAACGATCCATCTTTCTTCTTCACGAACAAGACCGGTGCTCCCCATGGTGAGTTCATTCAGTTGACTGGATAGTTCCTGCATCTCAGCTGGTGCTAGTCGGTAAGGCCATTTGGGTACAGTGGTTGTAACTAGAATTAAGTCGATTTTGAACTCGACTTGACGTTGTGGAGGTAACCCTGGCAGATCTTCGAGAAAGATGTCAGGAAAGTCATGGACTTCAGGGATATCCTTAATGTCATTCACCTTTTTTCACATCAACCATGTGAGCAAGGAATGCAGGATATTCCTTTCGTAAGTATTTATGGGCTTGAATACTTAAGATGATTCGAAGGTTCGTGCTTGGTTTATCGCCATAGATACCTAGGGTTTCACTATTCGGTAGATTAAGACGAATAGCTTTCTCAAAACACAGGATGTCAGCATGATGAAGACTCAACCAATCCATGAGGATAATGACGTCGAAACTTTTAATTGAGACATGCATGAGGTCGATTTGAAATGAATAGCTATCTAGAGAGAGGATGCATCCCATGTATATATCGTTAGAGCTCTCAGTTTTCCCGTTAGCCATTTCTACAGTGAAAGTTTCTTTTAGTGCTTGAGGTTGTTGTTTAAGTAACTATGAAAATTTTCGATTCATGAAACTCCTTTATGCTCTACTATCAAATAGTATGCATGCATATAAGTTATTGAGGATAAACGTACTCCTAACCACTATAGGGTATGCCAAGGCTTCTTCAAGACGAATGGCGAGCACTCTTCCTAATCCATTAGTGTTCCCTGCCTTAGGGCAGTTCCTTTTGTAGTGCCCCACTTCATCGCACCCGTAGCAAGCCTGGCCTGTTCCAGTACTATGGATCTGGGAGATTGGTCTTGTTGGTGCCTTACAGACTCGGGAAGTGTGCCTCTTCCTGCTACATTTAGCACAGTGCATCTCCTAGCAGGGTCCATTATGATGTAAGTTGCACTTCTTGCATTTTGGCAGACTCCCAGCATAATGCTTTGCTGGTACAGGGACAGTAGTAGTTGTTGCGGCATGAACAGCCACAACCTAGTGTTTATTGGCAGAGTTTTGCACTGATTGAATCTTCTTCTTGTCCCAAAACTTCCTCTTGTTATCGTTTGTTTTGGTCGGTTCTGGGACAGTAGGGGTAGGTGCTTGAGGACAAACTTTATGGTCAATGAGTCTCTGTGACAATCACTTAGCACTGTTGAATGTAGAGGGGTTCGAAGAAAAAACATTCCCCTGATATGGAGGTACCAGTCCCCAGATGTACCTCTCAATTTTCTTACTCTCCGTGGGGACCATTCCTAGACATAGAGCCGCTTGATCACTAAATCTAGTCGTGTAGGCTACTATGTCAGAACCTTTCATGGTAAGGCTCCAAAGTTCCTGTTCAAGTTTCTGAACTTCGCCCCTCGGGAAGTATTCCCCTATCATAAGATCCTTCAGTGTCTCCCAACCCATCACGTTAGCCACTAGAGAGTAAGTGACTTGACATGGCCACTCCACCATGTGAGGGATCTATCAGAGAAGGTGCAGGTAGCAAATTTTACTTTGCTTCCTTCTGGGCAGGAGCAGATCTCGAAGATCGACTCAGTTTTCTCAAACCATTACGACATGGCAATGATTCCCCCTGTTCCATTAAAGGCTTTGGGTTTGTAGTTGGTGAAGTCCTTGTATGAACACTCCCTAAGGTGTTCATGACTATCATCTTGGGTAGAGTTAATACCTGCCCTAATCCCACTAGTACCGCTAGGCATTGATTTGAGTTAAGGTTGTCGTTACAGCCATAATCATTGGAGCTTGAAACACCACATGATTGAATTGGGGTGGAGGTGGTGGTTAAGTTGGAGTTAGTGGCGGATTGTGCCTATTTGATTTACGAGGATGCATCCTTCAACTATAATTTCACAAAGATGAAGATAATTGTAAGAATTCAATAGTGAGTATAATGATAGTGTTCCATGAACAAAATCGCCATAGTTCAACATTTATTTGAGGAGGTACTTGCAATAGAGATCTAACACTAGAAAGATGAAAGTATTTGGATAGAGATTTCCCAATAGAATTAGATGTCGGTCAATATCGTTGGTATTATAGATGCATAGAGTTTGGGAAAATTGACCTTGTAAAAGGTCTTACATCATACCCATAAAGAGAAAATTTTGATAGCACAAAGACCTAACAGACTAAAAGTTCAAGATCTTAAACACAAGCAAGAAAATAATACTAGAGTCCATAAGTAGACGTAATCTATATTCAAAAGAGAGATTATAGTAGGATCTACTCGTGAGGAGTGTTGTTATGGTAAGTACTTGATTCTGCCCTAAGATCAGGTAACTGGCGCTCCGTTTCCCACACACGCCTTTCCAATGTCACTTGGTTCTATCAAAGTTCTCTAAAACCAGCTCGGTTGGCATCCAGTTCCCTCTGTAGTGCATCAGTGTGAGTCCTTTCCAACTCCTGATTATCGATCAGATGGTGGAGGCAAACTGTTTTGACTCCGAAGTTAACCCTGATTTCCATGATTTGGTCGATGGTTTTCCTTCCCTGTTCGACATTGCGAGCAACACGATGAACCAAGATATGGAGGATTCTGTCAGTTAAGCCCCCCTCGCTCAAGTTATAGAAGCTTCGGTATCCATTATAAGGAAGTGGTTGTCCCTATTCTTGGCTCCACCTTCCTAAGTTTACTACCCATAGAGGCGCTGGACCTTTAAATTCCAGATGAGGGTTAGGTGTTTGGGCAACTTGAGGTGGATTATAGACCTCGGGTTTTGAGTTAGAGTCTTCTTGAACTTCCTCCTCGTTCTCTTCTTCAGAACTCTCATCAGGGTCTTCTTCTTTTGGGACTATCAGGTTATCTTCATCTTCTTCATCCTCGAGCCAACCACTGTTCCCCCGATCGGGAAAGTACGAGTCACCAGCAGATGAAATCCAGCCATGTTATCTAAGCGAGAATCGGGATGTAAGAAACATGAAATAGACGTAATACTAAAGATAATTATTTGATGATCCATAGCATTTACTTCTATACTTACGTAGTGCATACCAGTTATATATATAACTGAAGATAGAATAGACCTTCAAATAGGTGATCAAACTCTAAGACCACAACCAAACAAGGAACAGGAAGTAAAGAGAAGATCATTGATTCTAAGTCTATAACATCTTGGTCACATATAACCTAAGTGTATCCACTTAGTAACTATAGACCTACTAGTAAGGGTCATTTTTTAGTTTTCACATAAGCAATTAGCACAACAAAATACTCCTATAGTATTTTAAGTTTATGTTATGTTCTAGTATTTCTTTGTAGCAGAGTTGGTAAGTTCTTAGAATTGACACCATAACCATTCCTAGGAATATGCTAATCACTTCTCAGATGGATATAGTTGACCAGACAATATCAATCCCATACCTGATTATATATCCCTAAGCCTACTTGTGTTGTTCAACAATCGTAATACTTTTGTTCTGTTCTAGTATGACATTGATCTAAGTATGAATGCATGTATGTATACTTTAGTAAAATATTTTATTATTTAAAAGGTATAACTCTTGGTCATAGTGTTTTAATCCCGATATGTTTATAGTTGTATATCTTTTATGGGTTGATATACATAGTTCACTATAAACAAAGCTCTAAGATAGCGGAAACATTCGGGGGTGGAGGACGTCATGTACAGTATCATAACAATGCGCAATAGTAAAACAAGCAACAACATCCATTGCATTAATAAAATAGTTAATACATGTGTGTTCTTTGTAAAGTAGTATGACACCATAAATGTAAAGCAAAAATAAAATACGAGTCTGAACATTCTCCGTCTTCTCAAAACCTGTGCTCGTGTACCTGCCTTACTGGTTCACTGCGAATACAAGTTATTTTGAAATAGAGTATCAAAATTTAAGTTGGTGAGCGCATAAGTATTTTAGTGTCAAGTGTTTGCATTTGTTTCATGAAAATGTTTGTATTTGTTTAGTAAAAATGTTTGTATCTAACTGTTGAAAATGTTTGTATCTTTCCCAAAAAATCCAATATTTTCTACATTAAATGAAAAGTAGTCTTCTACCAAGACTCAATTGTTTGTATGACATGTTTTCTTGAAAATAGTGTAAAATGTATTTTTGTACTTGAAATAGTATAAATGTATGTTTTCGATATTTTAAAACTATCTTTACTCAAAAAATTCTCATGTGAGAATACATTGTATGAATGTAATGGAAAAATGAAGATTTACAGAAGTATGGTATGAAATACACCACTGATGCATTAACTAGCTTGAAAAACAACTGGTTAATTAAGGTTAAATGTGATAAGGTCATAACCATGCTTGATAAACTAGTATAAAACATGACGTTCTTCAGGCATCGAAAATGATATGACATTTGTCACTCGTAGACATGCAGGTCCCATTATAGCTAGCAACAAGGTGTGGGATGGTGAATCCCTTATAGATATATACACAAACTCACGCTCTCCCTCTAGGAGACTCTGGTTACAAAACGTGAAACATCAAGAGTATTGCTATGGCGTGAAATAGTATCTCACATTTTAGTTAACTTGTTCTTGTTATAGTATGTAAGTTCCTTCTTGTTCTTGTAAATGAATAATATGCTTTGTAATGAATAGTAATATTATATATGTATTGACTCATGTATTGTTTCTCTGTTCTAGCAATAGTATGTAGTGATCCTTTATAGTATACCTATTATAGTTTACTAGAAGGTTTGTTTGAACTGTTACTGATTTGTAGAAATGATTCAATTACCCAACATATGGAACTGAGTTAAGTATATTCCTTGAAAATGAGGTTTAAAGTTCAGGCATATATTTAGCAAGTATAACTATGATTTAACCGAAAATCAGACTAGTTATCCTACCCTAAGCCCACAACCAAACAAGGAGCAAGAGTTACAGTATTTTGCAATAGTCCTATGTGCGTTAAAGCATACTTATACATAAATTTGTAAACAAATATGATTTTGATATAAACATAAATCTAAAAATAGTTTAAAAGAGTTTTTAAAATGATTTTAACAATATTTGAGTATAAGAAATCCTTTTTGTTTGTTTGTTTCCACAAGTAAATGAATAACACAAATATATTGTTTTCTACTTGTATTCTCCCCTAAAAGCATTTAAAAGAGTAAATTGTAGGGGTATGAACTCACCTTTTGGGAGTGATTCGACAGAGGGTTCAATATAGGATGATTGTTTCCACTAGCTAGCTCTCGGGACAAAACAAGTCCTAAAAGAGCAATTCACACGGTATATAGGCATGAAATAAGTGAACATAACCTCTAAGGCATTAAGGAAACAACCTAGTATGTAAGAATTACTTATAAAAGAAGAGTTAGAACCGAAATCAAGTGGCTGCTTCGTATTTACAGCCAACCTTCGGTGTTCACGACCACAAAGGGTTTTCGGCCCTTGAAGATTCAAGTGTTTTCAGCTGGAACGCAGTATGTGTTCTTGGTGTTTGATTACGGAATGAAGGAAACTATGTGTCCTTAACAAGATCCGAAGGTGGATTGGATAATCTTCGGATGATGGAGGAGAGAAAACATGGGTTTTTAGTTAATGACTTTGAAAGAAAAAGGCTTAACTTTACGGCTAGGAGTGTAGAAGTGAGGATAAATTTAGTCAAACACACACATACACACACACACACACACACACATATATATATATATATATATATAGGTACACTTTGCGGTCTAAGCTAGGTTCATTTCCCGAAGGAGTTCACGGCCGAGAACGAGGGACATTTACGGTTGTGAAGGCTCGTTTGCGGTCCGAGAGTTTACTGCTTCGCAAAGGTTCTTGGTTCCAAAATATTTCCCTCCAAAACACACAACAGCAAAGAATACTTGGTTTATACACCTATAATTCATTAATCTAACTCTATTTAAGATAAATAAAGAAATAAATTTGAACTTTATTGGATAAGTTTGACTTTAGTTTAACAATTTTGACTTTTACAAGATAGAAATTTTGGGTTGTCACACTAGCTTTTGCCCAAGTACGCCCAATATACACAACGTACTCCCAATGTACTATGTATTTTGCCAAAATCACCAAAATGCCACTATGAGCCATTTTTGTAGTCATTCTCATGCACAAGGGTCAAAATGCTCTATTCCTTCATACATATGGTTAAAATTGAAAATACCTCATCATTAGGATGTTACAATTCGCCCCCAATTGGACTAGACTTCGTCCCTTGAAGTCCGATTCTTCAAAAAAAAAAAAAACTCATGATAATGCGCCCGCATCTCTGCCTCTGGCTCCCAGGTCCACCCGGACACATTCTGATGCTGCCACTGAACATTTACCAAAGGTTATGACATCTTCGGTCCTCCCCATGACTATGTGTCCGACCTCCCTGCAACAAATCGGGTTATGACATCTTCGACCATACAGAAGCTTGTAAGATGATGCACCAATACTGGAGTGATAACTGTTGTTGTAGAAGAACATTGCAATAGGTACATAGAAATCCTGACTCCCACCAAAATCTATAACACATTCCCACAACATATCCTCAATTGTATGGATAGTCCACTCACTCTTACCGTCAGCCTGCAGATGATAAGTAGTGTTGAAATGCAGCCTCGTACCCAGTTCCTCATGGAACTTATGCAAGAATCGTGAAGTGAATCGAAGATCTCAGTATGATATAATGGAAATATGGACCCCATGACGTGCAACCATTTCACGAACATACACAACGGCCCATTTCTTGGTTGAGGATCTCTCCTGGATGGCCAAGAAGTGGGCACTCTTGGTCGATCGAACCATGATGAACCAAATAGCATCAAAAACCTTGGCAGTCCTTGGTAGCTTGGTGATAAAATCCATGGTGATATGTTCCCACTTCCATATGGGAACCTCCAAAGGCTGCAGCTTTCCATGTAGCCTCTGATGCTTAGCCTTGACCATCCTACAAGTCAAGAACCTCTCAACGTATCAATATATCTCCCTCTTCATACACAGCTACCAGTAACTTAGTCCTCAAATCCCAATACATCTTGCTGGCTCCTGGTCTATCAAAAAGTGATACTTATGTGCTTCCGCCAAACTATCTTTCTAATACCACTAGAAACT
Organism: Lactuca saligna; assembly: GCF_052625555.1. Classification (NCBI taxonomy): domain Eukaryota; kingdom Viridiplantae; phylum Streptophyta; class Magnoliopsida; order Asterales; family Asteraceae; genus Lactuca; species Lactuca saligna. The sequence goes on along the minus strand of NC_136420.1, from coordinate 47,663,764 downwards.
ATAACACATACATGACTACATCGGGTCAACAATCCCCAACTATCGGTTACAAATATCTCGATCTTGCCCTTGATCCTCTCATGTTTCCAGTTCTCCTTCTTGACCCCTTATGTATATGCCCCTCTGATCAAATATAAAAGTGAAGAATCAATAGATATCCTCATACATATTCCCCCAGCCGAAGATCCAACCGAATTGCAGCTCAAAGCATCCACAACCATATTCTCTTTACCAGGATGATAAAGGATAGCATAGTCATAATCCTTAACCACGTTAAGCCACCTGCTTTGTCTCATGTTTAGTTTTGGATGGTCCATAAGATATCGTAAACTCTTGTGATCCGTGTACATAGTACACTGGACCCCATCGAAGTAGTCCCGCCAAATCTTGAGGGCAAACACTACGGCCCCCAACTCCAAATCATAAGTAGGATATCGTGCCTAATGCGACTTCAGTTGCCAAGAAGCATATGCAACCACTCGCTTTCTCTGCATAAGAACCGCCCCAAAAAACAGTGATGGATGCATAACAAAATACAACAAAATCCTCGACACCCTCTAGAGGGTCAACACCAGGGTCTCATATAACCTACGGCGTAGTGTATCAAATATCGTATGCTGCTCAGGGCCCCATCAAAAATCCACGCCCTTCGTTGTCAGAAAAGTGAGGGGTACAACAATCTTGGAGAAATTTTGGATAAATCTCTGATAATATCTTGGTAAACCCAATAAACTCCTGATCTCTGAGGGAGACTTCAGAATTTCCCACTGCATCAAAGCCTCTATCTTGGCCGAATCAACCATAATCCCATTCTGTTTAATGAGATGCCCCAGGAACTGGACCTCTCGTAACCAAAACTCACACTTCGAGAACTTTGCATATAGTCGTTCTCGCCTCAACACTCCCAAAATTTCTCGAAGATGCTCTTCATAATGCTCTTTAGTCTTGGAATACACCAAGATATCATAAATAAAAACAATAACTAATCGATCAAGCATCGACCTGCAAACCCGATTCATCAAACCCATAAACACTGCAGGCACATTGGTGAGCCTAAATGGCATCCCTATTAACTCGTAGGGCTTACAACGATTCTAGAATGCAGTCTTCTCCACGTCCTCCCCTCTAACCCTCACCTGATGATACCTCAACCTCAGATCAATCTTGGAGAACCAAGATGCTCCCTACAACTAAATAAAGATGTCATTAATCAGTTGAAGGGGATAATGGTTCTTCGCTATCAACTTGTTCAAATCCTGGTAATGAATACACATCCAGAACCAATGTCTACTCCCCAACTCGTCTATCAACGACATAGGTAAGATAACCTGTAAAACCATATTGTATGTACTGCTAAGCCCTGGTTGCCAAACTAAACCCTGACTCAATCTTGGTAACTTCTCCATAGATAACTAGTTCTCCCCCTCTTGGTGTTCGAACTACCATTCACTGACTCTCACAGTCTATCATAGCACCAAACCTGCTCATCCAATCCATCTCTACTATCATGCATACATCCATCATAGGGAGAGGAATCAAATCAATCGGATAAGGAACCCCGAAGATCTCCAAGACACGACCCTGATACACTCTGGATGCAGAAATCTCATGTTCGTTGGCGATGGAAACCCACAACGGACACTCCAACTCGCTAAGGGTGATGAGATTTGTAATCGAGTTTGAATCAAATTCAAGTATGAGTTCAAGAAAAGTAATAACGATGAATACGAGAGTAAATATAATCTTTTTTTAGCTCGTATTATGCTTTTGAGTTTACAGATTACAATGAATAAACTGTAAAGACTGAGTCAAAAGTTTTTTAATCACTTAGTACAGACCCCTATTTATAGGAGAACAAAAGCATAACAATACTAAGGACTAGACATTAAGACTACTCTTTATAATGCCTTAGTACAAATAACATTACATCCGAAGACTCCTTCTTATGAAGACAAAATATAATTCATAACAATCTAACTGACTCTTCGACTATTACAACATTTAAGCCCTAACAATCTCCCCCTTTGGAATCAAGGTCGAAGTCTTCAAGTCGTAAGTGATTGAATGGCATACATCAGCACTCTTCGGATCTCCATGTACCAAGAGATAACTTTATTTATCTCTTTCTTATCTCCTTCCGAGTTCTTCTTGCAATGGTTCATACGAACAATTTAGTTCGTATACTGTGAGTTGGTGTATCTCTCCACTTCGCATGTTTGGAATAAGAATCGCTTAGCTCTTCCAGCTTTGTATTTTCCTTCAAAAACGATCCCCAATGGCTTTAAACAAATTTCTCCATCTTTGAATTTGTTCAACTCATTCTGCTTCTTCGATGGCGCCATTGGTGCAGTAATGTCGATGCCTTTGACAACAGTGAGTTCGACATCAGTCTGAGCTAAGCACTCAAAATAATTCTCCAAAAATATCTTAATGTGCTTGCACCCAAGGCTAAAAACATCTGGTTCTGTGTCTTGGAGAAAAGAAAATGATTTGTCTTTGAGCATCAAGGCAATGTTGATTAGATCATATATGTTCATCAAAGGAAAGTCTGCCACTGTGAATTCTTGTAACTTCCCACTTGCTCTTGCTACAGTGTACTTCAAATTTTCAAACTTCCCTTCGAATATGACATCCCTTTTTATAGATATCACCTTCTTAATTTTCTCCAAAAACCATACTTCCTCTTGAGCCTTCGCCAATACTGCATGAAACCTTATCTTCATCTTCTTTCCCTCTTCGGTTTCCATTAACTTTGTTTCAGCCTTGAACTGTGGCATAACGAACATCATTTCATTGACTGGAAAGTCAAGTTGACCAAAGTCTGTGTTCTTCACCACATAGCTCTTTTTCGGAACCTTTTCAAATGAGTACATATAATCAAACAACACTTTGTACTCGATGGTTTCGTAGTTATAAACTTTTGCTGGATCACCCTTATCAACATTCGAACCATCCAGAGCTCTTTGTCTCATTATGCTCTGTACATGCCTCATTCTTTCCACCTCAGCTGCCACCTCAGCTTTCTTCTCTTCTTTTGTCTTCTCAATCAAAACTCCTTTTCCCCTATCTTTGATGCTTGACAAAACCATTTTTTCGGATGAAGAAACATCAGCTTGCTTCCCAATCACAACACCTTTCGAAATTGGTTTTGGAAGTGGAATTGTTGTGATCACAGTCGAAGTTACTGGACCTGCTGAAATAACACTTGGTTTTGTCACTACCTTCGAAGGATAAAGTTTTCCAACTACCTTCGCATCTTCAGTTGTCTTCATTTGTTCCCCAGCCTTCGATTGATCAATCTTTTCTCCCCCTTGCACCCCTGTGAAAGCAGGTGGGGCATCTGTAACATTCGGCAGAAGTCTGGAAATGCGAAGAAGTGGAGCTAAGTTTTTGTGTAGGATGGCTTCGAAGTGAGAAAATTTTTGAGAAAGAAATTCTTGAGAAACGATTGGAAAGACAGACTTCGAAGACAAGTCTTGGAGTTCTTTCAACAACCTGACCAACTCTCCAAAATTTTGTTCTTCTTTGGAAGAAAGAGTGGTCAGTTGAGGATTCATCTGCTCAAACAATTTTACACATTTTGCAACAACGTCACAAATAATGTCAATCTTCTGATTTGCTGACGCATAATCTTGTTGAACAGCCTGAACCTCCTTCGTCATATCTTCACGAAGTTCTCGGATTTGCAAGTTAACATCTTCGCGTACCTGCTTGACTTCTTGTACGAAGAGCACATGACGCTCTTTCGTAACAATCTTTAGATCCTTTAAATCCGTGACAAAATCAGATCTCAGAGAATTGATTCGATTCTCTGTAGAAATATCGTTCTGATTAACCTTCTCAAGAACTCGACTCTCCGAATCCCTAATCAACCATGATACCTTCGAAATCACCCTTCCTTCCATCACCTTCATTAATGAAGCAACTTCCATGCTTGTAACTCCACCACTGCCCACATCTGCTTGGAATTGCAAGATAGAATTCAATTTCGAATTCAAAATCTTAAACTGCTTCATAGTCATCAGCATGTGGTCAGGGAAATCTTCTTCGGCTTGATCAAAATGAAGAGCTTCGAACGTTCCTCCAAAGCCTTCGTTATTAGTTTCAACATCAGCATCCATGGTTTCATCAATAGGTGAGGATGGATGGGGTGGATCAGTTGATTGAGTTGAGAATATGGTGGTGAATGGTTGATCCATAATAAGTTGAAATGTAGGAGAATTAGTTGTGGAGGTAACCTGGGGTAGTGAACTTATATCAAGAGGCTTCGAAACAACACTCTTCGATAGACCAACAGACGGACTGGTTTTCGCTTCTTCTTGAGCTATAATCTCTGGTGTCTCAGGAACTTGCTCGACTTCTTCAAGTCTTTGACTCTTCTTCAAAAATTTTGCAAGATCTTTAGCCCTTCGTTTCTTAGATAATGGAGACACCGGAGCTGGATTTTCCCGAACTGTGACCCCTTGATGTGAGACTTGTGTTTTCTTCACTAGCTGAGACTTTCGCTTTATTTTGATACATCGAAAAACACTCGTCTTCGAAGGAATCGTTTCTGTCGATGGAGACGCTTCGATTATTGGTGTATCAACCACTGAGGTTAACATTGGAGATACCTCTTCAACAGTATCAGCTGTAACCACTAGAATTTTCTTCTTCTTTTCTACCTTCACCACTGTTTTTGAAGACCCACCATCTGTCTTCTTCGATTTCTTAGGCTTTTTCTTCTGTTCTTCACGTAGCACCCCTGTAACGACAGTTGTGTTAATGGATTGCAAATATGACACCAAAACTTCATTCGTCGGATCCACCTTCTTGAGCATCGCATCCGGAATGCAAGCTATTGATGTAAAGATAGCCAGATCATCATTTACCTCCTTCGGACTACCATACATGTGAAACAGCGCCTTTTCTTCGAACTTTGGAACTTCAATTTTCTCCTTGTGATAAACATACTGTATTATCAGACTCCAATAACGAGCACAAGAAATCCCCTGCTTGGCACTCGTCTTTGAAATGCTAGTTAAGAACTCTATCCACAATTGTTTAGATTAATCCACTTGCAGATCATAGTACAATCCAGAAACCATTGTTCTTCCAGTAAGACATCGAAGGAAAATGCCAAATAAAAAATTCCATACTGCAGGTAATCCATACTTCTTGAAGTCACTGATACGCATCAAAGGAGGTTTTTGGCCCATCTCATTGAACATGAATACTACTTGAGAAGAAGAAACTTCAGCATAAGGACTAGAATTTGGAATCCCTAAAATTTTGCAAAACAAACGCTTGGATACCCTAATACGCGTATCATTAACCATAGTGAATTCCACACAACCTGTCTCCTTGTTGTATGATGCAGTAGACCCTCCTTCGATAACCAAGACATTGGAACAGCAAAAGAATCGAACATTGCTTTAGACAGAAGCGAATTCTGTAAAGCAACCACCAGCATTTGGAGTTCCTCCAGATATTTTGACAAATCAGATTCCACTTGGTAGTTTGAACCCTGGATTTTCAGAATCGGAATGCTAACAACTTCGTCTGTGGTTGGTGTTGACGTAGTCGCCATTGTTGAAGAGAAAAACAGAGAATATTTGAAGAAGATGACTGTTTGAAGAGATGAGTTGCAGAGAGAAGTTTGAATGACAGAGAATGTTTGATCGCATAAAGTGTTATTGACTCCTGAGTTCCCCTTTTATAGGTTACCCAAATTAATTTGAAATTAAAGCGGGATGCATTTAATGTTATCCGACGTGGCACCTTGAAAATCGGATCATGACGGTAAAAGATAACCACGCTTCAAAAAGTAACTGTCCCATCTCCTTGAAAACCGGATAGAGTACCAGCCATCTTGAGTACACAGCCTGTCAAGTTTCCCGTTGTAGATTTCGAACCGTTAAAAACCCTTCCCATGGAAGCAGGGCTCTTTCACTTTTGGGATATAAAGTGAAGTCATTTGCCAGATTTGCGAAATCATCAGTCTGAGTTGGTTTTACTCAGAACCTCAAGGATTTCGTGTGTGCATTGTGTCAAAAGAATTAGATGAGAAAATAAAATAAAAAATTTTGGAATTCTGTGATGTCAAAATTAAATTTGACATTAATGCAGTTAAACCCCAGACAAAGGTTGCTTCGTTAATCATCAAGAGAGATAATCAACAGCTTGTGTGGTTTCCCGTGAATTACAATCGATAACTTGTAGAGAAGTTTTGAAGGGTTTCTTTTATACGTCAAATGGGTGGCTTCGAAAATTTCGTTACATTTCAACCTTAACATAAGGTGATAAATTGTAAGCAAAATTAGTTGTATGACCAGTGTAGTCAGTGACAACTTGGTTGCGAATGATATGTAAAGTAACAAGGCTTTTCAAAATATATACTCACACAGAAATCATATTCAAGAAAAAATATTATGCTGGATCTTATTGGGAACAAACATCGCAGGTTTCAAATGCTTGATGAAGATCACTCAAAAATATTGAATACGATTTTGAGTATAAAAGGTACTGAAACAAAGGTTTCGTAAGTTCTGGAACATAGTTCCCCGTCAATTCCTTGATTTGTTGGTTTTTAGGGTTTCACTCCCATCATGGACTCATGATGTTAGATCATAAACACAGAGTAGTTGTATGTCTAGATTGCAATTGGTTTGATCAACAATCTCTGGGACATACGTCATTATGTGTGAATGGTGTAAAGAAATTTAGGATGAAAAAGATTGGTTTTCGAATCGAATGTACCTCTGTTATAGATGGACCAAATAGACAACTCTTAACCCATTTGAGAAGAGTAAGGTAGCTCTATTGACTTATGTGAATACAAGCCTTGTTGGGAAGAAATTTTCATGAGATAATTTCATTAAGGCTTTCATTTCTCACACATAGAGTCATACGAGGCTTGAGGCAACATGCAGCAGCATGCTTCTAGAGACATCCTAACTAATCCAAAGTGTATCGAAATCATACCTTCCCATAGAAAACACACACATGAATCCTTCGCATTTAAAGCTTGACAAAAGTCACAATACACATGTTAAAACCGAAGAAACCAAAATAATAACAAACCAAGATAAAATCTTTTTGGATTTTTAATTTTTCAACAAAAGAAAATATTTTTGATTTTTCAGGTTTTTCGAAAGAAAAAAAAATAAACTAATTAAAATTCTAACCTTAGTTGAAATGTGTACGAATGCGAAGAAGTGAATTAGAAAGATCTTCAAATCATACGAACACGAAGCATTCGAACCGTTGACTTGAATAGTAATCTCTGATTATGTACTTCAAGAAAGAATAAATTTTCCGAATGCGAAGCATTCGAAGCGTCGACCATGAACAGTAACCTTTGAACATTTCACTTTGTGTAAGCAATTTGTCCTTCAGTTCACCAAAACCTTCGAATCCATCAACCTTCACTTTTATCACTTGTAAGTGAATTTCCATCAACCATACCCATTAATCCTTCCAATATACGAAGAAAAGATTTTTCATCTAATGCCTTTGTGAAAATATCTGCCAATTGTTCCGTTGTTTTCACAAAATGAACTTCAATATTCCCTTCTTCGACATGATCTTTGATGAAATGATATCTGAGAGCAATGTGCTTAGTCTTCGAATGCTGCACAGGATTATGACAAATTCTTATTGCACTTTGTGAATCATAATATAAAGGAATCTTTTTCATATTAATAGCATAATCATGTAATTGACTTTGAATCCAAATTATTTGTGATGTACACGCAGCTGCAGCAACATATTCAGCTTCAGCTGTAGATATCGAAACACATGTTTGCTTCTTCGATTGCTAACTGACCAATTTTCCATCTAGTAATTGACACTCACCAGTTGTGCTTTTGCGATCAAGACTGCATCCTCCAAGATCCGCATCCGAATAAGCTTGTACAAAGAACCCTGTTTTCGAAGGATACCACAAACCTAACGAAGTAGTGCCTTTCAAATATCGAAAAATATTCTTCACCGCTGTTAAGTGTGGTTCTCGTGGATTTGATTGATACCTTGCACAATTACAAACAGAAAACATAATATCAGGTCGACTTGCAGTTAAATACAATAAAGACCCAATCATGCTTTGATATAGAGTGAGATCAATAGCAGATTTATCTAACGAAGGAGTTAGCTTTATGCCCGTTTCCATTGGTACTCGTAACTTTGTGCTATTCGTCATGCTAAACTTTTCTAACAAAGTCTTCGTATATTTCTCCTGATTAATGAAGATGCCTTCCCTGTTTTGACGAATATTCAAACCCAAAAAGTTATTAATTTTGCCCATCATACTCATTTTGAATTTGCTTTTTATCAAGTCTTCAAATTCTTTGGATAAAGCAGGGTCAGTAGAGCCAAAAATTATATCATCAACATAAATTTGAACAAGCATCAGATGATTCCCAATTTTCTTTCGAAATAAAGTGGGATCAACTGATCCTTGTTTAAATTTAGATTGTTTCAAAAATGATGTTAAAGTTGCATACCATGCTCTTGGTGCTTGTTTTAACCCATACACAACTTTATCTAAAATATAAACATGATCAGGATGTTCGGTATTTATAAAACCTGGTGGTTGTTCAACATATACCGTTTCTTCGAGTTCGCCATTTAGAAATGCACAATTTACATCCATTTGATAAACGTCGAAATCTTTATGAGCTGCATAAGCCAGAAAAATACGAACATCCTCGAGTCTTGCGACAGGGGCAAATGTTTCTTCGTAATCAATTCCTTCTTGTTTAGAATATCCTTTGACAACAAGTCTAGCCTTATTTCGAATAATGTTTCCATCTTTGTCAGTTTTGTTTTTATAAATCCATTTGAGTCCAACAATTGACACATCAACAGGTTTCGGAATTAATCTCCAAACCTTGTTTCTTTCGAATTCAGACAATTCAGCTTGCATAGCAACAACCCAATTAGAGTTTTCCATTGCAACCTTAACTGTATTTGGTTCGATTTTGGAAATAAAAACATTAAACATGCATAACTCTTGATGAGTATTCAATACCTCATTTCGTGCATGAAGTTGAGCCCTTGTCATTACTCCTGCTTGTGGATCACCAAGAATTTATTCTTTTGGATGATTTCTTGTCCATTTATCCAATGGTGGGTAATTAGGATCAAAATCCAAAGGTGCATCTTCGAACATAGCGTCTGTTTCTGATCCATTTATGGAACATGCATCTTCAGCATCATCGAAATGTTCTTCGTCAAGAATGGGATCCTTCTCAAGTATTGGCTCCTCTTCATCATTAACATTGGTTGACATTTTATTACTTTCGCAAGAATGCTCCCCCTCAACAAAACTATTCGAATCCAAGTGCTCCCCCTCCACTGGACCACTAGTTGGTTCATTTGTGTTTAGATTCGAAACCGAAATTGAATCATTGTCATGCTTCGAATTTTCTGATTGTTGATTATCCGGTGCATTATTCTCTGCTTCAATTGCTTGATCTGAAATACCAAAAATCGATTCATAATTAGCATCATCCATTTCAATTGAATCATTATCATTCGAAGAATTTTGCAAAATAGGATGATTTGCAAATTGATGATTAGACTTTTTAATGTAATGATCATCAAATGTAAAATTAAAAGTGTCTTCCACTTTGTGAGTTCGCTTATTTAACACTCTATAAGCAACAAAATTGTGTGAATATCCCAAGAAAATTCCTTCATCAGCTTTTGTTTGAAACTTCGAAAGATTATCCTTAAGATTCATTATGAAACACCTGCATCCAAAAACATGGAAAATTTTGACATTAGGTTTTCGATTATTGATGATTTTATAAGGAGTAACATTAAACCGTCTATGAATGAATGATCGATTCTGAGTAAAGCAAGCAGTCGAAATGGCTTCGGCCCAAAGATATTGAGGTAAATTTGAATATGCCAACATTGTTCTTGCAGCTTCGCATAATGATCGATTTCTTCTCTCAACTACACCATTTTGTTGTGGTGTATATGGAGATGAAAAATTATGCAAAATGCCTTTCTCCACCAGAAATGAATCAAAAACACGATTTTTGAATTCAGTTCCATGATCACTTTTAATTTTTCGAACTGACTTCTTCAACGAAATTTCCATTTTCTTGATAAAATCAATCATCATTTGTGGAACTTCGGATTTTAACCTGAGAAAATAAACCCACCTAAATCTTGAAAAATCATCCACAATAACTAGAATGTACCTTTTCTTGTTAAGAGTAGCAACTGTCAAGGGACCACGTAAATCAATATGCAAGAGTTCGAGGGGTTCAACAATCTTCGAATCTATTGTGATTGGATGACCTTGTTTGTGTTGTTTTCCTACTACGCATGCTACACACAAACTGTCATTATCATATTTAAGAATGGGTAAACCTCTTACCAGATCTTGTACAACAAGTTTGTTGATGTTTCGAAAAATTGAGATGTGATAACCTCCTGTGCCATAACCAACTTATATCGGCAGCAACCTTCGAAAGTAAACACACAGCAGGTTTGCCAACAATTGGAACTATATCTAATGTAAACATATCACCTTTTTCGTTTTGACTTGAGTAAAACTTCTTTTGTCTCAACATTCGAAATGACACTTCCTTCTTCATTAAAAAGAACTTGATTGCCAGTGCCCACAACAAGTTGTGATACACTTATCAAATTGTGTTGTAAACCATCAACAAATGCAACTCGATTGACAGTGAAAGTGCCATTCGTTATCTTTCCATAACCCTTAACTTTACATTTGTGATTATTGCCAAACTTAACCACTCCTCCATTTTCTAAGCTTCGAAAATCACGCAAGTTTTCCTTCTTCCCAGTCATGTGACGTGAGCAACCACTATCGATATACCACTTGTTATCATATTGCTCGTCACAAAGTACCTGCGATTATTGAAAAAATTTAGGTACCTAAGACTTGTTGGGTCCATTCATATTAGGTTTGTTTTTTCAATTGTAAAGTACAACCATTGACCCAATCACAAACTTTTGTTTTAAAACTGTCAGTAAATTTAACACTTTCATTCGAAGGGTAAGATATATGAGTTTTTATTGTTTTCAAATTTACACTGATTATACCCTTTGCATTTTGAGTTTGTAATGTATCACTTTTCACTTTCGTGACCGGCTGCCAAACTTTAACTGAAATGTTTGATTCTTTGGATGACGAACTACCATTCGTTCAAGGATTTACATACATTTCATATGCCTCATGTATCTGTTCTTTCGAAAACTTACTTGATTGATACATTTTTCCCTTTCCTTCCAACCAATGATTAATATTTCTTTTAGTAGTTATACCTTTCGCATTTGAAATTTTGTCAGCTTGCTTCTTCGGAAGATTAGAACATTTTGCTGAACTTGGAACATAATCCACTTTTGGTTTCGATAGATAAGACTCATGATAAGAAGTATTCATTTGTGATTTTGAAATCTGTTTTTCAACCTTTTTCTGAAAACTTTTTCTTGGAAGTGTTGTTTTCGTTCCAATTGAAACGTTTGTTTTAATATTTGAAAATGAAGCATTTTTCTTTTCAAAATTTGAGTCTTGGATCTTCCTCTAAAAAGTTTTCCTTCTTTTAAAAAATTTATTGATGTCATATTTAATGACTTAATAGTTTGCCAAAAAATTGTTTTTCTTGCTTGATGTTTTGAAATATTATTTTCCTTTGAAAAATTTTCAACTTGAGCTTTAAACTCTTTTGAATTCAATTTTATTGCTTTGTTGAATGCTTTAACCTCTGTTTTAACACCTTCTTGCTTCGTGAACACATTTGCAGTTGTGTTAACTATCTTCTTTTCAACTTTCGACTTTTCAACCCATATTCTTTTTGGTTTTTGACATTGAAATATATATAAATTCTTTGTGAGATTATTTTCAACTGTGTTTTGATTCGAAAAGAAACCTTCTTTTGAAGTTTGGTTATTGTCTTCCTCAACCAACTTTTTGAATTCAGGCTTTATATTTTCAACATTGCCTGTTGTTACGAAGACTTGGTTTGGAAACACAATATCATCAGTGCATTTGAAGATTGGATAAATAACATTATTCGATTCAAGATAATGAGCACCTTTTTCACTAAGAATTTTCTCAAATTCTTGTGTATCCAAATAAACTTGATCAACAACCACTCGAGGAATTTCAATTTCTTTCAAACTTTGAATTGACTTCGAATTTGTGTTTTCTTCCTCATTATCACTATCATCGGTTTGACTATCATGTATTTCCACAAACTCCATATCACAAACTTTCGAAGTTGAGGGTTTATCAATGTCATTTTTTATGAATAAATCTTCACATTTTTCTTTCCCTTTAAAAGAATTTGCTACATTTATGACAGACAATTGAGAACAATCTACATCCTCTAAATCACTAATTTCACTAATATTATCAGAATTATCTTCAATATTAGCAAAATTAGTTTGACAATTAGATGTAGAATTCTCAGTCTTTTTCAAAATTCGAAGTTGTTCTGATTTAGTTAAGGTCTCATTTACAATTTTTACTAAATCATTAGCATCAAGATAATCTTCGACTTTAGCAATTCCATATCTATACCTATCATCTGGAACTTTGTTAAAATCAGAAATTTCTTTTTCACAATCATATGAAACACTATCTACCTTAGTTCTATCATATGCTAAAAATGGTTGCAATTTTCTGTGTTGTTCCTTACTTATCTCACTCGAATGATGTAATTCAGTTAATTTTCCATACAATCTTTTTGCAGAATTACAAAAAATATTTCTCTGTGCTAACAACAAGTTTATTTCCTTTGCTAAACTCTCCCTATCCTCCACAAGCAATTCTAAATAATCAACCCTAGTGACTTTTGATTCTAACTTCTTTCTTGTCTCTAGTAATTGATCATTTAACTTTTTAGCTTCATTGCTAGCAGACACAACAATTGAATCAAAGTAAGTAACAGTTTCATCAAAAGATACTAACTCAGAATTATATGCAGAAACTGGAATATTAAAGGATTCAAGAAGTTTACATACCTTGGTAGTCATGGGCGACCTATCGGTAGACTTTGATACGAAGCACTACCCACGTACTTCATAAGTCTCTTCTTCATCTGAATCTTTTTCAACTTTTGCATACATAGCCCCGTGTGTTGGATTCTTCATTTCTTCATCGTCTAAACCTGAGGACCATATTTGATCTGTGCCATCCGATTCAGTTTCTCCATGAGCCACCAACGGCAAATTCTTTGCCTTCGACTTTACTTCCTCCAGTTTCTCAGTGTAATATGCTTCATCCTTTGTTTTATTTTTCTTTTCCTCCTTCTTTCTCAACAAGCAATCTACTGCCAAGTGATTTGCACCATAGCAATAATGGCAATTAATCCCTGTATCACCTTTCAACATCTTCTTCATTTGCCCGATTTCACTCTTCGAATCCGTCTTCACTTCTTTCTTCTTTTCATCCACTTTGTTCTCAAAATTAACCTTCGAATCTGATTACTTGTTCTTTGGATAAAAAGGTTTCTTACAAAATTTCTTTACTCTATTGTTTAAGTAAAATGCAACAGCCTCATCATCAGAATTCATCAGAAAACCTTCTTCTTCATCTAACTTCGATTTTTCATTCTCTCTTTCTGAAACATTCGAAACAAGTGCCAATGGTCCACCAAGACTTGCTATCGATTCCTCAGCTATTTCATTAACCTCATTTTCATGAGATTTCAATTGATTGTACAAGTCATTCAAAGTTGAAGTATCAAAACTCTGTTGGTTTTTCACCATCATACTCACACTCCTCCACTCCTTTCGAAGTCCCATTACAAATATCAAGTTGTACTCCATTGATGACCTTGTAATACCATAACGATTACAATGATATATTAAATCGTTGAAACGATCATAGTATACTTCAATGGATTCAGATTCTTTCTATTCAAAATCTTTGAGTTCCACCAGGCATTGTTTCACAGATGTGATCTTCGTCTGTTCACTTCCTTGAAATTTGTCTTTGAGATTGTTCCAGATTTCTTTAGCTGTTGTGCATGTTCTGAAATAATTGTACACAACAGGAGGCAAGGCACCTCTTAATTCCCTCATGCATTTCTTCTCCAGTTGTTTTAAACGATTGGATTGATTGTCAACTTCCGAACTGCTTGAAGACACACCGATTGGCTGAACTGTTGCAGGTTGATTGATTTCTCCTGAAATGCACTTCCATAATTCTTCATCCAATCCGTTCAAGTAATCTTGCATACGATCTACCCACTGATCGTAATATTCTGGAATAAGCATCAGAATTTTTGTGGATGAACCAAGCAAATGAGAAAATGATGTCATGGAATTCAGATTGAATGATGCCATTGTTGTACGGACAAAAACTTCAAGATGATATGAAAACTTTGAGAATTTTGAAATCAAATTATATATTTCAAATCAGAATCACACAACGAACACCCGATTCACAAATATGTTCGCAGAATCAAATCCTAGATTTAGATCAAGAATAATTTTTCACACTCAAAAAGAACGGAAAGTTTTTGAATCAAACAGTAGATTCAAAAATCTTTTTGAACATATGAAAATCAGATCATAGAAAGGATTCCTGCTCTGATACCAATTGATGAGATTTGTAATCGAGTTTGAATCAAATTCAAGTATGAATTCAGGAAAAGTAATAACGATGAATACGAGAGTAAATAGAATCTTTGTTCAGCTCGTATTATGCTTTTGAGTTACAGATTACAATGAATAAACTGTAAAGACTGAGTCAAAAGTTTTTTAATCACTTAGTACAGACCCCTATTTATAGGAGAACAAAAGCATAACAATACTAAGGACTAGACATTAAGACTACTCTTTATAATGCCTTAGTACAAATAACATTACATCCGAAGACTCCTTCTTACGAAGACAAAATATACTTCATAACAATCTAACTGACTCTTCGACTGTTACAACATTTAAGCCCTAACAAAGGGTCATATCAAAATCCTTACTAAAAGACCGAGACACAAAGGACCAACTCATTCCCGACTCGAATAACACAAGGGAAGGAAAAGAATTCACTAAGAAGGTACCTATTAGAAACATATCATGAGCATACCATAAAATAATCGACAAAATAATAAATAGAAACATATCAGTGATGACATCTGGCATCATCTTCGCCTCATCTGCCGTGAACTGAAAAACGCCACCTCGAACCCCCAGGGGCTCCGCTGTAACCTGTCGCCTATCGGTGATCCTCAAAGTAACTAACGATGGAGCTTGATCTGGTCTCACCATGAGTAAAGGACAATTGGTCTTAATATAGTCAACCTGCTCACAGTGATAACAAATCCTAGTGGTTGGTGCAGGGACTTGATGGCGAGAATCCTTGGCATAGTGCTCATCCTTGCCATATTTGTGGCACCCAAAAGAAGATCGTCAAGAACCCTCATGAACCTTTCTGCACTTGCCACAAGTGTGGCCGCTCTGACTCCCATATTTAACATCAGCGGACTTGAAACACTTCATTGCAGGCTGCGACTGAACCAAATCTTGCCTCTGCTCAATCGTCTAGAGCTCCAACTCAATCTCCCACCTCCTAGCGGATACCTGTTACTCCATACGTGTACCATAATGCTAAGTAGACACAAAGTAGCGGATGTCCGTCTTGAGCATGCTCAAGTATTGGGTCATCTGATCTTGCTCAAAAGCAATAGACTCAGGACAAAACAATGCTCTCTTAATAATCATCTTGGTGATCTCCATCACCGACTTAGTCCCCTGCCTCAAGTCCAGGTACTCATGGGCCAATCTCTCCCTCTCAACCAATGGAACATATCTTGTGCGGAACATCTCAGAGAACTTCTCCCATGAAACAACAACTCTCTACTCTGGAGTGTAGGAGCTAGTAACCAACTTCCACTAATCCTTTTGATGGGTTTGAGCCATAAGAACTTTCCTATGTGCACATGAAAACCCTATTGCTTGCATCTAGGTTTCTCTAATTGAACATGCTTTGTATCCAAGACTTTGAATCATAGATCTAGTGTAAACAAACAATTTGTAACATATGAGATCAGATCTAGAATAATACCTTGAGTTACTTGCTTGAAAACTTCTTTTCCTTGGAGCTTAGAGTCACAATTGTCACTCCTCTAATGGCTTACAAACACCTACTAGCAAGAAGATGATATGAGAGAGAGGGAGAGGTGATAAATCGGCTCTAGGGTTTCCTTAAAGCATAGAGTGGCAGATTTCTCCTTCCCTAAGGGCCTATTTATACCATGAGCTCTTAGGGATTTACATTAAACCCTAATTGGATAACTTAGCCTCAAATCAATCAAAATATCCTTCTAGATAAGGCCTTGGACGATTTCTAGGACATCCATATCCTTAAAATCGTCCCTTCCCATATCCATAATGATTCATAGCCTAAAACACAACTATCACCCATTTGACAGTTTACGCCCCTTTATTTAATTAATCTCTTTAAGTCACCAAATTAATTCCTAATTAATTTATGACTTATATTAATCAAACAATATTATTATTCCTTTAATATATTATTCTTATAACATATTAATAATAATATTTCTTCTTTCTATATAAATCACCTTGTCAAGTTGATATGGTTAAGGCAACCCAAAAGGACCATGCACAACCGGGTAAGGTAATTACCAAATATAGTTACAACCTTAGACACTAATCCAAAAGTCTCCCACTTGGATAAGTCTAGTAACTATAAATGTAAACACAATCCGATTAGCAATCATAGCTCTCAAATACGCTGTCAACTCTGATCTCATCAGTAACCTATCCTTTAGATAAGGGATCGTACGGTCCTCTGTTTAGATATTGTGCGGACAATCTCATGGAACTAGTTGTCCAGCAATTGGTTTCTCGATCTCATATTTATTTGACATAGAACATAATGGAACACATCAATTCAGTCCTGAACGGTCCCGGCACATAAGTCAAATCAAATTATCGAGCGGCTGTGATATAGCTTTTACCCTCTTAGGATAGAAGTAGCAGATAAACTTTGACTTATATGCATTTACTTATCCACCAATCAATTATACACAATAAAGCGTTTTATAACATCAATTTACTGATGCGGTTTCGCATTATCAATGCACAACCAATTAGCAAATAATAAACCATATATCTAGGTTTTAAGACCATATGATATTATCGTCTTGCGATCACTTTTGTCACACTCTATAAGGTGATTCCAGCAAGTGTGGTTTTATTCCAATGCTCAAAACTTGTTCATAAGCACTCATGAATGTTGTAGCAAACCTTTGCTATGTCTAATACCATTTAGACAATCTACACACCAATTCATGACAATCTTCATTCATGTCTACTTCCAACACATGAACGATTGTGGACTATTTGAATAATTCGATTATTCTTAACAAACTCAATTATTCTGGAAGTCAAAACATGCAAATTGAAACAACAGTTAAACAATTAACATAAGACAGTAACTTTACTTATAAATAATACTTCTTTATTTAATCATCAAATGTCAATTACATTTATCTATTATATGTTTCTAAAACTATATAATCTAAACTAATATCATCCTTAAGTCCAATGCTCCTAGCGTGCTGCAAGTGCTTAACCCTACTCAGTCCCTTCGTAAGCGGATCTGCTGGGTTATCTTCTAATAATGTCCTCTTAACCACGAGGTGTCCTTCTTCTACTCGATGTCTAATAAAGTGATATTTTCTGTCGATATGCTGAGATATACCATGATCCTTCGGTTCCTTAGTCAAGGCAAGCGCTCCTTCATTATAACAGAAAATTTCCATAGGCTCCTTTATGGCAGGCACAACTCAAAGGTCACCAATGAAGTTCTTCAACCATATTGCCTCCTTTTACGCTTCACTCGCTGCAATATACTCTTATTCGCACGTTGAATCAGCTATAGTTTCCTGCTTGGAACTTTTCCAAGTCACTGCTCCTTCATTTAGGGTAAAGACCCAGCTCGAATGCGAACGGTAGTCATCCCTGTCGGTCTGTAAACTGGCGTCACTATACCCTCGCACCTTTAAGTCATCACTCCCTCCGAGGACTAGAAACCATTCCTTGGTTCTTCGAAGGTACTTAAGGATATTCTTAACCGCGATCCAATGAGCTTTGCCAAGGTTCCCTTGATATCTACTGACCATGCTCAAAGCAAAGGCCACATCAGGGCGAGTGCAAGTCATAGCGTACTTGATTGATCCAACTACGGAAGCATAAGGTACTCGGCTAATCTCGACTATCTCGGCTTCAGTACTCGGACTTTGAGTCTTACTCAACTTGGCATGACTTTGTATCGGTAGTTCACCCTTCTTCGAGTTTTCCATACTAAAACGCTTTAGTACTTTATCTAAGTAAGTATTCTGACTAAGTCCTATTAGTATCTTACTTCTTTCTCTCACTATCCTTATTCCCAAAATATAGGAAGCCTCTCCGAGGTCCTTCATAGCGAAACACTTCCCGAGCCAGGACTTAACCTCCTGCAGAGTCAGGATGTCGTTTCTCATGAGCAGTATGTCATCGACATACAAAACGAGAAAGCTAACTATACTCCCACTGGCTTTGACATATACACACGATTCATCTTCGCTTCATACAAATCCAAACTATTTGACTCTCTCATCAAAGAAAATATTTCATCTGCGAGATGCGTGCTTAAGAGATATCTAAAGGATTTCTGCGGGTAACCGATGAAAATACGTGTCCCCTTCCGTAGTAATATGAAAACTATACAACTGGGGTTGAACTCTAACTCTTTCGGAACGTCTAAGAGGTAAGGATTGGTCAATCGGTTCAACCGGAGTTTCCTCCTTAGGTTGAGGGCCAGCGGTTGAGGTTCCTTCATCACTCGAATCTTGAATCTCATCAAGATCGATTTTCCTCCCAGGGTCTCCTTGGCTTATGAGTTATCGCTCTCAAAAACCCCTCTCCTCGCAACGAAGACAACAGTGTTATTCGGTCTATAGAAGAGATATCTAAAGGATTTCTGCGGGTAACCGATGAAAATACATCGCTCACTACGAGGTTCGAGCTTGTTGTGGGTATCTCATCTTACGAAAACTTCACAACCCCAAACCTTGATATGTGCCAATGAGGGAGCTTTCCCTATCCACATCTCGTGAGGTGTTTTGGCAACCTTCTTTGTAGGGACTCGGTTAAGGTTATGGGGGCAGTCTCTAAGGCATACACCCATAATGAGATAGGTAGCGAAGCACGGCTCATCATAGAACGGACCATGTCTAACAAGGTTCGATTATGCCTTTCTGCCACACCATTCAATTGTGGTGTCCTAGGTGGCGTCAATTGCGAAACTATTCCGCATTCCTTGAGATTGTCGTGGAATTCAAGACTTAGGTACTCTCCTCCTCGATCGGATCGAAGAATCTTGATTTTCCTGCCCAATTGATTCTCCACTACATGCTTGAATTCTTTGAACTTTTCAAACGTTTCTGACTTGTGCTTGATTAAGTAAATATACCCATATCTACTATAATCATCGGTGAAAGTCACGTAGAATCAGTTCCCATCCTTTGTGGTGGATCTAAAGGGCCCACATACATTGGTATGTATGAGATCCAATAAACCCTCACCCCTCTCACAAGTGTCAGTGAAGGGTGACTTGGTCATCTTTCCAAATAAACGAGACTCGCATGTGTCATCTTCCCTAAGGTCGAATGACTCCAAAACTCCATCCTTTTGGAGTTGGGCTATGTGCTTCTTGTTGACATGCCCAAGATGACAATGCCAAAAAGATGCCTAATCCATACTATTGGAAGAATCTGTACACAACACATCATTTCCTAGGTTATCTATAACAGTTTCATAAATTCCATTACAAGGCATTGCTTCAAAATATAAAACACCATTTAAATAAGCATAAATCGAACCATTCTCATTATTAAACGAATATCTAAATCCTTGTCTAAATAAACCATGAAAATAAATGATGTTTCTTGCCATATCTGGCGAGTAGCAACAATTATCTAAATCTAGATTCATTCCATTACTAAGCATTAAAGAATACACTCCAATCTTGGTGACAGGAGACGATCTTCTGTTCCCCATGATTAGATTTATTCTTCCAAGCTCCACATCCCTATTTCTTCCTAGTCCCAGCAAATCAGAACAAATGTGGTAACCACACCCTGTATCAAGAACCCAAGAAATAGAATGAGATGAGTTATTATATTTAATTATGGATATACCTGCAAAAGACAGCTTGATCTTCCCATCCTTGATGGCTTGCAGATATTTCGGGCAGCTTCTCTTCCAATGCCCTATTTTGTGGCAATGATGGCACTCTGCCTCCTTTTGGTTGGAGTTGGGCTTAGCAGGATCAACCTTGGTCCCACTAGAAGAGGAACCATCTTGGGACTTTCCCTTGCGGTGGTTCTTTAACGGAGCCTTCCTCTTCTTGCCCCTTCCCTATCCAATAGCCAAAACAGGAGCAGCGGGTGGATTGGGAGTTGGTGCAACAGACTTGTCCTTGAGGTTGCTCTCAGCAGTCCTTAGGAGCCCTTGAAGTTTGCTTAGGGTGACCTCTTCTATATTCATGTGGTAGGTCATCCTAAATTGGTTGTAGCATGAGGACAAGGAGTGAAGAACAATGTCGATAGCCAAATCTTCCACAAAGTTGACATTCAACTTGCGAAGATGATCAACATACCTTTGCATCTTTTGTAAGTGCACGGTTAAAGATTCTCCACTTCCCATTTTCGCAGTGATCATATTCCTTATGATCTCATAGCGCTCTTTCCTGGCACTTTGGTGATATCTCTCCATCAAGTCTAGATGCATCTCATAAGGATACATGTCCTCATAGGACTTTTGGAATTCGGAGTTCCTTGTGGTTATCATGATGCAATGGACTTTTGTTGCATCACATTCATGTGTCTCAAAGACAGCCATTTCTTCGGGAGTAGCAGTTTCTGGATTGATCTTCTTGAGCTTCTCATCGAGAACATACTCCTTGTCCTCGTAACGCGCGATCGTGCGAATGTATCTTATCCATTCGTTAAAGTTCGATCCATCGAAAGTGACTTTTTGACAAAGACTCATTAACGTGAATGAGTTGGTAGCAGTGTTGTTTGCGTTCGACATCTACAAATAGAAAGGACAAAGTTTGATTAGTGTTGAGTCCCTAATTAAACACTCAAAATGAAAAATTAGGGCTAGGACCCAACACCATTATTTACATATTAGAAAAGGGATGTTGTGATCCAACATGCAAACAATTTGGAGGTAAGTGAATGACGATTCACTAATTCTTACTCATGAAAAACATAACCTTAAGTTTTAAATGTATTGAGAATTCTAAGATTTTCTTGGAGATTCATTGAACTTTTCAATGGCATGTTTAAATCTCGATATGCCCCTCTCGTTTGTGACTGGGATACCAAGGATCACAAAGTGGGTGTGAATAACTATGCTAATCTACATGGTGCCTTCATTGTTACAATCACCTATTCGATGTGTCGGTAAATCACACACACTCCACTAACTTCTTGGCAAGGGTGCAATGTGTAATTTCATGGGATTGCATCAATTCACTTTTGCCTAAAGTAACTAGGATTGGGAATTTGGAAAAACATGTAGTTACTTTATATTTTTTTAACATTATACTTTTAATGAGAAGAGAGAGTTGCCCTATCCTACCCGTTCGGCTAACGACTCTCCACCAGTCAAGCAAGCGGTGGGTGTGAGTGTACACCCATTAAGTGCCATTTTATAGGCAGCAACCTTATACCAACCTTATAGACCGGCTTCGTGAATGAGGCCTACTAACGGTAAGACTAGAATTTTAATTATACTAATATATATTCATTAAGCTTTAATAATATAATAGTATAGGGTTGAATTTTAAACTTGTAAAACTCTAGGGGTTGAAATTTAAATTCTTCTGAATTAAACTTTTAATCACAAAATTTAAATCTCAAAACTTCGGGACAAATTTGAACTTTTCAAAACTAGAGGGATCAAATAACAGATAATTCAAATAACTAATTTCATAATTATCTATATTTGACCTAATCCAATTTTAGTCATTAGATAATTACCAAATAATTTTAAATAGCCAATATTTATCATATAAATAACCAATATTCAAAAGATTTGAAATTATCTATTGTTATGTCAAGGATAATCAAAAAATTAAGTCAAAATTCGGATTTTAACATAGCAAAACGATTTAGGTACCATATCCAAGACAAAATAGCAACAAAATCCCGAAATATCCACTGTCTGACGCTTAGACTCATCGAGTTAGCTTTGGACTCGCCGAGTAGGGCCAACTCGCCGAGTCCAAACACTAACTCGCCGAGTTGGGTCGAATAGAGGCCAAGAAAAACGATTTTCAGCAAGCAAAACAGTTAAGCATCATATTCAATTGAAACCAATCAAGGTTCTGATACCACTGATGGGTTTAAGCCATAAGAACTTTCCTATATGCACATGCAAACCCTATTGCTTGCATCTAGGTTTCTCTAATTGAACATGCTTTGTATCCAAGACTTTGAATAATAGATCTAGTGTAAACAAACAATTTGTCACATATGAGATCAGATCTAGAATAATACCTTGAGTTACTTGCTTGAAAACTTCTTTTCCTTGGAGCGTAGATTCATAATTGTCACTCCTCTAATGGCTTACAAACACCTACTAGCAAGAAGATGATATGAGAGAGAAGGAGAGGTGAGAAATCGGATCTAGGGTTTCCTCAAAGCATAGAGTGGCCGATTTCTCCTTTCCTAAGGGCCTATTTATACTTTGAGCTCTTAGGGATTTACCTTAAACCCTAATTGGATAACTTAGCCTCAAAGCAATCTAAAGATCCTTCTAGATAAGGCCTTGGACGATTTCTAGGACATCCATATCCTTAAAATCGTCCCTTCCCATATCCATAAGGATTCATAGCCTAAAACACAACTATCACACATTTGACAGTTTATGCCCCTTTATTTAATTAATCTCTTTCAGTCACCAAATTAATTCCTAATTAATTTATGACTTATATTAATCAAAAAAATATTATTATTCCTTTAATATATTATTCTTATAACATATTAATAATAATATTTATTGTCTCTATATAAAACACCTTGTCAAGTTGCTATGGTGAAGGCAATCCAAAAGGACCATGCACAATCGGGTCAAGTAATTACCAAATATAGTTATAGCCTTAGACACTAATCCAACACCTTCTCCCCAAACCTTAGAAGGTTCATGGCACACTTGACCTTCTGTTCAGTTGGGCAGGAGCAAGTAAATAAACATCCCTCAATATCGAACAACAGCCTCATAGAATTGATCAGATCCTGAACACCCTCGAACGACGGCGACTTTGTATTGTCGACGTCCCAATACTGGAACGCTCGCTCTCTATGAACCCCAGCAGCCACAACGGTACTGGTAACTGCAACAACAGTAGCCTAAGAAATTGAATCATATCAATCATCGAAGTACTCAATCATTGTGGTCTTGATAGACCCAAACAGCTCGAGTGTTTGTCCTTAGGTGACAGTCACAAACTCGGTAGAAATCAATGCCCTAATATCCTCCTTAGTCAACCACGACCATGACCTATCATGTCCACTTGCTTCAACTCTTGATCTGGATCCCCTCGTGAACACCATGCTGTAAATAAGCTAGAAAATATACGATAAAGTGCATTTCATACCATATGAGCTATTCTAAATAACGAAACACTATGGGTTGTGAGTTCCCTATTTCGCGTACGGGTCATGTGCTTCCGGTAGTATGGGCCCATACAACCTTCTACACCTACATGTATTTGTCTTAGAATATCATCACAACAACCCTAACAACACACTCTAGAATACGCATGTATCCTATTTTCATTCCCTGGAGAATGGTTGAACATTCCTCAACTGGTAGACTGCTTACACATAACCCCTTCATGGAACTTCCAACAAAAGTGTATCACAAGCACTATATACTCCCTAGGCTATCAAAGGATCCACATCTCAGCCTACCCTTAACTGCCAAATGACCCCCATTGGTTCTAGTTAACCACTGCATGAATACAATCACATGCAACACAACTTAAATAATATTAGATTATAATATTCAACCCTAGAATGGTTGGACTCAGACAAGGGATGCACCAATTCACATGGACTATAGCCTATCTGTACGTCCTCGAGTGTCTTGGCCTATAGGAAAAAGCAGGAACACCTCAACCCAATACAATATGTCGACATATCAAACAGATAACATAAACATAGAATCAACAAAATACAGATAATCATATACTTCTACCAACCGGTCATCTACTAGCATATCACTATCCTATAACTAAGATACATAATCTAGTGGGCTGGCATTGGTACCTTAGACCTACAGTACAATGAAGAAAACTCACATTTTAGTCTAACGAATAGTTGAGCAATACACTACTCTGAATACTGGCTCTACAGGTCATCTATTCAACAGATAGAGACCAAGGCTTAACTATAGCTCGAAATACCCAATATACCCTTAAGTCAAACTTGGTCAACCCTGGTCAAATTCGAATTCAATGGTCAAGGTCCAAAAGTCAAAATCCATTCCCAGCAAAGTACATCCTGCATACCAAGAGAGTACGCCCATCGTACTTTGATGTTGACCAAAAACGAGGCGCTAACCGTATATGCACAACGTACCACCAAGTACGCCCAACATATGCAAAACAGTCCCAAAACTCCATTAAGAGCTTATTCCATTAATCCCTTACATCCAAAACTCAGATCCAAGCCAAAATGATATCCTAAGTAATGAAGTTTCCAACTTTATGACTTTATATGGATATAAATTGCTTAATATCCAAAACCCAAAGTTCTTAACCTAATAAGATCATCTAACACATGCATGGGTTACATACAACACTCAACATCATATTTTTATGCATAAAACACTCTAAAATCTCTAAAAGGTAGGATAAAGTGACTTAGAGTAATCCATATTCATAATGCCAAGCTAATGGGACCAAAATGTTCATAACTTCAAGGCTAACAAGATCTTAAACAAATCATCATCAAGTTCATAGCTTTTTACCTTAAAATGATGTCAAATGGTCATGAGATTCTGGATCTAAGGTGCCTCACTCTTCCAAGGTGGTCCTCTCTTCTTCTTCCTTTTTAGTCACCAAAAATACCCACAAAAGCTCTAGAAGACTCCCAAGGAGGATTAGGGTTCTAGATGGACGAAATGACAAGTGAAGGCTGAAGAGAAAATGTTAAATGAGGAGTTAATGATGTTTATATATATATATATATATATATATATATATATATATATATATATATATATATATATATATATATATATATATATATATATATCAAACCCTAAAAATTAGGGTTTGAGGATGCTTTACGTACGCCCGACATACTATGCCCAACATACATAATGTGTGCCCAACATACACAACATACGCCCAACGTACTAACTCTTTGGCCAAAATCATCAAAATGCCACTATGGGCCATTTTTCAAATATTTATCATGCACAAGGGTCAAAATGAAATATTCTTTCATACATGAGGTTAAAATTGAAAATACCTCATCATCGGGATATTACAGAATGTTTCTGAATCGTCTTCTTTTGTATCAAAATCTGGAGGAGAAAGCTTTGGACGTTTTCGTATTCTGATGTCTGGTATGTAAAGGGACCATGAAGATAATTTTCATTTGTTTATTAAATATGAGATAGTTGTCAGAATTTAGAATGCTATATTCAAATGGTTAGAGCTTAATATGCCTTTAGTGTCAATGGTAGCTGAGTTGTTTGAATGGTTAAGACACGATATTTGTTTAGTATATTAGAATGATGTTATTTTTGTAGGGAACAAGTACATAAAGCAATTTATTTTTTACTCAATTATATATTTTTTGTTTATTTGGTTCAAAAGTAGAAACCAAAAGGGTGTTATTTGTTGGATTGACTGGTTAAACAACTCCATTAATGTTATTGCTTTGTAATTTTTTTTCCTCTAACTCCTTGCTAAAGTAGTTTTTTAATTAGATTTGAAGTTGTTTAAAAAAAGTTTGGTGAAATTTAACTTAAAGATATCCAGGAATTTGATATAATAGTAATAAGGTACAATCCGGAATTAACACCTTACATTCCAGATTGTAAGGTATTCTGGAATGAAAAAACAATAGTTGTAAATGAATTCTTAAACATTTGTTTAAAGAGTTATGCTTTTGAACATTAGTTTAGAGGTTTATAAATCTAAATCCATATTCTTATTATTAAGAATGAGTTCATAGAATAAGTTTTGTAGAGTCTCAGTTTGTAGTGGATGATAGTGGAAGTGAATAAATGACTCTATGCAGTTATGGATCGAGATTACATATGATATGGTGTAGATTTAGTAAATGATATAAAATTTTATAGGTTGTTTAACTTGGTGGCTTTAAAATCCATGTTACATACTAACTAGATACGTTTGTCTTTTCTGTGTCATGGATCAAACATAGTTATGAAAAATATTGAAAACAATGATATCAAATATTTTGTTAGTATTGCTACTAATATGCCTCTAAATACAATATAGTTGTTTGTTTTTAGTCATGTTGCAGAGAGTGTTATTAATTGATTCACTAAGAAAACACGTTCTAGTGGCAATTGTAACATTCAAAATTTTCATCCATAATTTCATATAAAAACATTGTTCACAAAAACCATCACAAGAAAATCACAGTGCCAAATACAATTCATCATCAAATTATCAAAGTGTCCCAAAATATCATGTATCATAAACTGTAGGAGAATGTGTACAATCAAGCCTTTGCATTCCCAAGATCCTCAGAATTACCTGAAACACATTTAATCAATGATTGTATGTAACATCCTGATTTCGAGGTATTTTACATTTTGACCCTTGGTATAGGTATTGTTTGTAATTTGGTCATGAATGGAATTTTTGTAATTATTTTGGAATGACTTGCGTACGATGGGCGGATGTCTCCTAGATCAAAACCCTAATATTTAGGGTTTGTACCCAATTAAAACCTCATTATATTCTTGAAGCCCTTTAATTCATCAGTCTCCATCCCCAACTCGACCCTAGCTAACCCTAATCCGTTTTGAGCATCCTTGAGAAGTTAGTGTGTGCTTTGGTGTTCATAGAGGAAGGAATAGGAAAGGATAACACCTTGGAAGCTTGGAACAACCTTGGATTTGGAAGTTTTGCAGCCTTCTTCATCTCCAGAAGGTATAAAGTTCAAAACTTGATGTTTATTTGATTATATCTAGCTTGTATGATGTTATTATGTGCTTTTGTCCCCAATTAGTGATGTTCTTGAGTATGGCATGCTCTAGACCCAAATGGCTTGTCCTTTCAGATGATTTAGAGTGTATAAGGTCATAAAAATCTAATATTGGTTATTAGTTTTCTTCCATTCATGGGTTATAGTGTCTTAATGATTTAGGAAGTTAGGATTTTTAGTTTTGAGCACTTCCTAGCCATGCAAAGTCATAAAGCTAAAAACTTTATGACTTAATATGTTATTTTGGGAATAGATCTTAATAGAAGGAGAGTATGGAAGACACATACGTTGGGTGGATGCTATGGTACGCTAGGCGTACGAGGTCAACATCCATCTTTTTGGTCAAGATCTTGACTATGCTAAGCGTACAAGCTGAGTACACTGGGCGTACTCAACTGAATCAACTCGACTGGATTTTTGACTTTTGGCTTTGAACTGACTTTAACTGAGTTTGACCTAGGGGTATTTTGGGTATCTTTCTTTCTAGTTACGTTGGTCATTTCCCATGAATAGGTGACCGGTAGAGCTAATATTCGGAGGAGTGTCCTGTTCAGCTATCTTTTCAGACTGAGAGGTGAGTTGTTCCTCATTGTACTTGTGGCTCGAAGGCATTCAATATCAGCCTAATAGATTATGAATTATGGTTTACAGAGTGTTTCTATGTTGTATTGATCTGTTATAACCGAGTCCTGGTATATATAATCTTCTTATGTGATAGAGATTTATATATCTGCATCTGAGTCTATTGATTGGCTATATAATTAAATATTTATTGAATATATGTTATATGTTATATGTGGACATATTGTGGTTGGGCTGAGGTTGTATTGCTTTGTTCTATAAGCCAACAAACCATGGGCAATCCAGTTGGGAGATTATGGGCCAGGGAAATCGAATCGGGAGGTTGTGGGCCAAGTTAATCCAATCGGGAGGTTGTGGGGTAGGGTAATCTAACCAGAAAGTTGTGGATCCATTATGCATTATATATATATATATATATATATATATATATATATATATATATATATATATATATATATATATATATATTGTTTGGCTATGTGTAGTACTTTGGGGGAACTCACTAAGTTTTAACTTATAATTTCAGCTTATTATGTCAGGTACTTCAAATGATCGTAGGAAAGCGAATGTGTGATCATGCACACATCCTCTTAGTTTTATGATTCTAGATTTTTGGGATACTTTTAGTTATTATTCTTGGAAACACTATTTTCTAAACAATTATTATCTATGGGTTGGTTTTGAAAAATTGGAAATTTTATATGATTTTTGGGATGTTACAAGTTGGTATCAGAGCAGTGTTTTTTAAAGAATTAGATGGGTATTTGTGCGAATCCAGACTCAAATTAAGGATCTATAAAAGTTTTCAAAATTATTTTTAAAATTATTTTCAAAAGTAACAATGGAAGTATGAGATGTGTATGATCATCTGGAGCAATCAAGTATACCCCAAGTTACCACACTTTTATTTGTTTTTGATGATTATGATAGAACTGCATGCTAGTGATAGGCTAGGGATCTTCAACGATTGCATGATGGGATTGTATGATGTATGTTTCCTGATAGTTTACGAGGAATTCTGATGATGTTAGATGAAATTGACATCATCACTGTAGTTACTTAGTGTGTGCATCATAGTTGTACATAACTAAGATTCTATAGATTGAGAATTTTATGGTTTAGCCTTATTACATGTTCTTGTCTGATAAATGGCTTAGGGTAGAATCATTTATTCGATTGTCTATGGGATCCAACATTATGTATGATTAGCATACACGAGTGACTATAAGGTTGGTGGAAGTTTCAGGAGTGAGTATGTGAATAGCTGGCCAGATAAGGAATGATTAGACACTCTCGAAAGAATGAGGATAGAATGTATGTGTATCTTAGTCATGGTTTGTTTCCGAGTAGTTTGTGATGATCCATTGAGACAAATACGTAGTAGGTGTGGAAGGTAGTATGGGCCCATACTACTAGAAGAAAATGATCCGTACGCGTAGCAATGAAGTCACAAACCCCAAGGGTTTAGTCTTTATGTGATGATTGTATAGTATGAATCATGACTTTTATGATATATCTGTTGGTTATTTTTCAATATGGTGTCCATGATAGCTTCTGGTTCAGGAGCTTGTAGCTAGGATAGGCCGAGACTCACTAATGATGACATTTGTGAGTTGATCGCTACTAAGGTAGCTACTATTATCCAAATATCTATTTCATAGATATTTAGGTCTATCAAGACCGCCATGATTGAGATATTGATGATTGTTATGTTTCATTGACTGAGGCAACTATAGCCAGCATGGCTATTGCTGCAACGGGGATTCGTAGGGAGAGGTCATTTTAGTATGAAGACTTTGACAACATGAAGCCCCTACAGTTTGATGGGGTCAAGGACCCGATTATGGCAATGAAGTGATTGTAATATGTGGAGGGTTTTTTCTTCACATGTTCTTCTCCGAATGACCATAAGTTCAAGTGTGCCATGAGCCATCTCTAGTTAGGGATGAAGGATTGGTGGAGATTGGTGATTGGCTTGTATCCTCTGGAATGGAGGACTACTGTTACTTGGGAGCAGTTCTCAGATATGTTCCATACGAGGTATTTTTCCCTGTTGGAGAGGGAGATATTGGCTTAATAGTACTCATATCTGAGACAGACGACTAAGATGGTGACGAAGATCACCAAGGAGTTCACAGAGAGGGATCTTTTCTGTCATGAGTTTGCTGCTTCCCAACAGGCTCAGATGACCCGGTACTTGAGCATGCTTAAGATGGATATCCGAAAGTTCATTTCCACCCAACATTATGGTACCCATGCCAAGCTTCAGGATGCCGAGAGGAGACGCAAGATCGAGATGGAGCTTTAGACAAGAGAGAAGTGGCAAGCTCCCGTTCAGTCACAGCCGATAGCGAAGCAGTTAAATCCTGCTAATTCGTGTTATGGGGGATAGAGGGTCCATAATTGTGGAAAGTGCAGCAACGTTCATGTAGGTGTTTTTCAGTGTTCTTCTTCTGCATGCCACAATTGCAGCAGGGAGGGTCCCATTACAAAGGACTATCGTCAGCAGGCTCCTCCGTCGAGTAGCAGAATTTGTTATCACTGTGAGCGGGTGGGCTTGTTTCCTAGTTGATGCATGCACCAACTACTTCTACCATTTAGATCATGAATGGACACTTGGGTAGGGTGGGTCCCCCGAGGACTCAGGGTCATGCTTTCCAGCTCACCACAAAGGAGGCCAGGGTGGCATCGGACGTCGTTACAAGTATGTTTCATTTATTATTTCTGTAAAGTATTTTATAGTTTGCTTATGATTATGATTATGCTAGGTACACTCTTAGTGAACTCTTGTCCTTTCTTGTGCTTTTTAACTCAAGTGTGAGTAGTCCAATGTATCTCACTCCTTCAGTAGGAGTTTTGATATGACTCTTGGAGAGTTGTAGTGTGTATTGCAGGTTTCTATCTCCAACGAACACATGGTTTATGCATCAATTGTTTACCAGGGTTGTATCTTGGAGATTTTCAGGGTGCCTTATCTGATTGACCTAATCCCTTTCCCATGGGGGATGTATGCATGATTGTAGGGATGGACTGATTGAGTAGGTTTTGTGCAATGATTGACTACGAGAGATAGTAAATGGTAGTCCGAACCCTACATGAGGGAGAACTAGTTATTTATGGATAGGGTACTAGGATTCGAACAACCTTTTATTCTGTTGCTAGGGCTCATAAGTATCTACAACATGGGTGTATGGGTTATCTTGCATATGTGGTTGACACCCGGGTTGGGAAGGAGGTTTTGGTTTCGAATGTGCTTGTTGTTAGAGAGTTTGATGATGTGTTCTCGGAGAAGTTACCAGGTGTGCCTCCTGAGAGGCAGGTTGAGTTTAGGATCGATTTGGTCCCTGGTGAAGCCCCTATTGCTAAGGCATCATACTGATTGCCACCACTGTAGAGGTAGGAGTTGTCCTCTTAGCTTCAGGAGCTGTTGGGCAAGAAGTTTATTAGGCTGGGTAGTTCATCGTGGGGAGCACCAATTTTTTTTTGTCAAAAGGAATGATGGTTCACACCGAATGTGCATTGATTATCGGGAGTTCAACAAGTTGACGGTGAAGAATCATTATCCACTTTCTGCGGATTGATGACCTCTTCATTCAACTGCAGGTGCATTTTGGTTTTCAAGATCAATTTGAGTTCAGGGTATCATCTAATGAGGGTTAGAGAGGAAAACATAGAGAAGACCATGTTTCAGACTCGTTATGGTCATTACGAGTTTGTGGAGATGTCGTTTGGTCTCACAATCGCACATGCAACATTCGTAGATTTGATGAATCGATCCAAAGTGTATGGATTAGGTTTACCCATAACTCTTGGATTCATATATATATATATATATACATATATATATATATATATATATATATATATATATATATATATATACATAACCCCATAGCTAAAATCGGTTACAACAAGTTCTTGGAGTTCAAAACCGATTTGTGTGCCTAGTAATCTCTCTCAAGTCATCCAATTATTCAAGGGTGTTACATCAAGCTACAACAAAGAGATAATTATTCTTACTATATTTTATGATTCAAATGTCAAATCATATGCTAGTTGTAGGCTTATTCTTTGGATATTTCATTGCATGTATAATTAGAGAAAACATAGATCCAAAGCATTAGGTTTGTATATGTACCATAGGATATTGTAGTATACAAAACCCAACAGTGGTATCAGAGCCAAGTTTGTTTTTTGTTATATATATGATGCTTGTTAATTTTCAAAGTTGAAAAAATCGATTTTCTGGCGTCTGATTGATGAACTTGCCTAATCCACTGGCTGACTCGACGAGTCCACTTAGTAAAACGGCAACTGGATGATTCAAGTTCATGCACTCGTCAAGTAGGTGCTTCTGGATGCAGAATTTTGAGTTTTTGGCCAACAGTTGGACTAGGATCATTACCACAAACTATTTCGTAATCATAAAAAAAATTGTATTTTCTGATTTGGTAATGATTATTCTTATCTAATTAAAAGATAATTGTCAAAATTTTAAGATTTGTGTTAGTTTATATGATAAACTAATTGCTTGCAAATTGTTGATATGAATTACTTATGAGTTTAACAAGATAAAAAAAATTATAAGATAATTTTATTGGTTATAATTGATCTAAAATGGTTTTTGAAGAAATCTTTAACTTGTCCTCAAGTTATGGAACATGAAATTTTTTTCCATAAAAACCACATGCACATAACTCATAAGTTATGGAAAACCAAAAGTTTTCAAGAGTTACAAAACTTGCCCTCAAGTTTTGGTATTTAAAATGTCTTAATTTAGGAAACTCTTGTAATTGAAAGGTGTAACACTTGGGTTCATAAATTAAAAAAGTTAATTAAATAGTTTTTAATTTTGAATTTTTATTTAGAATCTTTATGTTTTTGAATAGTTCAAATTGCACCTTATGGACTTGATTAATTTAATTAAAGTGTTTAATTAAAAAAGAATTAATAGTTCCATAATAACTTGGTTTAAGTTTCATTAAATTAAGAGTATAGTTTAATTAATAGATTAAACAACTTAGTATTTTATAAGTTTAAAATACACCCTTATACTATTATATTATTAAAAGTTTAATATATTATATAAGTCAAAAGTCAGTCTTACCATTAGTAGGCCTCACTCACGAAGCCGGTCTATAAGGGGTATAAGGTTACTGCTTATAAAATGGTGGTTTAATGGGTGTCCACTCTCACCCACCGCTTCCTTGACTGGTGAAGGGTTGTTAGCCGAACGGGTAGGATAGGACACTAAACCTTCATTAAAAGTATAATGAATTATAAAGTAACTAAACCCTTATAAATGCCCAATCTTAGTTACTTTAGGAAAATTGTGAATTTGATGCTAACCCATGAAATTGCACTTTGCACCTTGCCAAGTCGTTAGTGGAGCATGTGTAGTTAACCAGAACACTAACTTCGACTAGTAAGGGTGGCAAATGGTATCTTGATGTTTGTCATAGATCAATGGAGCATGTGTGCTTAACTGGCACATTGAATAGGTGATAAATGACTTCGAGAGTACCAAGATAATTTGCATGCTTATTCACACCTTTTTTGTGATCGTCGTTATCCCAATGTCACACCCCAAACCGGAACAGTGGAAATGTTCGGTGTAGATGACGTCATGTACAGTATCACAACAATGCACAATAGTAGTCAAAGTACGATAATCATTACATTGATAAAATATAACTTTACATTCGTATTCAAAACATTGTATATTTTACACCAAAAAGTATAATTAAAAGACATGAAAATACAAGTAGTTTTGAAAGGAGTGTCAACAATTAAGTTGGTGAGTTCATAAGCATGTTTGTAATTGAAATATGTTATTTGTTGCTTTGAAAAATGTAAGTATGTTTTCCCCAAAAAATTCTATATTTTCTGTTTTATATGTATTTGTATTCTGAAATAGTATGATGTAATTTTAAATTCCCATAAAACTATGAAAAATATGTTTTCTGTATACTAGAATAGCATTTTGTATTTGTACTTGTATGAAAACTTGTGAAATTGTAAATATCTAGATTCACCAATTATAGTTTTATTTATATAAAACTATTTGATGTTGTTTACTTATTCTTACATTAAACGCATTATTCAATACAAAATTATGAGTTATCATAACCATGCTTAATGACCTAAGTCTTGCCTGAAACACGATGTTCTTCATACATCGAGATATGATACGATAATTGTCATCACAAGTCTGCCGACCTAGCTGTTGCGAGTAGCTCTGGTGCGGGATTGCTAGTAGCTCTGTGTAAAATAGTATTTTATTTTAGTAAAAATAAAAATCATAAACCATTTGACTAATTGTGTAATTTATACAAGATTTGTTGAATTTTACTTGTGTTTTCCCCCTAAAATATTTATAGATAGTAAAAAAGGGGGGTATGAACTCACTTGATGAGTGAAGATTCGGGCAACGTTTCGTTTCTATGAAGGACTTTTCTTGATGAAACTGAGAGTATTTGATGAAAAGTCGGCTTCACGCGGGCAGAGTTTCAGCTAAACGATTGAGGGCTTCGGGTCTTGCTTCAGGTGGTAGGGAGGTAATCGGGACTTCGGAGGGTTTAGAGAGGCTTAAATGAGTGTTTAAGAGAGGAGAGAGGTTGAAAATGGTAAACAAAACTCGGAAGCCTCGCATCCTCTTTATAGGACGCTGAGGTCTCGAATTACACTGGGCGTACTCCGTGGCACACTTAGCGTACAACTAAAAACCACAATACGCTGGGCGTACTCATCGTACGCGGGGCGTACTAATGTGAGACTTATCCGAACTTCAGAGGTGGCAAGTGTTGGGTTTTCAGAATTCTATCACTCCTAAGTGTACACGCAACCCTAAATACATTGGATCTATTTTTTCTCTATTATACATGCAAATACGAATATTCCAAGGTATTACCCTAACTAGCATACGATCTTTGATACTTGAGTAATAAACTAGATAGAAATACATACCTTGTTGATGTAGCTTGACTCCATGAAGCTTGAGAGCCTAGTGCCCCAAGTGTGACACATCAAATGGTTCATACAACATCATCAGCACTTGGAATAACCATGAGAAGAAGACACTTCATGCTCAAATCGGCTAGCCCTCATATATGTGTCCCTAGTGCCAATTTCTTGAGCCAAAGGGGTCCTTATATAGTGTGCACATTAGGGTTACATGATGTAACCCATGACTTTACCCATTCCTTATGCTCAATGGGTTTTAACCTCCATGGAGTATCCATGGGTCACCACATGGGTTAAACCCAAAATAAGGGATCATGGATCATAAGCCCACATATATAAGAATGAATGATTTACACAATCAATCCCATATATTTAAGTAGTCTCTTTTGATCACTAAATTAAGTCCAAATTAATTCTTGATCAATACTAATTAAATAACATGATTTCATAATATTATATTAGAACTTATAATATATTAATATGTCACAAATGTCCTTTTCCTCACAAACGGTCTATCCAAATGTTCCGATGCCATGCAACCCAAATGGACCATGCCGAGTCAGGTCAAGTACATACCAATTATAGTTATGGACGTAGACACTAATCCAACAGTTTCCTACTTGGATAATTCTAAAACTATTATTGAGTATGACTTCAAAACCTAACTGGCAATCGTAGCTCTCAAAATTTGCTGTCGAACTCTGACCTTGTCGATGAACTCTGACCTTTGTGAATGACTTCTCCATTAGATAAGGGATCATATATTCCTCCATTCTAGATATCATATAGACTGAGACATGGATTATAAATCATTCTCTCTGTCCATTTGTTGTTTCCCAATTTCCAATTCATGATGACTGACTGATTGAACATATCAAATCAGTCCTGGTTTGGCCAAGCACTCATATGTGTCATCATTAAATCATCGAGGGGCCCACAAATATTGCTTTTATCTCGAAGGTAAAAGGAATGGATAAACTTCGACTCATATGGCTTGTTCTACTACTTGTTGAATCATACACAAAGGCACGCTTTATAACATCGAGTTACTAATGTGTTTTCGTGCAATCAATGTATAACCAACTTATAGTAACAAATCATATCTCTAGGTTTGAAGAATATAAGATATTGTCATCTCATGAACACTCGTGATAAAATCCATGAAGTGATTCCAATGAGCATGGGTTGAATCCAATATTCAGAACTTATGAGCACTCATGAGTGTTGTGTCACCACTTTTTCCAACAACTTAGACCTCTACAAGCCAACCCATGACAGTCTTGATTCATATCTACATCCAACATATGACCGATTGTGGATGATTTGAATAACTTAGTTATTCGGGAAGAATGACCTAGTTTATTCTAGAAGTCAAAACATGCAAAGTGAAACACAAGAATAATCGAATCCAATATGGTCTCAGAACTTATGAATATAAATAAAACATATTTTATTTATCACCATATTGATTACCCATCATTTATTGCATACTGTTTCAAACTATGAACTTTATACTTGAATTAAAAAACACTAGTTGTCCCATGCTTCAAGCATGTACACTATGTTTTTCTAAACAATAGCTTTGCCATACACTAAGTATGCACTCTATGTTTGTCTATGATCCTTACTTTGTGAAATAAACGAATTGAACATAATTTTAATCATTCTAATTTCACACTCCCAAATCCTTATCGAAAATGTAAGAATTCCAAATTCCTATCATTTATCGAAATCTTTTAAATTTTAAACTTATATGCACATATCCTCTTGTAATGACTATGTACAAAGTCACAAAGACTTGTCAAAAGACATTACAAAGTATTCCAATTTAGATCAATTCCATGGGAAACATCCTTCTTGCATTAAGTTTTCTAATCTTAAATAGATTTAATAACTTCCACCTATGAAACATTCCTATTTTGACTATCACTTCTGAACAAAAGTTGCCTCTTTTCTGAATATGTCAATATGGTCCTTCCAAAAATTAACATTATACTTCCAACTGTCCCTAAGCAACCAATCTTTAGTAAACCTTAGATTGTCCTCGATAATTGCATAATCCTTTTAGTCAAATCCAATTCTAGACCATTTCCCTTCTTAATGCCCCAGGCATTTGGAAAGTTTTAAAAAGGATGAATATTATAGCACATGCAATCGATCCTATATCCGAAGCATATAGGACACGATTCATGATGTGTCACGTAAAGATATGATACTAGACCAGTCCTTTTGCCACAATATTTCTATTTGCCAAGTTCTCATAATTCAGATTATAAAAAGGGATGTCGTAATCATAATCGAATTTTAGAACGCAAATAATAGACCCATATATATAATTTCCTTATGTTGAGCGATTCTAACACAAAATTTGTATATATCCTTGACTAAAGATGATTAAAACCTCAATCTAAGCTTTTATAATTGAAATGAAGTATAATTTTCTCTCCCTTAATTATAGCAAAACAACTTTTCAACCCCTGCAACTCCACGAATTGAAACTTTTGTTTTCTATAATTAACATTGCTAACTTGCAACCTTTATCATAGTTATCATGCTCCCACTAACATGATGATTATTATCATAAAACTTATGCTCCCGCTAGCTTTGACGTGTACTCAAAAATAAGTTAGATTTTATGGTGTATGCGCTCTTATCCATGTGAATTCTTCAAAACCATAATCACAAGACACGATTAATGACAAATCCAAACCCATATAGATTGAACTTGTGCAGTCTTAACTTCTTGCCACCTAGCAGCACAAGGGTCTGCCATTGCTTCCAAGTTGTTATGCAACCAATTGAGAACTCTAAGAACTCATATGAAAAGCAACCTGTTAACTGGAATGGGCACATAAATAGAAATATGTTAACACAATAGGTTATAAACCTCACGTCGTGTGCTAGTGTTAAACTACATGTTTTTATTCTTGATTAGATCTTGAAATTCTTTTTAGGATCTTTAAGACTCCCACTGTCCTCTTGACATATAAGAATATCTTGTCAAATATTTAAGAGATAGTTTGGATTCTTTATCAAGACAAACACTTCACACAATTGGTCATTGTTGATCTTTGTTTTATCCAAAACATCACAACTTACCAATTTCAAATGTACAAGAGTAGGATACTTTTACTCTTACATTTGACTAGTGTTAAGAAACCTTCCTTTAAGATATGTCACTCAAGTTACAATCTTGGAGTATGACTCTAAGAATTGTTTTTGGAACGAGGTATGAATCATCTTCTTGATTTGACCAATTCAACAATTCATAGCTCCTCTTCTTAGCTATCAGAATGCTCTTAGAGGATGAATTATGATAAGTCTCTTAATCATTAAGATGATCATATCATACTAAAGTACTCTCCCATCTTTTTGGGTTTGAGAAACTTTTATCATTCTGCCTAATTTGATTCTTCTCATTCGTTCTACCACACATTGAAAATTTTCAATGTATCAGAATTACACTTAAACTTGTAAGTGTAACCATATTTACTAAACTTTAGTAAAACATAATGAATAGTTTTATCGATATTTTGTGGTGGACTTTGACTAGTGCACAAGAATGTATACTTGATCCCTTAGCCCTTCAGTTGATTCACATATACATGTGAACAATGAACTAGTCTTAATTTTCCAAAGCTGAAAGTTCTCATTCATCATATTGTACAACTTGTAAGATTCCAAGTTTCTATCCAACTGTAAACTTGGGTGATGAGAAGTTTTCCTTATTTGGTAAATTTAGACACTACCACAAAAGAAAGAATCAAATTCATATTTCCAATATTGCTAGAAACATACAGACATCACGTTTTCATAAATCTCATTGCAAGGAGATATAAAATAAAACAAAACAAACTTTTATTTATTTATAAAATGCAGAAAAAGCTTTTTCTTACAATGAAACTTTAAATGAAAACTACACTATTACATGTTTCAAAGCAATCTATCATAACTCCTAAGAGTAGCTCAAGAATCTGATCTTCAATCAAGCGATAGAAATCCATCTTCGCGATCAGATTCAACATACTCTTTCTTTAAGTTTCCTTCACTTTTACTTTGATTCTTAAAACATCAACATGTGACCCAGTCACATCATGTAATAAGAATCTCATAATTGAAACTTAATCGAGTTAGATAGTGGACTTTACCTGAAGTAGAGTCAAACTTATTAACTTTACCAGCCTTATGATCTTTCAGGTAAATTTGGCAGCTTCGCAACCAATGCCCCTTACCATGTACCATTTTTAATGTCCATGGAAGTTTGGGAAGCTGATCTTCTAATCAAATTTGCTTTACTAGTCCTCCTAATCATTGCCGATTTAGAAGCACCAAACAAATAGATAAGATCATTAAGGGTCATGTCATAGTCGGTTCCATAGTAGTCGCAAAGGAACTCACTATGTGACATAGAAAGTGATTGACCATCCAACTTTCTCAATACTTTGACACCCAACTCCCCCGGCTTGTCAATATGTGACTTTATCTCCAAGATGTGAGCACACATAGACTTTTCTTGTCAATAGGGCTTGAGTGACCTTGAACTTGTGGGTTAGGGAGAATAATTGGAGGAGATGAAGGAAGTGAAGTTCCAAGAGATTTAGGAAGATCATTGATGTCTGAACTATACATCTTTTGGGAGATATTCAAGATAATTGATTTAAAGTCCTTAATATAACACCCAATATGAAATATTAAGGCTAGGACCCAACACAATACTTTTATAACTTGGAAGAGGGATGTCGTAATCCAAACTATAAAATATTTGAAGGTAGGTCAATGACGATTCACCAATTTCCACCATGAAAACGAAATAATTTAATTAGGTTTTACTTGGATTTCAAACTCCTAGATCTTTTGAGATTCATTGAACTGTTCAATGGCATGTTTCAATCTCGAGTGTTCCCTTCAGGTTTTGTGACAGGGATGCCGAGGATCACAAAACAAGGTGTGAAGTAACCATGCAAATCACTTGGTACTCTTAACTGTTTACCCCTCAATCGATGTGTTGGTTAACCACACACGCTCCATCGATTCTATGATAAACATTAAGTTACCCTTTGTTTACCTTGTTAAATACAAGTTAGTGTGCCGGTTAACCACACACGCTCCACTAACCAACTTAAACAAAGTGCAAAGTGTAATTTCATGGATTAGTACCTTATTCACATTTTCCTAAAGTAACTAAGATTAGGAATTATAAAAAACATTTAGTTACTTTATATTTATCATTAATACTTTTAATGAAGGGAGAATGATAGTCCTTGTCCTACCTGTTCGGCTAATGGCCCTCCACCAGTCAAGGAAGCGGTGGGTGAGAGTGAACACCCATTAAACTGCCATTTTATAGGCAGTAACCTTATACCCCCCCCCCCCCCCCCCCGGTTATAGACCGGCTTCGTGAATGAGGCCTACTAATAGTAAGACGACTTGCTCTTATATATATATATATATATATATATATATATATATATATATATATATATATATATATATATATATAATATATTATTAACCTATAATATTATAAAGTATAAGGGTTGAATTTTAACTTTTATAATTTAAGGGCTTAACTTGGAATTAAAGTATCAATGGGAAAACATTACAAATTCCAAAACTTGAGGGCAAGTTTTTGAAACTATTCAAAACTTTTCATTTCATAACTTATGAGTTTACTGGTTCATTAAAATGAAGACTTTTCATTCTGTAATAACACTTTTAAAGAAGTGACTCTTAAACATCCATAGCTTGAGGACAAGTTATGGAGTCATAATATTATTTAATGAAAAAGACTTTTCATTTTTTATGTAACCTATGACACTTTTATGAGTTTTAAGATTCATAAATGTGACATTTTGTGTAACTTGAGGACAAGTTACAAAAACACATTTTATAAACTACCTCTAGATTAATTAGGATTGAAAACAACTAAAACACAATTTTTTTCATTAATCTAAACTAACTCATAAATCAAGGAAACATAAAACCTTTGGTAATCCATAACTTATGGAGTTAAATGTTTGTTTTATGATGAAACTTTTCATGTTCCATAACTTAAGAATAAGTTATGGAATTCTTTTAAAACATTAACACCAAATTTTGTATCTCCATAAACACTTTGAATCAATTTTTTTTAAAACCTTTTCATATCCATAACTTATGGAGGTTTAAAAAAAAAATCACTTTAGATCAAACTTTTAAAACGAATAAAATAATCATATCATTTTATCTTTTACTAAATTTGACCTAATTCAACTCATATAGCAAATTATTCAAATTTTAGAAATAATTAGTTTTTCACAAAAACAAGTAATTATCTTAAAATTTGACAAACGTCATGTCTTTTTTTCCTTTTTTTTTCAACTTTGAAAATAAAACATTTGCATCAGTATAACAGAAAACAACCCATGGCTCTGATACCACTATTGGGTTTTGAGCATTCTAACCCTTCTATGTGTACATGCAATCCTAAATACCTTGGATCTATGTTTTCTCTATTATACATGCAAATATGAATATTCCAAGGTATTACCCTAACTAGCATACAATCTTTGATACTTGGGTAATAAACTAGATAGAAATACATACCTTGTTGATGTAGCTTGACTCCATGATGCTCGAGAGCCTAGTGCCCCATGTGTGACACCTAAAATTGTTCACACAACATCATCAACACTTGGAATAACTATGAGAAGAAGACACTTCATGCTCAAATCGGCTAGCCCTCATATATGTGTCCCTAGTGCCAGTTTCTTGAGCCAAAGGGGTCCTTATATAGTGTGCACATTAGGGTTACACGATGTAACCCGTGACTTTACCCATTCCTTATGCTCCATCAGTTTTAACCTCCATGGAGTATCCATGGGTCACCACATGCGTTAAACTCAACATAAGGAATCATGGATCATAAGCCCACATATATAATAATGAATGATTTACACAATCAATCCCCATATATTTAATTAGTCTCTTTTGATCACTAAATTAAGTCCAAATTAATTCTTGATCTATACTAATTAAATAACATGATTTCATATTAATATATTAGAATTATAATATATTAATATGTCACAAATGTCCTTTTCCTCACAAACGGTCTATCCAAATGTTCCGATGCCATGTAACCCAAATGGACCATGCCGAGTCGGGTCAAGTACATACCAATTATAGTTATGGACTTAGACACTAATCCAAATGCAAGGCTACGAGATATACAACGAAGCTAGTGGGTTTATGTTGGTCGTAATCTTGTTGTACGCTGGGCGTACTAGTGTGAGTAGCAGTACACTGGGCGTACATCCTCTTACGTGGGCGTAGTCCCTTTGATCATATATGAAGTCTCGGACGTGTCTGACACATGTCGTATGCGAGGGTAAGTGCGATGTGGGTATTCCGTTTTTGACGTTCTTTATATCCACGCGTAGGTGGGATCATGATCCACAACTTTTGTTTAGACTCCGTCGGCTAGATTTGACTTAAATTTTAAAGTTATATTTTTATCAGTTCGGGATAGGCAACGACATCATGAAGGGAACAAAAAGCCAATGGCGGAGCCAACAACCGGATCTAGCGATGGAACTACAGCAGTAGAAAGAAGAGAAGAAAGAGAAGTGGCCGGAACAGCAAAAACGGAAGCCTCAATGCCCAAAGATGGCTTCGTCTTCAACGGAAACAGCGCCATGGTGGTCACCAATGGATCACGACGGAGACGTGACTGAAGGCCACAAC
This sequence comes from Lactuca saligna, assembly GCF_052625555.1. Classification (NCBI taxonomy): domain Eukaryota; kingdom Viridiplantae; phylum Streptophyta; class Magnoliopsida; order Asterales; family Asteraceae; genus Lactuca; species Lactuca saligna. The sequence continues at coordinate 47,621,252 of NC_136420.1, read as the reverse complement.
TGTAGATGAGGAACCGACAACACCACTTGCCCCGAAGCGGTCTTCTGCTCCCTTGGCTTCACCGAAGGCAACTTGTGGTGGCATTGGAGCGATGGTAGCGGTGACAGCAGGTTTGTGGTGGTGGTTTTGGCGTCGGAAGTCGATGGAAGAGGGTGGCGGCCAGCGATGGGAGGCATAAGGATGGAGATGACGGCTATAACTTGATCACTAGGGTTAGGGTTACATGGATGGTTTTATACCCGCTACCACTCCAAACTTATTGCCATAATGGTAGAAACAGTCCCTCCCCATGACATTTTCTTTTAGAATAAGGCCGATATTTACCATTTAAACCCTAATCCCATAAATTTCTTTCATAATAGATCCTTAAATTACCAATCAGCTCCCTAAGTCTTCAAATCTTTTCAATTTAAATCCGTTAATTACCAAATGCACCCTGACTTCTGAAAGCCTTCTCAAATTAAATCCAGAACTTCCACTTTTAACCCCCAACATCAAAATTATGACAATTAGCTCCTCGAAATCAAAATTCACTATATAATCATTAATTTTAGTCTATGAGTCATTCATTAATTTATTTATTAAATTTATTAGACAAATAGGGCGTTAAAACTCTCCCCCACTAAAATTAGATTTCGTCCTCGAAGTCATTCCTTACCATTCCTTACTCGCCCAATCACTCTAGTAACATGGCCACCATCCTGGGCACACCCTTGCCTACCCAGGGTAGCCGTGACCACTCTTCGCAAAGCCCTAAAATCCACAGGTGAACGAATTCCTCACAACAAGATCACATCTACTCCATCTGAAATATGTTGTCTTGAGATGGTCTGATTCCCTGACAGACCACTCATACTGAATCATTATCATTGAATCCAGTCTGTTTATCCCACAACTGACTACTCAACTTCTTATCAGTCATGGTTATTACTATAAAACTGAAATTACAGACCTAATTATCCATGTAGGTCATTTAGCATAACCTAAGCAATCTGTTATTCCATTCGAACTTGCAACATAGAACAGAAATACCAATACTGCCCAAACGCTAAAACTGCCTGAACACTGAACTGCTTGAAGTGGTATGTTGCCACATGGATGCTTTCGAAAATCTAACGAGACCTCCCTGATCTTAATTCGTTCACCAACCATCTGAAATACCAGGTTCCGACCCGACTGTGGAGCCAAAGGACTCCCGACTTAGTCGACCCCCACGACTTCTGAACGAAATCCTTCCCTAGAACTAGTTGCCACTAGTTATCATGACTTTCAGATCTAACCAATAGGGTCCATGCGTCAAGTCCTGTCATCAGCAAATGTAATACTAAAAGTGATTGCTACATGACCAAAGGTACCCTTTTATCACGAACGGCCCTAAGCAGGCTATTGCTTCCCTGATCTCATAACTGTAGTGACGCTCCTACAGTCTTATCACTAGCTCAACAGTTCTAATCCATCTGATAAATTCCAAAATCCAATATGTGGATTTCCAAATTTTCACTGTTGCACCCGAACTGGTGGGTACTATTGTTCCTTCTACATTCTAACAGTGCGCTCATGCCATCTACCAACCTACTGAATGTTACGGCTACACCCGCAGCCTTACAACACTTTATCACTATTTGTCGACATCACGAATGCTACAGCTACACCCGTAGAGTTACAACATCCTAGCACTATCTGCCTGTTAGTGAATGCTACGGCTACCCCCGTAGTCTTACGACACTTTCCAAATGATCTGACTGTTAGTGAATGCTACGGCTACCCCCGTAGTCTTACAACACTTTTCATTATGGGTCGAACATGCACTCGACCTAACAGATAAATGAAGTTGAGTCCTAACTGGAGCTTTACCATGGTTCCCAAAACCTACTATCTGAGAGTCTTGAAGGCTTTCTGCTGCTCAGGCCCCCAGCGAAAGGCCACCAAATTCTTGGTCAGTCAGGTCAAAAGAACTGCAATCTCGGAGATGTCAGGAATAAATCTCCAGTAATAACCTGCTAGACCCAGGAAACTCCGAATCTCAGTTGGAGACCTCGGAATCTCCCACTGCATCACGACCTCTATCATGGCCAGATCGACCAGAATACCCTTCTGGTTGACAAGGTGCCCAAGAGATTGCACCTCACACAAACAGAACTCACATTTGGAGAACTTTACAAAAAGTCTCTCCCCCAATTAGATTCGACCAAATCTTCATGGCACACGAGAATTGAAGGATTCCCAATCCTTCATGCTTTCTAGTATCCCACTAATGATAGTTTGTGCTTACCAATGCTAGCGATTAATCACTAGTTAAACCTTAAGATCACCAATCCTCTGAAATGTTGAAGAGTACTCTTAAAATATGATACAGTCTGACACCTCAGACCATCTCCCATGTTGTCCACTAAAGACCTTAATCTTCACTGTAGTTGACGAATCCTCGTTCCCACTTCCAATCTTGCAGTACCACTGAACTCTAACCGACCATCGCCCACACAAGAAATGCAATTTTCTTGAACATCCAATGACCGAACACCCATGCATCTAACACTCGCAACTGACTCCACTATCTTCATGCTACCAGCCATCCCCTAGCAACGATAGTGCCTTGAACTCTGAAGTTCATCTATATACAATTGTGGACGATACCTGAACGATGATAGAATCACTGAACGCTGACTTCACTGGATAACTACCGCTCTACTCCTGACCCCGTATCCTCTAAATAATACTCCTGTACAGATCCCGACAAATATCCGGAATAATAACGGTACACGTGGAACCCACTCCGCAAGATGCATCCCTCTGAGGGTTCATCAAGGACTTTTCAGCATGCAGGATGGCATATGTGATCCTTGATAACCCAGATACTGGCAGAAAACCGATGCAAGATTTGGCTTATCCAAACTCACTCACAATTCCAAAGCGATACATATTCCCAACCTCCACCTAATAGCAGTAGAAGATGACATACCCACAACATCTAGAGGAATCCTAATCACCTTTTGCTGACATGACCAACCCCGCTACCCTGTAGCAACCTAAACCCTTGGAGCGACAAACTCCCTTGTGCACTTTCCCGTACGTGCTGCATTGACTCCGGTCCTGTTGGCCTTTCACCCAATGATCAGAAGTCATGGATCTCTTCCCGGGACCCTCCACTATATGCACCTATCACGAACCTCTCTTCTCAAAATGCTCCAAATCGATCTCGCATCTGCAACCTCATGGAAATCATATCCTTCAGGGACTGTAACCCTGCCACACTCACTAGCTTACTGGTCAATGACTAAGCTGCAACAACTGGGACATCCTCTGTCCCTAAACTTGGTCACAAACTCCTTCCCGAAGCTTCTTGGATTCTCCAGGACTCTCACCGATTTGAGTATGCATCCTGTGCTTTCAGTATTTCTTGTGTATGTCTTGGAGAGTCCCTCATTTCATGGAAGAGCAAGAAACATGATCTTGTTCCCAGATCTTCCACATAGGCTGAGTATCGTGTTATGGTTGTGACTACATGTAAGATTATCTGGTTACAGTTGCTGCTTGCGGATATGGGAGTTCACATTTCTTCACTACTCCGTTGCATTGTGATAACAAAATTGCGATACAAATTGCGAAGAATTATGTTTTCCATGAGCGGACGAAGCACATTGAGACTGATTGTCACTTCATCTGTCATCACTTACAGTTCGGAACCATATCGCTTCTGTTTGTTTCATCAACTTTGCAGCTTGCGGATATTTTTACGAAGACTCTATCGGCATCTCGATTTCAGTTCTTGTGTGACAAACTCTCAATGATTATTGTTGTGGCATTGTAAGTTTGAGGTGGATGTTAGTCTATATGTTATTATCCTGCATGTTTATGAGCCCTTTAGGCTTTAGCCCATTAGGGTTTTGTTTTTGCTAGTATTTATTATTCCTTTCTTTTTGTAGTCTTTATGATCTTCATTGACAACCTTGTAAGTTCTCTCTTTCAATAATCATATGAAAGTTTTATCGGTTTCTTCCAATCACATTTGTGGGATAGAAAATTTACTAACTTTCAATTTTATTTTTTAAACATTCCAACATTAACATGTTAAATTTCAATATTTATTATAATATTATGGTCGAAAAATAAATAATATTTTAGTTACTTTCTTACATAAGGCCTAGCTTAAGTTTAAAAGTAGTTTTAATTTTTAACTAATGAACAATTGAAAATCAGTCATTAGAGAGGCAGTTACCGTTATGCCCAACGTATCGAAGACGTAGGAAGATCACATTCATCATCTAAAAAACAAATTTTGCTTTTCCCGTATCCCCAAAATTTTAAACGAATAACACTGATATTATAACTTGAACTTATGCAAAAAATTTATACATTAAAATGTATGTAATGATTTCATCTCTATGAGAAGTGGCTAGATCAGTTTGTGAAATCCGCATGAAATTTTCAAATACGATTACTATTACTCATGAAAAGCATAAAACCGAACATACCCTTTCTAGATACAAGTCATTTTACAGCTTTCTTGAATTGAGAGAGAGAAGAATGAGACAGAGTCTCAAAGAAAGAGAAAGGAGTCATTCATATTGCTCTAAAGTAGAGATGCAATCTTCCATGGCAGTAAACTATCTCACTTTTCATATTATTAAATTTGACCGACGGCTCTTCAAATCACACATTACGTAAACATAACACAAGTTAAATAATGTAATAATAGTTCATATTCATAATTTGGATTTGTGTCCACAAATTTTATACAATAACTATTGATAGTTTACTCTGTTTTTTAATATTTAATCAACGGAGGGGTTGAAACTTAAAATTCTAGAAAAACATTAGGATAATTAATCACTAGACTATGACATCAGTATTGATGTTGTGTTCGTTAATTTTGGCATTTTGGAGTTGATAAAACAAGACTTGGTTTTCTTGATGGAGAAGAAGTGCTTTTCTTCTAAGCTTCTCATTCTCTTCAATTATGCATTGGTTTTGCATGTACAACTTCAAGTTCTTCATTGCCATCTTCCTTTTCAGCATTACAAACAAGACCCTTGTTTTGTTTCGTGAATTCTTCATACCCGTAACTCTTTTCCTGTTACATTAAACAAAAGAATATCACTAACCACCTAAAATGAACGTTGAATATGACCTCTAAGTATCAACATATATATGGAATCCAAAATTATGCTCGATTTGCTTGAGTAAATGATGCACATAGAGTGAGGTAAGAACCTTTGTAGATGGTGGAAGTGAAAGCTTGATGATCTCTTGAGTTGTTCTTGGTGAGTTGTGAGATATGAAAGACGATGTATGTTTTCTTTGGGGGTGCCAAGACACATCGTCTATTCACCTCTTGATTCCAATACGTGTGTGAGAAGAGAGTGGAAGATTTGGATATTCCCGAGAAAATGAGAAAACAAGTAGTGACATATATATAGGGCACTTGGGCCGTGGTTATTTATTTATGTGTATGAACGAGGGGTAAATTAGGAATTCTAAAAAAGAACGCTAATTCTATATCACTCATCACACATTTACATGTTTGACCACCACTTCTCTTGGACCAACCTAAAACATAATGATGAAAAGAAGACTCATAATTACAAGGACCAAATGATAAAGAGGATTAACCTCCCTCCCATTCTCATCTTCACAAGTTGTAAAAAGAGAGAAAATGCAACACTCAATCACACACAATAGAGTGTTCTTATTTGTACTTTTAGCCTTTCGTAATCAAAGTTTTCAATCCAAAGACTAAAAGACGTGTAGTGGGACCCAAATAAAGATATACCCTTTTTAATATGGTTGATTTTTCAATCTAAAACAACGTCATGGATGAATTTGGAATCTAGAACAGTAATGTTATGGTAACTTGTACTTCACACACTAAAAGTTGCATATTGCTTTGAATTTGTGAATTTTAACTCTATGTATATAAGGCTAACCCAATATTGCACTTTCTCTTTTTATACCTTTATTCATGGTTTGGATCCTAAAACCTTCCCTTTTTGTTCTTTAGTTACCATGAACAATCATGATGAGGGTTTCATTTTAGTCTTGTGTACTCGATTAGATGAAATCATGATGGTAGCTAAAGACAGCTCATCTCATTGTTGAATTCAAACTTGGGATGCTTGTTTATTAGTTACTTGGTGACCAAATTGTAGAATATTCCTAGCTTATAAAAAGGGTTATCTTTGTCTTTTCAAACAAAATAAAATGATTTACATGTAACATAGAGACAATGCAATAAACAGTTGAAAATTATAAACATTATATGGGATAAAATGGTAATTTAATATTGAAAAAAAAAAATTGTAACATGATTAACATTTATGCCATTGTAGTTGAAACAAAAACAAAATTGCAAGGATTTGTAGGCATGTGAGTCATAAATAGAACAATAGTTAGAGCACCTGGTTGGGGAGTCAATGAGGTTAGGTTTCTACTTTTGTCCCCTTTGTACATGTAATCGAGTACCCATGGCCTATTCTCAATTTCTCATTCAATTGGAAAATGAAATCTTTTTTGGCTTCATCTCAAAGCTAAATTTATAGTAATGATTATGATGATGGTGGTGGTGTAAGTTAGCATTTTGTGTACCTTCCTATAATCCATTTCACACGGTTTTCGTAATCATCCCATTAAATAATAAAACAAAAATGACTGGTTTTTCCAACTTATATATTTATGAATATTCTCAATCTTCTTATTCAAAAGTGGATACTATTTGTGAGATTGGGGTCTTCATAGATGAAATTTACGCTGTTATCCCCCTGAATACAAATACATATTGGAAGTAACAAACTAACAAACTATACGAGTGTACAAAGGCTTAGTTGACTTTTTCAACTTACATTAGAATCTTGATGTGCATTTGTATAATGGTATTTATCATGTAAATAATATCGAAGACAAATAAGACCTTTAAAGTCGTCGAGCAACAACATAGATGGAATTGCTATGCTACTCACCGTTAGGATCAATTAAAAAAATAGGAAAAAAGAGGGTCTCTTTAATTGTCTTTTCAAGTCGTATAAAAATCTTGATGAACACTTTCGTTTGAAAGTGATATAATTAACTAATTCGTATGAGTTAAATGTTTATCCTGTAAACAATATTTATAAACAAAAGAAAAAAAAAACTTCTGGTCAACCAACAATATAGAAGAAGTTATTATACTCCCCCATAATCTAATACAAAAGATATCTCAAACCAATGGTTTAAAAACCGGATGGACCGGGAATGGAAGAAAAAAAAAAGTATTTAACTAGCATCAGTTTATGCTTATTTTTGGACCAGTTGGTTTTACAAAAATCAGGTTGAACTTCTTAAACTTAACCGTTAAAATTCGGTTGAAACGGTTAAATTGAATAAAAACACTTGAAAATGAAACATTTTATATAACAAGTATTAGTGGTCTTTTTAAATTTTTTTTTTTGGAACGGCTTACACGCACACATACTACTCTACTCTTAAATTTACACATTTCGTCCACAATGGGACATGAACTCTCAACATTGGCTAACAGACCCCTATCCATCAACTCACAATACTGGTAAACCAAGACCATGTGGTCTTTTTCACATCTATTTTGGACTTCTTTTATTATTGTGGACATCTTTTGTTTGATAACCGGTAGTTCAAGATCCATCATTTTCGGTTCCAAAAAAGTGAATACGAAAACTCTTTGAATATGAAATAATCAAATAACATTTTGATTTATAATGCACATATTGACCAACTTGTATTTTAGAGTCTCAAAATGGCAAAGAATCATTTGGAATGAATCTTTGATAAGTATTTTTCTATAACTTAAGTGATGTGATTTTGTTACTAAAATTGGTAAGTGTCATGAACTTTTTTGATGCATTTGTATTCATTTAAAGTTATCTTTGTTTTGTTGAGGTATTACACTTTATGTTTATTTTTATGTATATATGTATGCGTGAAAAAAAATTAAAAAAGAAAAAAAAAACATAAAAATTCTAAAAACAGGATTGACTCGGTGGCCTAACCGTTACGATACCTATTCAACTAAAAAACTAGTGTTTAAAACATTGTCTAAAACCCAAAATCAACGAATATTACCAAATAAAACGGCTTTACAGTTTATATTGTAATGTTGATTGTCATCATGTACAAAAGCAGTGTCATTTACCAGTATGCTAAAAACACTAATCTTAAGACCACTATGTTAACTTATAAATTAATTTTTTTTAACTAACACAAACCTTAAAACCACTATGATAACTTATAAATTAATTTTCATTAACTAGTTGAGATGACTTATTGCCACGATGCTTTTTCCATAAGTTTCAATATATGCGGTTATATGTTAGTTTTTAATTACATAATTAAATGTACTTTAATATTATTTTATATTTGTCATCTGTCTTGTCAATTAGTTTATTAAACATAATTGGTTTTTTAGTTATAAACTAATTTTTCAGTCAAAAACTAGTTTTTGTGCTGATCTGCTAAACACGAAATAAATGGGTGGAAGTTGTAGATGAAATTACTCTTCTATCCCTATGATGAAGGATAAGAAGAGACTAAAAGTCTACAAGGAAGAAATGCAATTGAGTTATCATGATGGTCTTTTGAACTATTATGATGGGCTGAGCTAAATTGATAAGGACGAGGACTTGGATCAGGACCACTTAGTAAACCTTCACTCATTTCATTTTTTACTAACACCATTCTAAAATTATCAACGAGATAGAGCATGGTAGATATTAAAAGTCAACAATTCAATGAAAGATTCGCCCCACAAATTGAAAATCATCTTCATGCCTCAAAATAAAAGCAAGGTTATCTAATTTGATATATTAAACCAGTTAAATTTGTATAATATGATACGTATTGTCTTTGTCTTTTTTGTTATATGTAAGAGGTATGAGATAATATACAACAAACTAATTATATTTTATAGATATATGTATTACTTTGTCATTCATTAACAGAATATGTTAGCACAATAAAGTTATTATGTCATTTTTTTAATTTGGGCCTTTTTAGCCCTTTAGCTATTTAATCTAATTAGCTTTACTGTTTATTTTTTTCTTTTAATTAGAGTTGTACTCTCTTTTGGTTCAATAATGAAACTCTAATATTATTATGTCGATTAGTATACATGGTATCAGAGTCGTATCCGGTCCGTCATTTATGATTGTTGGAAGCGGGTTGTACGTAAAGTTGTGACATTCTGCGAATCGAAAATTTTGACGTATTTAGATATATATTTCTAATCTGTTTCTATTTTAATTTGTTTGGATAGTTCGAGGGCTTCAGCTATTGCTGGTATTCGTTTGAATTTTTTGTTTTTCGTCACAATTCGCGCCACGATTTGGGTACCGCTGACGCGATTTGAGGATTGTTCAAGATTTTCTGTTTGTTCCGTCGATATCTAATCGCGATTCTATATTCGCACCGCGATTTGAGGATTGGTTGATGGTTTTGTTTGTTTCGTCGATATTTCGCCGTGATTCTATATTTACGCCTCGATTTTTTCTCAGACTAGAAATTTGGATAAATTATGTGTTTAGAGTTCAGACTACAGATTTTCATCGATATCTCACCGCGGTTTTATATTTGCGCTGCGATTTTGTGGACAATTTTCACTTCGTTTTGGTTATTGTTCGAAGTTTAGTTTGTTTGGTTATTGTTAGTATTTGTCGTTTCAAGGTTTTGTTGTTCTGTTTGACTGTCATTGTTAGTTATTGGTTCCGCCAGTTTGATTTGTTCTTCTGTTGTTGGTTTGCGATTATTATTTGATTGGTTACTGTCAATATGGATATGAATGATAGATTAGTTCAAAAAGTTAGTTTTGATAAATGTGTTTACCGCACACAAAAGAACCATTGGAAGTCTCAGTGCCTATGGTAATTGAACAAGGCAAAATAGCAACAAGATAAATCATCTGGATCGTTTCAGTCATTGTTTCACCCTACATTAGAAACTAATGTTTCCACCACGTCATCTTCTGCACGGGATCCTCAAGTTCTTGAGCAGTTCAGACAGTTCCTTGCTCTTAATTATGCAACTATGTCTGCATATATATGTTATTCATGTATTTCCTCATCAAGTACTGCAAGTATTCCTTCATCATCATGGATCTTGTATTTTGTTGCATCTCATCATATTTCCCCTTATTTGTTACCAGTTGTTTCTTTGTCTTATAGATCATTCGTTTCAGTCATGCCTGCTAGCTCTACACCTATTCCTATAGAGGGTGTTAGTTCAGTTGTTACTCTTTATGTATCTCTTAATGATGTCTATTATATTCTCACACTTGCTTTAGATCTAGACTTAGTTAGTCAGTTGTGTACATTTGGTTATTGGGTTTTCTTTTCTAATCCTCTTTGTTGTGTTCTTGATTCTCACTCCCAGAGAGTGATTAGGACTGGTCGTAAGTTAGGAGAACTATATATCTTGGATCAGCTCAAAATGTCTGATATCGCTTCTAGTAATGTTGATGTGTCTGATGTTGCTTCTAATAATGTTAATTTGTCCTCTTTTCATTTGAGTGATGTGTCTGATGTTGCTTCTAATAATGTTAATTTGTCCTCTTTTCATTTGAGTGATCCGTCTTCTGATTTTTATCTTTGGCATTCACATTTAGGACATGTATAAGCTTTTCGTTTATAGTTGTTAGTTGTTACTGGTTTTTTATGTCTATTAAACAGTCATGATATTTTTGATTGTTGTGGTTGCAAACTGACAAATTTTATGCTCTACCATTCAATAAAAGCGCCACTCACTCTGTTGCTCCATTTGATCTTGTTGCATTCTAATGTATGGTGTCATTCACCAGTTTCTCTAAATGAGGATCTGTTTACTATGTTTCCTTTATTGACGATTACACTCGTTATATGTGGGTTTATGTTATGAAGCACGTATCTGATTTTTTCACCATATATAGCGAATTAAGAGCCCTAGTCAAGACTCAAAATTCAGTTGTTATAAATGCTTCTGTTTTGGATTGGGGGCTGAATATACCTATAATGATTTTAGGGGTGAGCAAAAACCGCACCGCAACTAAAATTAACCGCAAAAATTGCATAAACTGCAACTGATAAACCGCAACCGCAATAAAAACCGATGGTGAGGTTTTCTGTTTTTTAAAACCGCAAATTTGGGATGCGGTGCGGTTATTAGTTTTCAAAAACCGCAAAAAAACCGCACCGCATATATTATATACAACTTTTTTTTTATTAATTATTAATATATTAAATATTAAAAATAAGACAATTTTCATTAATGAAAGATGAATAAAATACTAGAAGATAAAAATATGGTTTTTTGTTATGTTTAACATTGAAAAATGGTGAAATTAGACAATTTTAAGAAATTACTGTTAATTACTATTGATATGACGTTTTTAAGATATTAATTGTTTGTGCTTTAAGTTAATTGTCTTATACATTATGGTTTTTTTATTATTACAAATAATATATTTGAACTCTTAAAACCATTTGAGCTCTAAACTGTGGTTAGAAACCACACAAAATAACCCCACCAAATCCATGCGGTTAATAATCGCAACACAGAAAAAACAAAACCGCACCGCAAAAATAACTGCCCAACCGCACCGCAAAAATAACCGCACCAAGCGGTTTTGAAAATGGATTAACCGCATTTGCGGTTAGTGGTGAGGTTTTGGCTAATAACCGCACCGAACCACACCGCGCTCACCCCTAAATGATTTTACTCAGTTGCTTGCATCTCATGACACTGTGCATCAATCATCATGTACCAATACTCCTCAACAAAACGGTATTGCGGAAAGAAAACATCGTCAAATTATTGAAATTGTATGGTCCTTTCTTTTATCCTCTTAAGTCCCTAGTATCTTTTGGGGAGAAATCGTTCCTACTGCTACATATGTCATTAATTGTATTCCTACTTCACACAATTCAGGGATGTCTCCCTATGGAAAACTATATGGAAAACTTTCTGATTATTCTTCATTGCGAGTAATTAGGTGTACATTCTTTGTTTTACTACTTCACGTAAAGAAAACCAAGTTGTCTCCAAAATCTTCTCTATGTGTGTCATTGGAGTACGATATTGTTCAAATAGGGTATTGATGCTATGATCCGATAAGTCAAAAATTGTGTGTTTCTCGACATGTCACCTTTCTAGAATGCATTCATTTCTATAGCATTCTTGTTCAGTCATGTGACATCCCCAATTTCACGGTCAGAAAAGACCGATTTGTTTATGCTTTGTTTTATAAAATCAGAGTAATCTTTTGATTAAAAGAGTTGCGGAATTTGTTCCCAAAATAAAATATGATAAAATTTATCAAAACGTTTCTCAAAGAGAATGTATTTTCATTAAATAATAAAACCTCGGGATGTCATGTTCGATACAGACCAAAAGCATAAACAATATAAAATAAACCTTACAACAGTTATTTATAACTACTGATCTATAATCCAAAATCTCTCGTCAAGTCCACCAACTTATACTCTTGTGTCATCACCTGTAATGCAAAAAAAACTGAGTGGGTCAGGTTGGGAGCCCGGTGAGCGTATAGGGTTTTCAACCCACAATAATACATTTATTATATTCCATTATCAAACGATCAACCCAATTACCCATCCCTATTATCTTCGTTTAATCTTCCTAAAAGATATTATCCTAAGGGTCATCTCCTATATCATGTTTACCTCTCATATCCTTTTCATCTCATTTCCTTATATGTTTGTTCCTAAGAACTTTTCCTAAGGATCATCGCCGGTATCATATAGACAATACTAATTTGCGGATCACTCCCTCAATATGTGACTAGTAAGGGTTAGGGTATCATCGCATGATTACACAGCCACAACATCGCCTGGACTCGTAAATCATAATAAGGGTTAGACTATCATCGCATGAATACGCAGCCACAACATCGTCTGGACTCGTAATTCATAATAAGGGATAGACTATCATCGCATGAATATGTAGCCACAACATCGCCTGGACTCGTAATTCATCACCTATCTATCATCACCATTATATCCTCACCTTTCTCTTATCACATTCTTTCAACACACATCAACTATTTCATCTACCCATGTTCTACCCAACATATTTGTAGATGTAAATTACATATATAGTTTAAATCATTTAACACCCATATAAAAACATCAATTTCAAGCCCATCTCATATAGACAATTGATATATAACACATAGCACGTATTTTGCATAAAATACTTCATAATTATGCGTTAGAAAAAAATAACTACACACTCACCTGATCAGAAGATGATCAGACAGTACTATGGCTTACAGTAGTAGTAATCCTCAGCAGATCTGGAAGATCTCCACAAAAATCGAACTTCTCACGGGCAGAGCTTCGGCTCGGGAATCGCAATTCTCGGGATCTTCGGGGCTTCGAAACTTGCTTCGGGGCTCGGGAATATTACCGGGGCTTCGGGGTACTTCTGGCGCACAAAACGATGCAAAACGGGAGAAAGAAGAGAGAAAAAGAGCAAATGAGCCGGCTGCCTTCGCATCCTATTTATAGGAGGCTAGAGCCTCGGAGTACGCGGGGCGTACTACCTTACGCGGGGCGTAAGCCTCCGAAATCGTCACTACATGCGTCATCCGAAGAACTTGAGTGCGAGGCGTGTCATGCTTCGCGGTACGCGGGGCATACGCCAGTACGCTGGGCGTTCTGATAAGTCCGATGACTCCCCTTCGGATAAAGTCGGGCTTTAATAATTAAATTTAAATATTAATTATGTAATAAACTTTGAAAATTCATATCTTCTTCATACGAACTCCGTTTTCGACGTTCTTTATATCCACGCGTAGGTGAGACTACGCTCTAAAACTTTCGTTTAGACTCCGTCGGCTAATTTTGACTTTATTTTTATTATTTATTTTTAATAGGCCGGGACAAAAAATTTCGTTATAATTTCATAACTTCTTCTTTGACGTCCGCTCTCGCCTAACTTTTTATCGCTTCGATACCAACAACGAGATCTTCGATTCTCATTTAGATTGCTTCGGCTAAAAACCGCTCAATCTCAAATCGAGTATTTCGGGCTGTATACCGCTAAGTCGAAACTTCGAAAAATCATAACTTCCTCATACGAAGTCAGATTTGGGCGTTCTTTTTATGCACGCTCATGGTTTAACGTATTCTACGACTTTCATTTAGATTGCTAAGGCTAAATATCGCTCTAACGTAAATTCACTTTTTACGTCGCGTTGTGTCGTGCCGGTTCTGTCGCGAAACTTCGACAGGTCATGACTTCTTCGTTATAACTCGGATTTCGGCGTTCTTTATATGTACGGAATCCTTGTAACATATACTACAACTTAGTTAAGATTATTCATTCTAAATAATCTTTTATCAAAAAGTCATTTTTGATGCTTATCGTCTCTAAATTGACTAGCCCTGATCTACGGGTGTTACAATTATCTCCCCCTTAGGATGATTACGTCCCGGAATCATCAACGAAAATAGAACTTGTATAATGATTCCATACGCTATCTCTTCATCCTGGGTAATAACCGTAAATTCTATGTTTCCTCGAAAGAGTATTTAACTCTATGGCTTTCTTGACCGTAGACGATGCCCAATCTTGCATCTGCTTATCGTACTATGTTGTACTTTTAATCGTAACCCTCGAGTTCCCAAATAAGTCATTATTATGGACTCCTTCTTCTACTCAGGATAAATACTTTCCTTTATCTATTGTAACAAAACGATGGGTCGTGCTCTATTGACCTCTCATCGTATGATGCAACGCTTAGACTCAAGTCTCTTAGAGTTAAATTCCAGAATGGAATATACCTTCCTTCATATTCTAATGTGATATAATCACATTTTTAACATGTAGCATTTCTACTTGCAAACTTATTTTAACAACGAGCGTGACACTATCAATCGCATTTACTTCAACCTTCTGAATTAAGTCGGATGTTACATCTAACTTGGTCCTCTAGACCACGTAACATACTCCTCGTAGTCGAACTCAAATTTAAATATGACCACTAGGGTTGGAACAAGAAATATCTTACTAGTCATTACCGAAACAATGGTAACGACATACCGGAATAAAATGGAATCAATCACCAGCTTCTTGGTAACCTTGTGACTTTCCCTGATCCAAGTGCGAGTCCTGTGCTTCCGGTAGTATATGCATCTACTACATTTCACACCTACTCATACTCGTCCCAAGTATTGTCCCGCAGTCGACCAAGTCACCATACAAGAAAATCACAAACCAATTTAACACATACGAATGTGTCCAAATAATCATAAACAATTTCCCTAGACTCTACTAGGACTTCTTCATTGCTCAATCTTCAATCATCAACTCTACTTCAACTTGATTGGTGATGGAAATTCCAGACGATGGGACAACTTCAAGAATTACACCAACCGTTCCATCATCCTGCCAATCAAAGGTATACTTCAGACGTACCGTACTCCTCTAAACGTACTGTTATTTCATAAGACATACTCTAAAGGCAAGATACCACTCTTACGATATCTTCTGATAGGTGTCATCTACTATCATAAGCCTTCTTCATTTCCTCCATTTACTCAAATTATCTACGAGTCTTCACCATGACCTCTTGTACATCCAAGCAGACATTTGGTGTACCAAGCGAGAATTTTTTTTAAGATAAGAAAGTTTTTAATTACGATAAACGTATAAATCTCCTTATCACCCCGAAACGTTTACATGCTAATTCAAATTTCGTAGTCGTACGCTTAGAATCCTAAACACATAATGTTTCCAGATCTGGTCGGCAACAAACCATAGATCCGAACAAATAATAGCATCAATTTAGCTATCACACAAAACAATTAGCACGTAAAAGCATTTTAGGCATCATTCCTAAAATAAACTAGTGCTTGTATCAATTTAGGTGTACTACCTAACATATTTTAGACACACTCCTCACAATCATTACTTAGCATTCTAAGTTTAAGTCTAGAAATTTCCTACAAATTCCTAGTTCGCTTAAACTAATGCTCTGATACCAACTGAGACATCCCCAATTTCACTGCCAGAAAAGACCGATTTGTTTATGCTTTGTTTTATAAAATCAGAGTAATCTTTTGATTAAAAGAGTTGCGGAATTTGTTCCCAAAATAAAATATGATAAAATTTATCAAAACGTTTCTCAAAGAGAATGTATTTTCATTAAATAATAAAGCCTCGGGATGTCATGTTCGATACAGACCAAAAGCATAAACAATATAAAATAAACCTTACAACAGTTATTTATAACTACTGATCTATAATCCAAAATCTCTCGTCAAGTCCACCAACTTATACTCTTGTGTCATCACCTGTAATGCAAAGAAAGCTGAGTGGGTCAGGCTTGGGAGCCCGGTGAGCGTATAGGGTTTTCAACCCACAATAATACATTTATTATATTCCATTATCAAACGATGAACCCAATTACCCATCTCCATTATCTTCGTTTAATCTTCCCAAAAGATATTATCCTAAGGGTCATCTCCTATATCATGTTTACCTCTCATCTCCTTTTCATCTTATTTCCTTATATGTTTGTTCCTAAGAACTTTTCCTAAGGATCATCGCCGGTATCATATAGACAATACTAATTTGCGGATCACTCCCTCAATATGTGACTAGTAAGGGTTAGGGTATCATCGCATGATTACACAGCCACAACATCGCCTGGACTCGTAAATCATAATAAGGGTTAGACTATCATCGCATGAATACACAGCCACAACATCGCCTGGACTCGTAATTCATAATAAGGGATAGACTATCATCGCATGAATATGTAGCCACAACATCGCCTGGACTCGTAATTCATCACCTATCTATCATCACCTAATTATCATCACCATTATATCCTCACCTTTCTCTTATCACATTCTTTCAACACACATCAACTATTTCATCTACCCATGTTCTACCCAACATATTTGTAGATGTAAATTACATATATAGTTTAAATCATTTAACACCCATATAAAAACATCAATTCCAAGCCCATCTCATATAGACAATTAATATATAACACATAGCACGTATTTTGCATAAAATACTTCATAATTATGCGTTAGAAGAAAGTAACTACACACTTACCTGATCAGAAGATGATCAGACAGTACTACGGCTTACAGTAGTAGTAATCCTCAGCAGATCTGGAAGATCTCAACAAAAATCGAACTTCTCACGGGCAGAGCTTCGGCTCGGGAATCGCAATTCTCGGGATCTTCGGGGCTTCGAAACTTGCTTCGGGGCTCGGGAATATTACCGGGGCTTCGGGGTACTTCTGGCGCACAAAACGATGCAAAACGGGAGAAAGAAGAGAGAAAAAGAGCAAATGAGCCGGCTGCCCTCGCATCCTATTTATAGGAGGCTGGAGCCTCGGAGTACGCGGGGTGTACTGCCTTACGCGGGGCGTAAGCCTCCGAAATCGTCACTGCATGCGTCATCCGAAGAACTCGAGTGCGAGGCGTGTCATGCTTCGCGGTACGCGAAGCGTACGCCAGTACGCTGGGCGTACTTCGGATAAGTCCGATGACTCCTCTTCGGATAAAGCCGGGCTTTAATAATTAAATTTAAATATTAATTATTTAATAAACTTTGAAAATTCATATCTTCTTCATACGAACTCCGTTTTCGACGTTCTTTATATCCACGCGTAGGTGAGACTACGCTCTACAACTTTCTTTTAGACTCCGTCGGCTAATTTTGACTTTATTTTTATTATTTATTTTTAATAGGCGGGGACATAAAATTTCGTTATAATTTCATAACTTATTCGTTTGACGTCCGCTCTTGCCTAACTTTTTATCGCTTCGATACCAACAACGAGATCTTCGATTCTTGTTTAGATTGCTTCAGCTAAAAACCGCTCGATCTCAAATCGAGTATTTCAGGCTGCATACCGCTAAGTCGAAACTTCGAAAAATCATAACTTCCTCATACGAAGTCAGATTTGGGCGTTCTTTTTATGCACGCTCATGGTTTAATGTATTCTATGACTTTAATTTGGATTGCTAAGGCTAAATATCGCTCTAACGTAAATTCACTTTTTACGTCACGCTATGTCATGCCGGTTCTGTCGCGAAACTTTGACAGATCATGACTTCTTCGTTATAACTCGGATTTTGGCGTTCTTTATATGTACGGAATCCTTGTAACATATACTACAACTTAGTTAAGATTATTCATTCTAAATAATCTTTTATCAAAAAGTCATTTTTGACGCTTATCGTCTCTAAATTGACTAGCCTTGATCTACGGGCGTTACAAGTCACACAACATGACTCATTCGGAACTTCGGGTTATTGATCCATTTAGTATTGACAGTGATGACATTTATTCAGATGCTTCTGCTACTTTAGATAGCCCTCCAACATCTGATCCCACTCCTATTATTGCTCAAGAACCCCCACGTACTGTTACTCAAGAACCCCCACCGACAAGACCTACTCGTACGCGATGGTCCACCAAACTTCAAGAATTTTTATATTTCTCTTACTTACTAGCCTCGCCTCTTTTATTGGGAATATACATCGTCTCTAAGAGTGAACATCCTATAAAGAAGCCATCTATGATTATAACATCCTAATTTTTCAAACGAAATTTTCCATTTTTAATTTAGATAAGACATTGTTTATAAACCCCCATTAAGAAAACACAAGTGTCAAATACAGTCATCCCAAAATATCAAAGTATCAAAATATGCATAAACACAAACTGCAGGCGAATGTGTACAATCAAACCTTCACCTTATTGCGATCATCTGAAGCACCTGAAAAACATTTAATCAACAGTTGTAAGCATGATGCTTAGTGAGTTCCCAAAAATATCATACACAACACAACACAAAATAAACATTATGTGTTATCAGCAACCCTGAGGATTATCAACAATCCCAGTATCAGAAGTCTCTGTGGGCTAATAGCAGACCTGGTGGATTATCAACAACCTTGGAGACTATCAGCTCTCTCAGTGGTCTAACAGCACACCCGATGGGTTATCAGTAGGGTTGTGCATGGGTAGGTTTAGGTCAGTTTCGACCTAAAACCGAACCCAAAACCAACATCATTGGTTTTCATATAACCAAAACTGAACCCAACCCAAACCTATCAGTTTAGTTTTTCAGGTTTTGGTTTCTTCTCGGTTCGGTTTCGAGTTTAAACCCAAACCCATTTAGAAACTCATATAATTCTTTGAAAGATGATAACTAATTTTATACAAGTAAGGAATGTGGATGTTTTCTTACTTGGGGTGATGTGGGACTAAAGGTAGAGTTAGCATCTATATGTACTTATAAAAGAGACATTCTTACCTGCACCACATACATTTGAAACTTCCATTACTTTTCAATTTCTTTCTAATAATTATTATAAATTGGTTAATAATATTAAATTAATATAAAAACTAAATTCTAATCATAAATTAATTAAACTACAATATTAAAATATTATATTTTACTTCTATTTATAAAATTATGACTTTAACTTTTAACATATTAGTTTAAATATGTTGTCGTATGTGATCAATTGTCATTTTAAAGTCATAAATTTTGTATAATTTATGATTTTATGCAAAATAATTAAATTATTAACTTCAATATAATGTTAAACGATTAACTTAAATCAAAATTTCAGTTAAACTTGAAGAAAATCGAGAGATTATTTTATAAATAGTTAAACGTTATAAATTATAGTATTAAACCTAAATTGTAATCCTAAATTAACAAAAAAAACAATGAAACTATTTTTTATAATCATTAAGAATTTTCAAATAAGTAACCAAAAAATAACTTACAATAAGAATAGTTAAAAGTAATATTATATAAAAAAATTATAATGTTATATTTAAAAACAAAAAAAAAAACAATGTTTCTTATTTTAAATAATTACAATCAAAGAAAGTAACCATATTTATCAAATAAATTTAAAAAAAAATAAATTTCTAAAACCAAATTAAAATAATTAAGAGTTTCCAAGTTATTTTGCATTAACTTACAGCAACAATAGTTAAAAGTAACATTGTATATAAAAATTATATTGTTATATTTAAAAATAAAAACAATGTTTGATGTTTTAAATAATTACAATGATAGAAATTAAAATATTAAGCAAATAAACTTTTTAAAATTAATTAATCATAAAAAATATAATTTTTATTAAACCATATATTATATTTAATTTTATTCATGAGTAACATATACGCAGATGTCATTGAGACAATTGGATTTTAAAATTTAAAAGACGTGTACATTAGCATATAATTCAAATCAAACGATGTTTATATCAATTTATTATAAGATTTATTATATAGGAGATAACAACAACGTCATTGATATATTTAAAAAACATATATTTGTTGAGATTTCAAATATATTGTTATATTATTCGCAACGCGCGAGTTTGAACGATGTGAGACTATGGGAGGCTTTTAAATAATAAAAAAAATAAGACAAAGGGACCATAGAAGTGGGTTTGGAACACGGAACCTCAAGAATGAGAACTCCAACGTCTTAGCCACTACACCATGCTTCCAATCCATCGAGAACAAACACACACACATATATATATATATATATATATATATATATATATATATATATATATATATATATATATATATATATATATTAGACAAATATTTGTGCGTTGCGCAAAATATTATAATATAATTAATTTATGTTATTAAAAATAATTATGTTGGTATCATTGACTTTGAAATAACATTGTTTTACATTGTCATTACTTTAAATACGAAATAAGATATATACATATTTAAACTATCTGATCTCAAGAGTGTTTATTCTGGGATAGTATAAAATTTCATTAACTTTTAATTTATTGTATTATTTATTATTATGATAATTAACCAATTTATATGTCAATCTTTTATAATTGTATTATCTTAATGATATACATCCAACCATAGTTTTGTTCTCTAACAATTGTAGTTTGATCTATCGTTTTTTTCTCATAAAATACATCAACAAATACTTTCTTGCATTCACCTATTGGAACGCCTGCAGATTCGAGCTAGTCAATTTAGAGACAATAAACGTCAAAAATGACTTTTTGATGGAATAATATTTAGAATGAATAATCTTAACCAAGATATAGTATATGTTACAAGGGTTCCGTACATATAAAGAATGCCGAAATCCAAGTTATAGCGAAGAAGTTATGGCCCAGTCGAAGTTTTACGGCTAAACCGGCACGACACCGCGTAACGTAAAAAGTGAATTTTTGATAAATTACTTTTTACCCTTGGGGATCTAAAAGAAATTCGTAGTATATGTTAAACCGAGAGCGTGCATAAAAAGAACGTCCAAATCCGACTTCGTATGAGAAAGTTATGATTTTTCTAAAATTTGGCATAACAGTATCCAGCCCGGAATTTGAATTTTATATTGATCGATTTTTAGCAGACAAAACCTAAATGAGAATTGAATATCTCATTAATAGGAGTTCAACGATAAAATGATAGTCGAAAATGGAGTCCTTGTGTAAAAGTTATTAATTTTACATGGTCGGTAAACAGTGTAATCTTCTCGTACTGTTAAATCTAAAATCGATCGAGAATTAGCCGATGAAGTCAAAAGGAGAGTTGTAGATCTTGTCAAAACCTATGTGTGGGTATAAAGAATGTCGAAAACGGAGTTTATATGCAAAAGTCACGGAATTTAGAAGTCGGGATAGGCTGATGTGAAGTGGGTGACGTGACGCGATTTGAGCCATTGCTTCCTCCCCACGCCTTGCCACCAAATGGTGAGACTTGGCACCCAACTCGGCGAGTTGGAGGCTCATAACTCACCGAGTTGAGCCATTTTTCAGTCTATAAACACCATGCGAGGCTCACTCATTTTCCTCACACCTCAAGCCTTCTCTCTCTCTCTCTCTCTCTCTCTCTAACTTCTCTCTAAACCTCCTCCAACCTCCAGTAACTTCTAAGTGCTAGAGGAAAGCCCCCATATTGCCAGAAGGCTCTGAGAAAAAAAATATTTTTGGCTCGGATATTCTACCCCTGCAGAGCCCGGATTCTAGCCAAAACTCCCGGTAAATGAGTTATGCTGACGCTACTTCAAGTATAGCTTATGTTTAAGTTTAATATTGTTATTATGAACTTATAAACAATAAATATATTATAAAATATAATATACAAAATGTTTATTATAATATATTTTAACTACTCGCGGCATGGGGAATCTGGTTTGAAGGGCCGCATAGGGTTGTTAGATTTCAGAAGTGATATAATGCCAAAATGGTCCTGCCCTCCGGTGTTCATGTCTGGCTCCTGTCTGTACATAGTGCTTGAAAAGTATTATTTAACACTTATAAAACAATATTACTCGAAAATAGTCGCTATAAATATTAGACTAAAATCTAGCGGTAATGATACTAGGTTTCGCCGAAGGAAAATATAATTGTTAGAAGTGAAGCGCTGTCCTAGTATCACTTTAACAAAGGAGTGCATAGTCCCTTTCATGAACATGATTTTAATACAAGTATTGATTAAAGTATTAAATATATGTTTGTGTGTGAAATATTTGTTATTGCATGAAATACGTGTTAAGAGCATATATGATAATATATGATAATTTAGGGTACGGAATAAACCTAAATTAATTGAGATGAATATCGGGTAGTATCTCCTTATGAGTACAGGTGAGATATATACGGAGGGTCGAACTTTAAAATTGTCATGGATCCGAGAGCATGGATTAGACATAGTCATTTATCCTTAGTCTGAGAGTATGGAGAGGACATAAGTTATTTGTCATTAATCCAAGAGTATGGATTTGACATAGTCAATTGTCCCTAGTCCAAGAGTATGGAATGGGCATAGTTATTGATCCGATAGCATGGATTAGACATACAGAATCTGGGAGTATGGATTAGGTAAAAAGGTTAATTTTAGATCTGAGAGTATAGATTGTGTCATCGTGAGGATCGACGAGGTGGGGTAAAAATTGCTTATATGAGGTTAAATTATATATATTGTGAGCTCTAAAACATATTTGATATAACATTGTGGGATTGAAATCCCTATGTACTCACCATGTTTCCCAATCAGACTCACTCAGTTTATTTGTATCATAGGTGTCAATACGAAGCTACATTACACTGAGAGATTAAAGGAGATGTAAATCACTAGTGTAAATGAATGTAAGGTATGTTTATGCTTATGTTTCTGTATTGACAATGACATCCCAAAGTTTTAATATAAATAAAATACATTTCTTTGGAAATTCTTTGATAATATATGTATCATATTTTCTGGGAACAAATTCCGCAATATTATTCTTTAAAATGAATAATCTGATGTTCAAATAAGCATAAATAAAAATTTAAAAAAATGACCGTGAATTTGGGGATGTCAGAGTTGGTATCAGAGCATTAGTTTAAGCGAACTAGGAATAAGGATTTATTTCTAGACTTAAGCTTTGAATGCGAAGCGATGACTTTAAGTTGAGTGTGTTTAATATATTTTAGGTAGTACACCTGAATAGACACAAACACTAGCTTAATTAGGGAAGATGCCTAAAAGGCTTTTATGTGCTAAATGATTTGTGATGCTTTATGATGCTACCGTTTGATCGGATCTATGGTCTATTGCCGACCAGATCTGGAAACTTTATGTGTTCAGATTTCTAAACGTTTAATTTGCGGTATTAGAATTAGCATGTAATGTTTTGAAAAGATAAGGAGATTTCTACGTCTATCGTAAATAAAACTTTCCGATCTAAATTCTTGTCACTGCACACCGAACATCTTATTTGGTGAATAGATCGACATGGTGGGAACTCGAAGCACATTCGGAAATGCCAATGGAAATGCTAATGCAAATAAGCGCACTACAATTGAGCATGCACCAGAAGTAGTGGCTGCACCCGAGCCAATCACTTTGGCAGGAGTCCAAGAAATGATTCGCGCCATGATGGCCGAACAAAGGCAGGAGATGAGGCAAATGTTGCTTAATAGGGATGAACCTATTGTACCTATTGTCCAACCTGAACTGAATGAAGGATAGTCAGAAGAAGGAAACTACAGTAGAATCGTTAGTCAAGCTGAACCATCAACGATTCAAAGAAATTACCAAAACGAAGGAATTGAAAGGAATGAATGCAAGTAAAAAGACTTGAAAACTTGCAAACCATCAAATTTTACTGGGAAAGAAGATCCAATCGGAGTTTTGGTCTAGATCTCTTAGATGGAGCTGGCTTTCATAACATGTGGTTGCAAGGGCAGGCTACAAACCACTAATGCGGTGCGTCAGTTTAGAGGTGGTGTTTTTCACTGGTGGAGCACCTTGGGGAAAACCATAAAGCCTAATGAGCCATGACAACTGACATGGGCAGACTTCTTGGTCCAATTTAAACGCAAGTTCTGCTCTACCCAAAATATGCTGGAACTAGAAAATCAGTTTCTGACACTCAAGAAGGGAAGCATGACCATTAACGAGTATACCAATGCCTTCACAGACAAAATGGAGTTTGCTTTATGCATTGTCCCTGATGTGCTAAAAAACCGATAAGTATATGAAGGGACTACCATGGGAGTATGTTGTGCCAATACGCCAAACACCTACTTTTGAGGCGGCCATTTGGGCTGC
This sequence comes from Lactuca saligna, assembly GCF_052625555.1. Lineage (NCBI taxonomy): Eukaryota > Viridiplantae > Streptophyta > Magnoliopsida > Asterales > Asteraceae > Lactuca > Lactuca saligna. Next base: position 47,596,673 of record NC_136420.1, on the reverse strand, counting down.
TAAGTCTGTTGAGGAGATGATCAAGAGTAGAGGCGAGAAGAGGAAGTTTGAGGGATCTTTAAGATCTGACAAGAAAATTAGGTTCTTGAAGTCTGAACCCAACAACAAAAGGTATGGGGATAGTAATGAAGAAAAATGGAGTGACAAGTGCAGAAGGAAGCACACTGGGAGATGCTCTAAAGATGTGACCTGCTTCAAATACGGGAAGACTGGTCACTTCGCCAACGAATGCACAACCAATAAAGAAGTTTGCTTTTAGTGTGGTGAAGAAGGACACTTCAAGCAAGGCTGTCCAAATAGAGAAGGAGCTACAAGGCTAAATGTACCACCAAAGCCAAAGGCAAGAGCATTCCAGATGATCCTTAATGAGGCAGGTGACAACGCAAGGGATTAGGAGTGACTGAGTGAGGATCTAGCCATATAGATAGTATCATGTGGTGTAGCCTAATATAAGCGGCATAGTGTAAGGAGAACTTGAACATCTATGTAATCATTTCAAGAAATAATATAAACCTTGGTTTTGCTATCTGGTGTGTTAAGTTCCTATGTGAAGTTCTTGTATCGTGACTTGGAAAACTACAAGACAATACTTGTGACAAGTATGAGTGGGTGTGAAAGGTAGTAGAGGCCTATACTACCGGAAGCACAGGACTGGCACTTGGATCGGGGAAAGTTACAAGGTTACCAAGAAGCTAGTAATTGATTCCATTTTGTTCAAGTATGTCGTTACCATCATTTCGGTAATGACTAAGAAGATGATTGTTATTCCGATCCAAGCAGTAATATCAAATCAAGTCCAACTAAGAAGAGTGTGTTATGTGGTTCAGAGAACCAAGTTCGATGTAGCGTCCAACTTAAGCCAGAAGATTGAAGTGAAAGATAATCTAAGCAATCCATAGAAGTATTGCATCTTTGTTAAAGTAAGAAGCTTATAGCTAGAAGTGCTACATGATATAATTTGATTATATCACATTAGAACCTAAAGGAAGGTATATTCCATTCTGGAAATTGACTTTAAATGACATGATTCTAAGCGTTGTATCATACGACATGAGCTCATTCGGACATGACCCATCGGTCTGTCACGATAATCGAAGTAAAGTCTATTTAAGGAGCAGGAGTCTCCAATAAGGATCAAGATTGTAACTCAAAGGTTACAATTGAAAGTCTAACATAGTATGAAGAGCGGGTGCAAGATTGAGCACCGCCTGCAGGCAGAAGTCCAAGAGTTAGATACTCATTCGAAGGAACATACAAGTTACGGTTATTACTGATAGGGTTTGAGTATTCTAACACTACTAATGTGTACATGAAACCCTAGAGACCTTGGATCTATGTTTTACTAATATACATGCAAATTTGCTTTTCCAAGGTTCTTAACCTAACTAGCATTGCATGGGGAACTTTGAAACATAAAAAGCTAGTAGAGTTACATACCTTTTGGTAGTGGTTGATTGCTTGGAGTTTAAGAGTCTAGCACCAATAATGTGGATGCCTCAAATGGAATTCACAAATCACCACAAACCTTGGAAACTTGAGAGAGTAGTAGAACACTTCTAGAAATCGGCCACCCTTAGTTATCACACAAAACTAGTGCAATTTCAAGTGCCAAGGACTCCTTTATATAATATGGTGGATTAGGGTTACATCCATGTAAACCCTTATACCCATGACCTTTCATTTCCATGAGATCCATGGGTTAAAGCTCCATGGACTATCCATGAACTTACCATGCAAGCCTAGCCCATTCTAAATAAGCATTAGCCCACACTATATAACTACAAGAGTCCATATTTAATTAGTCACCCTTTTGATCACTAAATTAATTTTAGATCAAGACTAATTAAATAATATGATTTCATATTAATATATTAGAACTTATAATATATTAATAAATCATAACATATACTATTCTCAAGAGATTATCCATATAAATTGTTCGGGTGAAGTGCAACCCAAATGGACCATGCCGGGTTGGGTCAAGTACATCCCAAATATACTTATGGACTTAGACACCTTATCCAACAGTCTCCCACTTGGATAAGTCTAATAACTATAGTTGCAATTATGACTTCAAGAACCGACTGGCAATCGTAGCTCTTAAAACTCTGTTGAACTATGAAGTGCCATTTTAGATAAGGGATCATATAATCCTCTGTTTTAGATATCAGTCGGACAAATACATGGAACAATGTCTTATTATCCAACAGTTTGTTTCCCGATTTCCGATTTGTTTGACATAGAACTTAATTGAACACATCAATTTAGTTCTGATCGGTCCCGGTACATGGGTCAACACAAAATCATCGAGGGACCCATATATCGCTTCTAATCCAAGAAGGAACATATAAACTTTGACTCATATGCTTGTTCTACTACTTGTTGAATCATACTCAAAGGCACGTCTTATAACATCAAGTTACCAATGCGTTTTCGTACAATCAATGTATAACCAACTCATATTCAACAACTTATTACATTTCATATCTACCCAGGAATCTACTATTCATATACATACATGAACATTAAAATACAGAGAAATAGTATTAACTATTCTAAATCTTTCAGCAGTATAAAACTATATTGGATACTCATCACCTGCAATTGTTAAATATTGAGAGGGATAAGCGATAACGCTTAGTGAATTCAATAAATAGATACAATATAATCTTATGCCTTATATATACCAATATGATAGAAGCAAAAGGGAACAAGAACAACAATAGCATATGTGTATCATATGTCACGCTTTCAATATCAACTCAAGATTTGATTCAAAGATTTACGATCAATGAGACATAACAATTTCAATACTTGATATGCATCAATAAAGCTTTGGCCCAAATGGCACATAAGACATATAACTTCTTATTATCAATATGATAGATTTCAGGTTTTCACGCCCTGTTTAGCATTTCGGTAGATTTCAGGTTTTCACGCCCTTTTTAACATTTCAGTAGATTTCAGGTTTTCACACCCTGTTTAACATTTCAGTAGATTTCAGGTTTTCACGCCCTGTTTAATCTTCTGCCAATGCCATTTAAATATAAGTCATTCACTTACGGGGAACATGCTCTACATGGCCAGAGGCTTCATACCATTACCAATGTGAATCTAAGTCTTTTCACTGATCACATGGTCAAAGGTATTACTTTTGCTATCAAAATAGCAGAATAAAAATAACACGGAAAAATAACTCGGAATAATAACACTGAGAAGCACATAACACATATAACGCATAACATACAATTGTTCCTATATATTGAACCCACCTTAAAATAATCGGGGGTTAAAATAGTAATTTGAGCAGCATACCGGCTCCAAATATGACTTTATTTGTTGAAAGCCGGGAGAATTAGCTAAAAACCGGACTCTAAAAAGGTAGAGCTTCAAAACCGAGAAGATAAATTTTTCGGGCTTCACGGCACTGCGGGGCGTGTTTCGGGTGTTAAAATTGACACCGGGGCTTCGGGGGATGTCAAAATAATCAAAATATGGAAAAAGGGGCCAAAAATGGCAATTTTCTAAAATTACCCGGGAAGGCTCGCAGGCCTCCTATTTATATGCGAGAGGGCTCGGATCCGGAGCAATAAGAAGCAAGCACGTGGCTCGCATGCGAGCCTCCAGGTGGCTTGCTTCGCAGGTCAACACGGGAAGGGCAGCTGGCGGTCTCGGATTGGCCGAGCCTTCGGTGCGAAGGGGTTGCGACACGAGGCTACACGCGTCGTCTGCTGAATGGACCGAACCTCGGACTCAAGAAGAACGTCGTCTACTGATTGGCCGAGCTCTGTTTTTGACGTTCTTTATATGCACGCGTAGCTAAAATTATGATCTACAACTTTCGTTTAGACTTCGTCGGCTAGTTTTGAATTTAATTTTAATATTATTATTTTTAACAGACCGGGATAGTAAAATTTGTTAAAACTTCATAATTTCTTCATCCGACATCCGTTTTTGTCAGACTTTTTACCGTTGTACTACAAATAACGAGACCTTCAATTCTCATTTAGGTTGTGTTGGCTAAAATTCACTCGATCTAAAATTCGAGTTTTTAGCTGTCTACTGCTAAGTTGAAACTTCGAAAAATCATAACTTCCTCATACGAAGTTAGATTTTGGCGTTCTTTTTATCGAACTTCTCGGTTTAACGAAAACTACGACTTTCATTTAGATTACTAAGGCTAAAAAGTAGTTTATCAAAAACTCAATTTTTACGTCATTCAGCGTCGTGCCGGTTTTGTCGTAAATCTTCGATTGGTCATAACTTCTTCGTTATAACTAGGATTTTGACGAGGTTTTCGCCTACGTGTTTCTAACGAGATTATCTACAACTTTCAATAATAAAATTTTACTTATTTCAAATTTTATATTTTCGCTATATTTCACTATTTGGCTTTTAATTGGAATCTCATAAGACTTCCAATATTTTATGAGTGATTCTAAACATAGTTTTACTTCATTTCTAGTAAAAACTATCCGTTAGAACTCAACACTCAATTTTACATAATATTATTCTCTTTTATAATTTACAATACACGATTTCAAAACGTGTATGTTACAACCAATATCATCCTTTAGCCCTATGCGTCTCGCATGCTAAAGATGCTTAACCCTACTCAGTCCCTTCGTGAGGGGATCTGCTGGGTTCTCATCCGATGCTACCCTCTTTGCCACGAGGAGTCCATATTCTATTCGATGTCTGATGAAGTGATATTTTCTGTCAATGTGTCTGGATCTGCCATGATCTCTCGGTTCCTTGGCTAAGGCAACCGCACTATTTCTGTCACAAAAAATCTCCATAGGCTCCTCTATAGCTAGTACAGCTACAAGGTCTCCGATGAAGTTCTTCAGCCATATCGCCTCCTCTGCTGCCTCGCTTGCTGCTATATACTCTGATTCGCAAGTTGAATCGGCCACAGTATCTTGCTTGGAAATTTTCCAAGCAACTGCTCCTCTGTTTAAGGTAAAGACCCAGCCTGACTGAGAGCGGAAATTATTCCTATAAGTCTGGAAGATAGAATCACTCTACCTACTACTCTCAAGTCATCACTCCCACCGAGGGTAAGGACCCAGTTCTTAGTCCTCTGCAGGTACTTGAGAATGTTCTTTACTGCAGTCCAGTGAGCCTTGCCAGGGTTCCCCTGATATCTCCTGATCATGCTCAATGCAAAGGCCGCATCAGGATGAGTACAAGTCATAGCATACATGATCGATCCTACAACGGAAGCATATGGAACTCGACTCATCTCTGCTATCTCAACCTCTGTACTCGGGCTCTGAGTCTTACTCAGTCTGACATTACTCTGGATCGGTAACTCACCTTTCTTGGTGTTCTGCATGTTGAACCTTTTCAACACTTTATCCACATAGGTGCTCTGACTAAGTCCAACTAGTCTCTTACTCCTTTCTCTCAAAAATTTTATCCCCAGGATATAGGCAGCTTCTCCAAGGTCCTTCATAGCAAAACACTTCCCAAGCCAGGACTTCACTTCCTGCAGAGTTGGGATGTCATTTCCTATGAGCAGTATGTCATCCACATACAGTACCAAAAAGCTAACTATACTCCCACTAGCCTTGACATATACACAAGATTCATCTTCGCTCCTCAAAAAGCCAAACTCTTTGACTTTATCATCAAAACAAAGATTCCATCTGCGAGGTGCTTGTTTCAATCCATAAATAGATTTCTCAAGCTTACACACTCTATTAGGATACTCTGCGCTAACAAAACCCTCTGGCCGACTCATGTAAACATCCTCAGCCAACTTTCCATTAAGGAAAGCGGTTTTGACATCCATTTGCCATATTTCATAGCCATGAAATGTGGCAATGGCTAGCGTAACCCTAATAGACTTAATCTTTGCTACTGGTGAAATGGTCTCATCATAATCAACTCCCGGAGTTTGAGAGAAACCCTTTACAACCAGTCACGCCTTATAAGTGTGTACATTACCATCCATGTCGGTCTTCTTCTTCTTGAAGATTCCAAGCAAACAAGATCTACAACTATCATCCGACTTTAGGTCAAATGACTCCAAGACCCCATCCTTTTGGAGCTGGCCTATGCATTTCTTGCTTAGATGTCCAAGACGACAATTCCATAATGATGCTTTATCCAAGATGGTGGAAGAATCGATACTAAATACATTATTTCCTAGGTTATCAACAACCGACACAATTTCATAGTCACCATCACAAGGTAATTCTTTAAAATAAAGAACATTATTAATGAAAGCATTAATACCACCACATTCATTATCAAACGAAAAGGTAAAACCTTGTTTGTATAAACCATGAAAGGAAATAATATTTCTCGCCATTTCAGACGAGTAACAACACTTATTCAAATCTAACACTAACCCATTACTTAGCAACAAAGAATAAACTCCAATCTTGGTGACAGGTGAAGCTTTCCTATTCCCCATGATCAAGTTTATCTTCCCATGCTGCATATTCTCACTTCTTCTTAGTCCTTGCAAATAAGAACATATGTGAATACCACAACCAGTGTTAAGGAACCAAGAATTAGAATGGGGTGAGTTATTAGACAATATAGTGTAAATACCTGCATGGTTGGGTTTTACTTTCCCATCCTTAACATCTTGCAGGTACTTTAGGCAGTTTCGCTTCCAGTGCGACTTTTCATGGCAATAGAAGCATTCAGCCTCCTTAGGGTTGACAGAAGGAGTGAAAAAACCTCTTTTGGTTCCACTTGAAGAGGAGCCATCAAGGGAATTCCCCTTGGTACCCTTCGAAGGGCTCTTCCTCTTCTTCCCTTTACCTTGCCCGATTGCGAAGACAGGAGCCGCGGTAGGAGTAGGAGTGCTGACAACCTATTTACCCTTAAGACCACTTTCGATGGTCTTCAAGAGTCCTTGAAGTTTGTTGAGTGTAACTTCCTCCTTGTTCATGTGGTATGTCATTCGGAATTGATCATAACAAGAAGGTAAGGAGTGCAAAATGATGTCAATTGCCAACTCCTCGGGAAAGTTCACATTCAATTTCAGCAAATGGTCCACAAATCTTTGCATTTTCTGCATGTGGCCCGTGATGGGTTCACCATCCTTCATTCGAGTTGTTATCATGGAGGAGATGATTTCATATTACTCTTGACGAGCACTCTGATGGCATCTTTCCATCAAATCCTAGTGCATCTCAAAAGGATAGAATTCCTCATAGGACTTTTGGAGCTCGGCTGTCATTGTGGCCAACATGATACATGTCACTTTGGTAGCATCTCTCTCATGTGCCCTAAAGTCAGCGATCTCCTCAAGAGTAGCAGACGACTCATCAATTTCCTTAAGCTCCTTGTCGAGGACATATTCCTTGTTCACATAACGAGTTACCATCCTGATGTTCCAGATCCAATCCATAAAGTTGGAACCATCGAAGATGACTCTCCCACAAAGGTTCATAAGAGAGACGGAGCCGGTAGGGTTTGATCCAGAAGCAGCATTGTTGGAAGACTTCTGAAAAAAAGAAAGACAAGTTTAGATCAGATATAAAGATAGTCATTAATAAGACACCCAAATGTAATATTAAGGCTAGGACCCAACACAATATTTTATAACTTAGAATAGGGATTCCATAATCCAACCTATAAAAAATTTGAAGGTAGGTGAATGACGATTCACCAATTTCCACCATAAAAATGAAATTAATTATTTGGTTTTAATTGGTTTTTGAAACTCCTAGATTCTTTTGAGATTCATTGAACTTTTCAATGGCATGTTTCAATCTCGAATGTTCCCTTCACAATTTGTTATTGGGATGTCGAGGATCACAAAACATGGTGTGAAGTAACCATGTAGATTACTTGGTACTCTTAATGTTTATCACCTAACCGATGTGACGGTTAACCACACGCGCTCCACCGGTCTATGGTAAACCTTAAGCCACCCTTTTCCTACCTTGTTAAGTCCAGGTTAGTGTGTCGGTTAACCACACACGCTCCACTAACGACTTAATCAAAGTGCAAAGTGTAATTTCATGGGTTAGCACCTTATTCACATTTTCCTAAAGTAGCTAAGATTGGGAATATATAAAAACATTTAGTTACTTTATAATCATCATACTTTTAATGAGGATTTAAAGTCATTGTCCTACCCGTTCGGCTGTCACAACTAGGAATTTGGTGCCTTGTAAACATTGAACAATGATAACAAATGTGAACCAATAATTTGAAAGCATGTATGATGCTTATTCAATAACAACAAAACTTCCATCAAACACTTTATAAGAGCACATCAAATAGTCAATAAAAGGTTGGAAGCCCTAAAAATCTCGGTTTAAGTCCATTTTGGGCTAGGATTTCCTTATTGGGCCTGATGGACCAATAAGTTTCCAATTTGATATCTTTGGGCTTAGAACTCTTATATGGGCTCTAATTTGGAACCACCTTCATTTATTTTAACATTTTGGGCCATATTGGGCCTAGAATGAAATAAAATACCCTAATGGGCTCTATTGGGCCATAACAAATCTAATTAACCTAAATGGGCCATAAAAATTCATTCTCTTTGACAAGTTGGGCCGTGAGGCACCTTAGGAGCCCAATGGGCCGAAAATCATCAACATGGGCCCATGATTTGGATTTAAGCACCAAAGTCTCAACATTTCTTTTCTTTCTTCCCTTCTCTAGGCCCATCTATATCTATATATATATAAAAAAAGAGAAGAAATGGAGGTTGACTTTGGGATGCCACCTTATTTTTGTCTAGAGGATAACTAGGCCATTTATTCACCATACAACCAAGCACACTCATGTTTCCATGCACTCTTCTCTCCCTCTCTCTTTTTCTTCTTCGCCCGAGAGAAAGAGAATGAACACACACACCTCACAAAACTCTCTTGAAAACACTTAAGACTCATCCATTCTTCTTCATCCAAGATCTCGAAATTTGCTTGTGTTTCAAGAGGTTTTCACAAGATAATCATCATCTTAGGTAAGTTGATGCCAAAATCCATGATCTACTTACTTCATTTCATCAAAAATCCCTTCTTAACTCATTTAAACTCTTTATCACCATCTTAGAAACCCTCTAAGTTCGAAATCAACCCAAGAAGGCTTGCTTGGGCCGAAAATAGCATCAAACTTCTCCCAATCTTCTTCAAAACCGAACCCACAACTCAAGGTGAGCTTCATACCCTTCTCTTTTCATTTTTCATTTGTTTTATGGGGGAGAATACAAGAAAATATGTAGATCTATGTGTATGTGTGTACTATGTGTGATTTTATGCATGTATGTATGATTTTATGTGTTTTTGTGATGAATATGTAACTAAAAAGGGGTGTTAACTCGAGATCTATACCATAAGAAGGAAAACAAACATGAACTAAGTAGTATTATACTAAACAAGTCAAGAATATTAACTCATAAGTTTGTGAAAAACATATTTCAACATAAAACCCAGTTTTGGGCTTAAATTGTCAAATATACAAAAATTTGGGTTAAAAGTTGCCAAATCATGGTTTCTTAAGGGTCAAAAGAGTCAAAACAGTTCCAAAAATTGTTTTTCTGAATATTAAAATTTTCAAAGGACTTGAAATGTAAATTTTTAGCTTAATAGGCTAATTTTGGGCTTTTCGTCCTAATAGGCCCAAAAATTGCGAAAAATGACAATTAAAGAGGCTGAAATGAAACTTTCTTCAAATCAGGGGATAAAAAGTGTAACAAAACTATTTCAAGGGTCAAAAATGCTTTTCATTTCCAAAAAGGATAAAAAATGTAAAGTTTTTGGATTTTGGGCCAAAACTGTAAAAATTGCAAAAAATTGAGTTTTGAATCGAAAAATACTATTCTAAAAGGGGTGAAACTGTTAACAAAATAAGTTTTGAATTAAAACTATCATTTCAACAAATCTATGATGCAAAAGTGTCAAGAAAATATTTTAAGGGCTAAAAATGTCCTTTCTTTTATATAAAGGACTAAAACTATCATTTTTATAAAAAGGAGGGTGTTGAAAAGGCCAAACCACTGTTTTAGGCAAATTATTTCAATAAGTCAAATACAAAACCACGAATTACGAAAAATTGAAAGACGAATACACGTTTAACTCCAAATATCGTTATAAACAAATCGATCGGTCTCGAATCGATACAAAAACAACAACCGTTAAATCGAACCCTACAAAAGAAATGCGATATCTAAGACGAGTAATTATTCAAACTTTGGGCTTGAAAGTTTCAAATCATGCTTGTTGGACCTTACAAGTCCATTTACATGATCTTTGGGCCCAAAGCGATAACGCTTATATGTTATTGGGCCTCCTATGGCCCAATTCCATATAAAAGGACTTTCAATGGCTTTCATGTGCTAATGAACCCTAGGGGTCCATTAGTATTGCTAGTAAGGTCAAAGTAATCAAATTCGAGATGGACCAATGAGTCCTTCGCATCCCCGACGTCCTAAAGTAAACTCACGGAAGTAGCAGGATTTGTACTCCTCTTTTTCCTCGTTTGCTAGGCTTATGAGAAATCAATGTAAACAGATTCAGGGCGATAATCGAGAGTAATCAAGGTGGTTGGATTAAGTGAGTTATAGCGGGCGACGCCTCTAAGGATCGTTCATAAATGGTAGTCATAAACTAGTCATTACTAATGCATGGTTATAACAACTCACAAACCTTAATTAATCCAACACCACCCGAGTAATCAAGGAAGAGTAAACAGAATCATTCATTGCAGCGGTATAACAATTCAAAAAATCACTGAATTTTATGTATTTGGAAAACATCGGGTTTTCCGGGGAAGTTCAACATTTTCACTTGTACGTTTAATACTAAGTTCTTCAATTGTTCATGTTTTGAAATCATCATGCATATTGTACGGATCTTCACACTTTTTTTTCTATAAACAATGGTCTGTTCAGAAAATATCGGATTTTCTGGGTTTTACAAACTACATAAATCATTTTAACACAACATACTTATGAACTCACCAACATTTCATATGCTGACCGTTTTTCAAAATAACTTGTATTCTCAGGTAACAGGTAAGCCGAGGAATAAGTACCAAGTGTGTTAGGGTGTTTTTGCTTTTGGAATCTATCAAACAATGTATGTATGGATTTGAAATGTTAAAACGATGTACTTGATGTGAACAATTCCAATTGTAATATATATATGCATGGTGATGTTTATGTTATGATTCATGTATGTTCATTTTGATGATATTCAATTTCAGTCACGCGAGCCCTCGAACGTTTCCGCCGTCTGGTTCGGGGGTGTGACAGGTTGGTATCAAAGCTCTGTTTATAGTGAACTAGCATATCTAACCACACATTGATATGCAACTATAAACCAAAAAGGGGACAAAACAACTCTGAACAAAAAAAAAAACTAATAAAAACACAACGATAAAACATTCCTACTCATAAGACACACGAAAAATAGCATAGTACCAAACCAATCAAGATAATGCTGACATCTCGGTTAAGCCGGGACTGTTCATAGTCGTATTAAGGAGTAAATGTAGCCTGATCAACTACATTTCCTCTGAGGTACAACTATCGCAGGCCCCGAGGAAATCGCGATAGTAAGTAAACCTAACAACGTACCCCTCTATTACCAAAAAGAAGAACATCAACACAACTTATACATTAATTCAAACATCTTAGGAATAATGATAACATGTTTATGCACTCTCACAGACAGCATGGCTGGTTTCCATCACCCCGGAGATCCTTATTTCCCCAACCAGGGAAATAACGAATGGTTGGAAGAATCTGAAGAGGAACCCGAGGAGGAGCCTGAAGAGGAACCTGAGGAGGAGACTGAAGAGTAACCCGAGGAAGAAGCCGAGGATGGACCTGCTGAGCTAGTGGTGGACCAAGAAGAAGAGGAAGCCGAAAGAGGTCTCGAGGAGGAGCCCAACAATGACGAAGATGGTGATTCGGACGCGGAGTCCGAAGTCATCAACCCCTTTACCCGATTAGGGTGCCCGCTTATCAGGTGGGCCCCACTAGTCCAACACCCTCTGGGTATTGATCTTTGGAGGTGGAGCAGACATCAAGGACAGCGACCCCCTTTCGGCATGTCATGCGAGTTCTATGACCTGAGGGATGGAGGACCGGCCGATCGTGCACTCTCGGTCATGGTGAGACGATTGCGGAGCACTAGCGACCTAGCTCAGAGTGCCGCCGATCAGATGCACCAGATGCGGACTAGGGTCGAGCGTGCAGTGCAGGAGACATGAGAGGTTATCCGAGAGTTCCACATGAGGCAGGTAAGGTGGGAGGCTCGACTCCGAGATGCGGAACGACAGGTGGCTCGCCTTCAGGGAGCGTCCACTTCCTCAGCACCACCCCCTGGCACATCCCACCATGACTAGGACTAGTTGTATCCATCTTTAGTATTATGCTACTATGATCTATGCTATGTACCATCGACTCTATGATTAAGTGATTACACTACTCATAGAGTCGTTATGCTGCCGAACTTGCACCGCTTATGTATGCTCTTTCGAGCAAATTTTCATGTATCAAAGTGCGGATAATATTAATTGAAAATTTTATGTGTTCTACTGTAATGTTGTAATCTGCTATGTGTTATGTAACAGCCCGAAATTCAGGTTCGACCATTTAACCCTTCATTTTTCCAAGTTGTCATATTGGGTCCTTTGTGTTGAGTGTTACGCTTGTGAGTACGCTGGGCGTACAAGGAGTACACTGCACGTACTCGCGCGCTTATTTTGTACGCGGTTCCATCCGGTTACGCTGGGCGTACCTAAGGTTACGCTGGCGTAACCGGCCCAGACTCAAAACCCTAATATGGCTTGACGGCTATAAAAGGAATGAGATGGTATTGTCCCTCAGCCACCATCTTTCAGAAAGAAACCCTAAGAGAGCATTTCCTTCGTTTTTAGCTTGGGTGTGAGTGTTCTAAGCTTCAAAGTGTCATTTCAAGGTGGTGAAAGAGAAGAGGAGACCATTGTGGAGACTAGAAGTTGGTGGACAAGTGTAGATCTGAGGACTACAAAGGTTAGAGCTTCTTCCTGAGGTAAAAAGTTCAGATCTTGCCTTGTAGTTTATATGGTGTGCTTCTTGGACCAATTTCTAGGGTTTTTGGTCCCAAGATGGAGACTTTATGAGCAAGTAGTCTCCATTGGCCTATATCTATCATATTCCAGAACTATATGAGTTGTATGTTCATAAAAATGCAATCTTGGACGTGGATGTTAAGCCATACATGAGATCTAGACTCTTGGAGGAGAAAGGAAAGGTGTTAGAAGGTGTGGGGAACCTTTTTAGCCATGCAAGGGCTTAAAGGTTTCGACTTTATGGATTAAGAGGTATTAAATTGGCCAGATCTGGAATCCGGGGTTATGTCTTAATCATTTAAGACATTAGAATGAGGAAGTGAGAAACTGGAATGTACGCTGGGCGTAATCCCAGTACGCGCCACGTAGTGGGCCGCGTTCCCCATTTCTGGAATGCAAGGGTACGCACCGCGTACAGGTGCTGGTCCGCCCCGTGTACTGCTTGCTGTTGACTTTTGTTGACTTTTAGGGTTTTGGTCAACATGTGGACTTTTGAGTCAAGGAGGGGTGAAATGGTCTTTTACCTTCTGTGGGATAGTGGAAAAGGGTGTAGCTTAGTCTTGGAAGCCGATAATAATTAGAATGATTATTTGTTGTGATTAGGCGAGGCTAGTTCGTTGTTTCGAGATTCAGAGATATCGAGCGCGTGAGATTCTAGACATCATAAGAGGTGATTTTTCTCACTATACTGTATCTGGAAAGGTACCTATGTGCGACCGTAAGGTCTTGTATGCTTTGAGATGCATGTTTTATATGATATGCGTTGTATGTTCTGTATGAGTTATGTATGTGTCATGTATGCTATGTATGATATGGGCCGGAAGGCATTATGACGTGGACCGGAAGGTCAGGGACTCATGGACTGGAAGGTTGACACGAGTTGGACCGGAAGGTCTACTGGGACTGGCACGGAAGTCCCCTGAGACACATGGGCCGGAAGGTCGTGTAGAGTATGGCCTGGATAGGCGTATGTGTGTAAGGGTATTTTGGGGAACTCACTAAGCATTTATGCTTATAATTTTTGTGTTATGTGTTTCAGGTACTAGCGATGACCGTGGGAAGGCACCGGCGTGACTCATACACACTAGAGAGAGGATTTGACTTTTGTGATCTTGGGATACGATATGTTTTGATAACTATTGTTGGATATTTTGAAAATATTTTATGTGAAAATGGTTGTGACAAAATAAAATTTTTGTTTTGAAAATTACATTGTTACAAGTTGGTATCAGAGCCTTGGTTTGAGGGATTCGGATGCACCTTCGGGTGTAACTGAACTCAAACCGAGGATTTGAGAAAAAAAAATTTGAATGATAAAAGCATTAAATTTTTACAAGAAGTTTTGAGACAAGCAAAGCGGAGCAGTGTGTACGGTCAGCCAGCGCCCGAATGGTGAATCCCCAAAATGCCCTTACCTTTTGTGATATGCATGTTATATCCTGCATGCTAGAGTTGGCTAGGTATTCATATTAGGACTAGAGTGGCCTGATTTTGTGATGCCTTAGGCTAGGAAGGATTGTGCTGCTATGTGATGCTTGTGAGCGAGTAGGTAGCAGTGAGGGGCTTATGACAGGTCTACCGAGGAGTAGCCTATTCCAGTGAGACATAGAGTACTTGTGACTTGGGACCCAAGGATGAGGACTTAGAGTGAAAACTGATGCGGTGTAGGCGGTAGTATAAGGGCCCGTACTACCGAAGACACCGGAGCAGTGCGCACTCTAGGTAAGAATCCTTTGGGCACTAAGGAACAAGTAGGGTCAAGATTTCGAGTGTGAGCATGCTCGAATGAGTCTTTGATATTGTTATTATTTTTTTTATATATTTAAGAGACATCATGGTTGGGACACGCCACAGACCTGAGGCGAGCGGTGTGAGTGACGAGGAGCTTCGTCAGATGATCCATGATGAGGTGGCTGCAACGATCAGGGTTGAGATTCCGGAGATGTTTGGGTCTATAAAGAACACACTGTTGGAGACTTTTGATGAGCGGTACGCCGTGGTGACTGAGGCCGCAGCCGCTGCAGCTACAACAGCTGTGGCTGCTGCTAGGCCTCAGGGAGGTGACTCGTTGTTGTTCCGGGAGTTCAACAACACGAAGCCACCCGAGTGTTATGAGACGCAGGATCCGATCGATACGATGAGATAGATTGCTGACATTGAGGGATGCTTCTATAAGTGTTCATGTCCGGAGCATCTGAGGGTACGGTTCGCTTTGAACCAGCTTCGCTTGGGAGCGAAGGATTGGTGGAAGTTCGTGACAACGAACTTCACTCTTGCAGAGATTTCAGCGGTGACCTGGGAGAGGTTCACCACCATGTTCAAAGACGAGTATGTTCCCCCGGTGGAGAGGGAACGGCTGGTTCAAGAGTTATTCACCCTCAAGCAGGGTAATGATTTGGTTATTGTGGTCACCCGGAAGTTTCATGAGAGGGCGATGTTCTGCCCTGAGCAGGTGTCTACTGAGCAGGCACGGATGAGCCGGTATTTGGGTATTTTGAGGAGGGACATTCGTGAGTTCATGTCGAACTCGACGTACTGGACATTTGCTGAGCTCCAGGCAAATGCTCGGAGGAGGTGCTTCCATTTGACAAGCACAAACTTCATTTCTTTATTACGTAGATTAGTCGTTCATTCGTTTACAGTCTTTTCAGGTTTTTCTACATATCTTAACTTATTATCCAATATCTCTTGGGATAACGGAATCGTTTCATCATATACGCTTAAACATTTGCACAGATAACTCACATGAAACACTTCATGAATATCTGTCAAATCTTCACGCAATTCCAAGTAGTATGCTTGCTTACCAACCGTTCTTTCTTCCAAAGTAGAATAATGCCTTTTCATGAAATACCTTCAGTATTACTAAATCTTCCACCCGGAATTCTATAGGTCGTCTCCTCTTTTCTACATAGGACATTTGTCGATCCTGGGCCGCTTTCATTCTTTCTAAGAAAATTTGTATCTTGTCAGTGATGTATTGAATCATTTCAGATCCTCCAAAGATCTTCTGTCCTACGTCACACCAACATATTTGAGTATGACATTTATGCTCATACAGTACTTTATATACCTTCAGTATATTTTCTACTATTTGGATTGCTCTCTTCTTCTGATCATTTGTATGAGGATGATAAGTTTTGTTGGGAGTAATTCGAGATCCCAATTCACTCTTCTTACTCGCCCAAAAGTGAGAAGTGAAGCGAGTATCACGATCGGAAAAAAAATCTTTAGTGGCACACCATGTCTCGCGATGATTTCGTCTAGGTAACTTACGCGTATTTCTCCAATGGAGTCGTTTCACGTGTGGCGAGAATATATGCACTCTTCATCAGCCGGTCGATAATTATCCAAGGTTATCATTCACAGTTTTCTTCTCCTCTTTCAAGGTATTAACTGTATAAGCTGGATAAGTAGAATATCCCTTCGACATAATTTACGTGTTTTTAAGAAAGAAATTTATTATTTTCACCGTAGACATAAATAGAATCTTCCCTTTCGATAGGGATGCATATCATCTCTTTGTAGCACTAGAGCTCTGCGTGGTTCTTTAACAACCAATCCATGTCGAGAATAATATCAAAGATAGGAATTAGGTTAGCAGGAAGATTATAACTTTTAATTCCTTTAACACTAACTCTATAGGCTTTATCAGCAAGTAATGATATATTTGATATGTTATCTATATGAAATGATTGGACAATTGCGTAACAAGCAATTTGAAAAGAATATGCGAATTTATAAGGCACGAAAGAATCTGAGGCATTGAAATCAAATAAGATGTGAGTAGATCTAGAGTTTACGAGAAAATTACTAGTCACAACATTCGAGTTTTAACTTACTTCCTTTGTGGTAATATAAAATGTATGATATTTAACTTTTAGTTTGCCAAACGATTGTCAAATTCTTCAAACTTCCTAGTTACTAGCGGTGTTCAAATTTGCACCCGCTCTTCATTCTCTATTGAACATTCGATCCTAATCTTTGAGTTAAAACTCAATTCTCATTGCAGACTCCTGTTCCTTCTTGGTTTATAGACTAAACCCAAGATAAGGTCTTTACTTTTGCTATAACAACAACTCTAATGGTCATATTCTAATGACCTTTGATTTTATCTCGCACAAGACACATAACGATCCAAACTCTTGTATTAGAATCAGATCGAATGAATCGAGCTGATAGAATAGCGAAAACAAAAAGAGTTTGATCAACACATGGATGCTTAAGAATAGAAAGAATAGCACCATGTATCTCTAATTCATGCTTTCGGATATACACATCTTTTAGCTTTTGGCACCTCCTCCTTTTAGTTGGAGTACTCTTTGATTGTTGAACGGAAACTTGACTCCCCGCCATTTGACTAGTAAGAGTAGGGCGGATACATTTCTTGTGGCCAGTAACACCACATAGCAAGTCACATCTCTGGCTAATTATTGCTCAATTCTTTAATGAAGATTGTTATATTTCTATCGACTACCTCGACCATTTACTTCTTCAGTATTCCTACTGAAGTTTCGTCACTATATAAGACATGGTTCTCTGAACCAATCAACTCCTTTCGCGGATTTATACTAATCAAACTCGATTCTTTATGACATTAAGAGTTGAACAATACTTATCTTCTTAGTCATTACCGAATCGAAGGTAACGACACACATGAATAAAACGGAATCATTTACTAGCTTCTTGGTAACCTTGTGACTTTTCTTGATCCAAGTGTGAGTCCTGTGCTTCTAGTAGTATAGGCCTGTACTACTATTCACAGCTACTCATACTCATCCCAAGTATTGTGTCACACCCCAAAACCACGAACGGCGGAAACGTTCAGGGGTGGAGGACGTCATGTACAGTATCACAACAGTGTAATATAATAAACAAGCAACAACATCATCCATTGCATTATAAGTAAAGTTTTAATACATGTGTGTTCTTTTGTTGTAGTAAGACACCAAAAATATACAATCAAAATAAAAGACGAGACTTGTCTGCTCCGTCTTCTCAAAACCTGGCCTCCGTACCTATCTACCGATGACCTGAGGATACAAGTTATTTTAAAAGAGAGTATCAGCTTTAAAGCTGGTGAATTCATAAGTATTTAAGTGTCATTGTCTTGCTTTGAAAAGCTGTTTTAAAAGTTATGCAAACCTTTAAATGTAAATACTGATGTAAGTATGAAATGCCCTAGAAAATCCCTTATTTTCTATCAGTGTGAGATGTAGTCTTCTACCAAGACCCGAATGTTTTGTTATGACTATGTAGTCTTCTACCAAGACCCGAATGTTTTGTTTATGACAATGTAGTCTTCTACCAAGACCCGAATGTTTTGTTATGACAATGTAGTCTTCTACCAAGACCCGAATGTTTTGTTACGACAATGTAGTCTTCTACCAAGACCCGAATGTTTTGTTATGACAATGTAGTCTTCTACCAAGACCCGAATGTTTTGTTATGACAATGTAGTCTTCTACCAAGACCCGAATGTTTTGTTATGACAATGTAGTCTTCTACTAAGACCCGAATGTTTTGTTATGACAATGTAGTCTTCTACCAAGACCCGAATGTTTTGTTTATGACAATGTAGTCTTCTACCAAGACCCGAATGTTTTGTTTATGACAATGAAGTCTTCTACCAAGACCCGAATGTTTTGTTATGTCTATGTAGTCTTCTACCAAGACCCGAATGTTTTGTTATGTCTATGTAGTCTTCTACCAAGACCCGAATGTTTTGTTATGTAAAGTGATAGTTTTTCCTTCTATTGACTAGTACTAAAGTACTTAGTCTAACTCATCGTTTATGTGAAAGTATCACAAAATAAAGTAAACAGGAAAATGTACTACTGTAAGTGTTGTCACTGGGTACTAGGACCAACACAACATCGCGTTGAGCGAAAAATGCAACCTAATGAACATCTGAAGATTTTCATCTCATCCTCTGTAGCTGCAGCAGGATGGAAAGGAGGGTTAGTCCCGATGTCGACCTCCTAATACAGATCGTTAACCTAATGATCCTCCGAAGATTCACATCTCATCCACTGTTGCAACAGATGGACGGAGGGATGGTTAGTCCCATCACTGACCACTAAATAAGTGATAACCTTAGACCTCCGTAGATGGTCATCGACCACTGGTGCTAATCAGTGGGATTCGGAATGGTAAGTCCCACCGAGATATCCCATTGAACCGGGATAGGAAAGACAATTTACTCAGTAAGTACTAATAAATCATCCTTGTAGTCCTAAGTACAAGTATCCAGGTAAGTGAATACAGGATAATGCACCTATGTAAAAGTGTTCCTGTATGGAAATCATGTAAGTGTGTCCATATAACAGGTAAGTATGTGTAAACACATTCATGTATCAGGTAAACATCTGTAAGTACTCATGTATCAGGTAATGTACTAGTATAGACTCATGAATGAACTGACTCTTGTATGATTCCTTGTAATAGGAGTAATGTTTGATATCCTCAAATTATCCCTATGATAATTTACTGAACTATAATTGGTAAATCATGTAGGTTTATACACTCTTACTACTCAAGTGGGAACAAAATGAAAGCTGTAAACTATAACATCAATACATATATAAGAATATAAGTGTATATGCATAGTTTAGTTCAAGAATGTAAAATGGTTTTGTAAGACATCTTATGGGTTTTGAACAATGATTAACAATGACCCGAGGACATTTTGATATACATTTCAAAGGTAAAACATTTGATAACCATGTATTTTTAAGATTTAAAACTATTTCATGCATCACATTTTGTAGTATGTGAAATCTGTTAAATGACAAACTTAGTTATAAAATACATATCAATGATTTAATAACATGTTTGTTTCTACTTGTATTCCCCCCCCCCCCATTAAAGCATTTAAAATCCTTTAAAACATTGATTAGGGTTATGAACTCACATGTAGTTGGTGTTTGGGATGAACTGAACGGTATAGGATTGCTAGGTGTCAAGCGAGGACTTGTACACACACAACGATCCTAATGAACATATAATCACACATATATGCATTCAATTAGTCTTAAATCACTAATTGATAATGTTAAAACATCCTAGGCATAATAAACACTTTATATAAGTGTTTTAAGCCTTAAGGATTGCATCTAAGCTATTGTGGGACAAGGTACTTGTGTTTAGGGTTCCAAAGGATCCCATATATGAGTTTACTCCTCATATACCAACACACATGGAGTTTACGGTTGTAAACCCTTGAGTTTACGGCCGTAAACTCCCAAACATGTGTGTTTGGTGTGTTTTGAAGTCCCAAATGCTTTCTAGAATTATTCTTACTTGGTGGCTAAATCATTGGAAGGTTTTAAGGTCTAGAAATACTCCAAATAGGATTTCACGGCCCTAAGGCTATTTCCCTTAGAGTTTACGGCCGTAAACTCTAAGTATATGGTGTTTTTGTTGTTTTCAAGCCTCTTGCTTTTGAAGGACATGTTCTAGATAACTGTTTAAGGTAAATGAGGACCCTAGGCACACTTTGGTGCCATTCATTTGAGTTTACGGCCCAAGAGCATTCTCTTGGCCGTAAACTCACTTTGATAAGTGATTTTGATGAGTTTTGGTCCTTCATTTTTGTGGAAACAATTTCTTGTAAAGGTCTAGGGCTTTAGGTGTCATAAAAACACCCCATATGTCCATTTATATGGAGTTTACGGCCTAAGATACACTTGGGCCGTAAACTCACATTTGTTTGTGTTGTTTGATGTGTTTAAGGCCTTAGATTAAATGGTAACTAGCCTTGATAAAAGTCTTAAAGCTTTAGTGGCCTTAAAACCCCATTTTGACTCCAAAAAGGGAGTTTACGGCCTAAGCAACACTTGGGCCGTGAACTCCCCAAACTTGGGTGATTTATGGTTGTTTTCTTGTCCCTAACACACATACATATGAGTCTAAGGCTTTATCATAACACAAGGGTCGGTTTTGGGTTCGTTTCGGGAGTTTACCGCCCAAGAACACCTTGGGGAGTAAACCCCTAAATCTAGTGATTTAGCCTTCTAAATCATGTTATAACTACATATAATGCTTTCTAACACTACTAGAAAGAGGTACTCACGATATGGGGTAAAAACCCGAAGATCCGTGAGAGAGAAAATGGCTTTTCTCTAGTTGGAAATGTGAATAATGAATAAATTTGTTTCAGAATTCTATTTATAGTCCTGAGATATTTTGGCAGAAAATATTTTTATTCCAGAAATGATCTCTAATATAATAGAGTGTTGGAATAATAGTGTTGCACAAAACCCTAGTGCACCCACTCTCCTGATATTTCCTGAAGTGTAAACCCTGAATTACTCAAACTTACACGAATAAGTCTGAAAATTAACTGAGGCTGCTATAACTTCTATTGAAGTGATATAGTTTGTACAGAATGGAAATTTCGGGTTGTGACATATTGTCTCACAGTTCCCGAGTCACCATTCAAAAGTTTTCACAAAGCAACTTATCACACATGAATGTGTTCAAACAAATACATACAACAGTTACTCCTAGACTCAACTAGGGTTTTCACGTTTCTATCAAACATATATTGGATTACCTATACTCGCCTTCTAGGATTCTTCTGATACATATGCTCGATTTAATATATCCTAATACTTTTCCATAGGTCGATAGAAATTTTACTTCTATTTCTTCGTATAAATTCTTTCTCGAGTAGTGTCTACTCTATAAGACACACTATTCCAAAATTTACTCTACCAACATGGAGACTAACGGTCTTCTACTACCTGCATCATCTTCTAACTCATGCAAACCATCATGCACATTTGTTCATTTCATTATTCTTCCTTGTCATCGTCATTCCTGTATATGAGTAAGTCTTCTTCTCTTAGGTGTATTCCTTTAAGTCTACTTCATAGGAGTCTATCCTAGGAAGTACGCAATATGGTTGCATCTCAGCAAGCTCTACTAGCTTCAACTTGGTTCTCTGTTATTACTGACTACAACATCTCTTCTCATACAACATTATGAGTGTATTGCTTCTTCAACTAAGCATTCTACCTTACTTAAACAAGTAAGTTGCTTAGCCTTTTACCACTAAATGACTCAATTCACCATCCCAATCTTGTATGTTAAAGTCGGCTTAACACACAATGGAACTTCTATAAGGATGGGATAGAAGTCAATCATCACTTAGTATTATTAAATACTAAGTCTAAACATCTTTTATAGGGTTACTACTCGAACTACATACTACATCACAAAGTCTTGGCCTAATGAGTCTGAAAACTTCATTAGCCTTTCTTTTGATCTTCATTTAATTCTTCTAAATCTTGCACAACATTAAATTTGATACTGCCGAAGTACTGATCACCATCTTCGGTTCTTTCGACTCTATTAAACAATCACTTTTTCAATCTGTACAGCGGTAGAACAACTTCGTGGATTTGCACCAACACATTTATCTTGCCCAAACGTGTTTCAAACGCACATCTTTCTTCCAAAGATGTTATTATATATCAAACATACTTTAAATGTATATTACCACTGTATTGGTATTATTACACTTATTACGATAACAATTCATATTTATTATTTTACGATATCTCGCGATCGTTTATTTATAAACTTATCGATGTCAACTATCGTAAGTCTCTTTATCACTTCGAAAATTTCTATTACGAAAATTCTTATAATTCTGAACATAAAATTTTCTAAACCAAGGTCGGCAACAGACCTTAAGCTTTCTCAAATAATAGCAATTATAGATAAGCACCTTAAGGCATGCTATATTCATTTATCATTTAGCACATATTAGAATATAAGGCATATCTCCTCTTAATATTCTAGTGCTTGACTCCATTAGGTATTCAACCTAAAATATACTAGATACATATCGTATCATCTTCACTTAACAATTCTTGTTTAAGCTTAGAAATTCTCAACATTCCTAGTTCACTTAAACTAATTTTCTTAAAATTCTAAAGTAACTTAATATCTTAGAATACTAGGGTTTATCACTACCCAATCCCCCACTTAAATATTTCCTATGGTTTGTATCCATATACTTATTATGAATCAGCTCATATATTGAGCTTCCAACAGTTTAAGTCTAAATACCAATCCGTGATATTTAGTTCACTTAAACCATTGCTCTGATACCATGATTGAAAGACCCTAACTTTCGTATTTATGAAAGACCCAAACTTTCATACTATTCCAACATTATTATTAAGTTACTTCCTCAAAACATGCTACATGCATATTTATAAAACAATATTTTATATTGATAAAGTGATTACAAAAGATTGGATACAAACCGACTAAGTTTTATTACATTTCATATCTACCCAGGAATCTACTATTCATATACATACATGAACATTAAAATACAGAGAAATAGTATTAACTATTCTAAATCTTTCAGCAGTATAAAACTATATTGGATACTCATCACCTGCAATTGTTAAATATTGAGAGGGATAAGCGATAACGCTTAGTGAATTCAATAAATAGATACAATATAATCTTATGCCTTATATATACCAATATGACAAAAGCAAAAGGGAACAAGAACAACAATAGCATATGTGTATCATATGTCACGCTTTCAATATCAACTCAAGATTTGATTAAAAGATTTACGATCAATGAGACATAACAATTTCAATACTTGATATGCATCAATAAAGCTTTGGCCCAAATGGCACAGAAGACATATAATTTCTGATTATCAATATGATAGATTTCAGGTTTTCACGCCCTGTTTAGCATTTCGGTTGATTTCAGGTTTTCACGCCCTTTTTAACATTTCAGTAGATTTCAGGTTTTCACACTTTGTTTAACATTTCAGTAGATTTCAGGTTTTCACGCTCTGTTTAATCTTCTGCGAAGCAGTTTAAATATAAGTCATTCACTTACGGGGAACATGCTCTACATGGCCAGAGGCTTCGTACCATTACCAATATGAATCTAAGTCTTTTCACTAATCACATGGTCAAAGGTATTACTTTTGCTATCAAAATAGCAGAATAAAAATAACACGGAAAAATAACTCGGAATAATATCACTGAGAAGCACATAACACATATAACACATAACATACAATTGTTCCTATATATTGAACCCACCTTAAAATAATCGGGGGTTAAAATAGTAATTTGAGCAGCATACCGACTCCAAATATGGCTTTATTTGTTGAAAACCGGGAGAATTAGCTAAAAACCAGACTCTAAAAAGGTAGAGCTTCAAAACCGAGAAGATAAATTTTTCGGGCTTCACGGCACTGCGGGGCGTGTTTCGGGTGTTAAAATTGACACCGGGGCTTCGGGGGATGTCAAAATAGTCAAAATATGGAAAAAGTGGCCAAAAATGGCAATTTTCTAAAATTACCCGGGAAGGCTCGCAGGCCTCCTATTTATAGGCAAGAGGGCTCGGATCCGGAGCAATTAGAAGCAAGCACGTGGCTCGCATGCGTGCCTCCAGGTGGCTCGCTTCGCAGGTCAACAGGGGAAGGGCAGCTGGCGGTCTCGGATTGGCCGAGCCTTCGGTGCGAGGGGGTTGCGACACGAGGCTACACGCGTCGTTTGCTGAATGGACCAAACCTCGGACTCAAGAAGAACGCGACACGCGGATCGGACACGGAGCATGCATGCGAGGATCCGATGACGTGGCCTATTCCGGACCTTATCCTTGCGAGATACTTCGGAAAATGAGCCCAAATCTTCTAAAATCCATAACTTTCGCATACGAGCTCTGTTTTTGACGTTCTTTATATGCACGCGTAGCTAAAATTATGATCTACAACTTTCGTTTAGACTTCGTCGGCTAGTTTTGAATTTAATTTTAATATTATTATTTTTAACCGACCGGGATAGTAAAATCCGTTAAAACTTCATAACTTCTTCATCCGACATCCGTTTTTGTCAGACTTTTTACCGTTGTACTACAAATGACGAGACCTTCAATTCTCATTTAGGTTGTGTTGGCTAAAAATCACTTGATCTAAAATTCGAGTTTTTAGCTGTCTACTGCTAAGTTGAAACTTCGAAAAATCATAACTTCCTCATACGAAGTCAGATTTTGGCGTTCTTTTTATCAAACTTCTCGGTTTAATGAATACTACGACTTTCATTTAGATTACTAAGGCTAAAAAGTAGTTTATCAAAAACTCACTTTTTACGTCATTCGGCGCAGTGCCGGTTTTGTCACGAATCTTCGATTGATCATAACTTCTTCGTTATAACTAGGATTTTGACGAGGTTTTCCCTACGTGTTTCTAACGAGATTATCTACAACTTTCAATAATAAAATTTTACTTATTTCAAATTTTATATATTCGCTATATTTCACTATTTGGCTTTTAACTGGAATCTCATAAGACTTCCAATATTTTATGAGTGATTCTAAACATAGTTTTACTTCATTTCTAGTAAAAAGTATCTGTTAGAACTCAACACTAAATTTCACATAATATTATTCTCTTTTATAATTTACAATACATGATTTCAAAACGTGTATGTTACAACCAATATCATCCTTTAGCCCTATGCGTTTCGCATGCTAAAGATGCTTAACCCTACTCAGTCCCTTCGTGAGGGGATCTGATGGGTTCTCATCCGATGATACCCTCTTTGCCACGAGGAGTCCTTCTTCTATTCGATGTCTGATGAAATGATATTTTCTGTCAATGTGTCTGGATTTGCCATGATCTCTCGGTTCCTTGGCTAAGGCAACCGCACTATTTCTGTCACAAAAAATCTCCATAGGCTTCTTTACAGCTAGTACAACTACAAGGTCTCCGATGAAGTTCTTCAGCCATATCGCTTCCTTTGCTGCCTCGCTTGCTGCTATATACTCTGATTCGCAAGTTGAATCGGCCACAGTATCTTGCTTGGAAATTTTCCAAGTAATTGCTCCTCTGTTTAAGGTAAAGACCCAACCTGACTGAGAGCGGAAATTATTCCTATCAGTCTGGAAGATAGAATCACTCTACCTACTACTCTCAAGTCATCACTCCCACCGAGGGTAAGGACCCAGTTCTTAGTCCTCCGCAGGTACTTGAGAATGTTCTTTGCTGCAGTCCAGTGAGCCTTGCCAGGGTTCCCCTGATATCTCCTGATACTTCTCAATGCAAAGGCCACATCAGGATGAGTACAAGTCATAGCATACATGATCGATCCTACAACGGAAGCATATGGAACTCGACTCATCTCTGCTATCTCAACCTCTGTACTCGGGCTCTGAGTCTTACTCGGTCTGACATTACTCTGGATCGGTAACTCACCTTTCTTGGAGTTCTGCATGTTGAACCTTTTCAACACTTTATCCACATAGGTGCTCTGACTAAGTCCAACTAGTCTCTTACTCCTTTCTCTCAAAAAATTTATCCCTAGGATATAGGCAGCTTCTCCAAGGTCCTTCATAGCGAAACACTTCCCAAGCCAGGACTTCACTTCCTGTAGAGTTGGGATATCATTTCCTATGAGCAGTATGTCATCCACATACAGTACCAAAAAGCTAACTATACTCCCACTAGCCTTGACATATACACAAGATTCATCTTCGCTCCTCAAAAAGCCAAACTCTTTGACTTTATCATCGAAACAAAACCCTCTATTAGGATACACACTCTATTAGGATACTCTGTTAGGATACTCTGCGCTAACAAAACCCTCTGGCCGACTCATGTAAACATCCTCAGCCAACTTTCCATTAAGGAAAGTGGTTTTGACATCCATTTGCCATATTTCATAGCCATGAAATGTGGCAATGGCTAGCATAACCCTAATAGACTTAATCTTTGCTACTGGTGAAATGGTCTCATCATAATTAACTCTCGGAGTTTGAGAGAAGCCCTTTGCAACCAGTCACGCCTTATAAGTGTGTACATTACCATCCATGTCGGTCTTCTTCTTCTTGAAGATCCCAAGCAAACAAGATCCACAACTATCATCCGACTTTAGGTCAAATGACTCCAAGACCCCATCCTTTTGGAGCTAGCCTATGCATTTCTTGCTTAGATTTCCAAGATGACAATTCCATAATGATGCTTTATCCAAGATGGTGAAGAATTGATACAAAATACATTATTTCCTAGGTTATCAACAACCGACACAATTTCATAGTCACCATCACAAGGTAATTCTTTAAAATAAAGTACATTATTAATGAAAGCATTAATATCACCACATTCATTATCAAACGAAAAGGTAAAACCTTGTTTGTATAAACCATGAAAGGAAATAATATTTCTCGCCATTTCAGCCGAGTAACAACACTTATTCAAATCTAACACTAACCCATTACTTAACAACAAAGAATAAACTCCAATCTTGGTGACAGGTGAAGCTTTCCTATTCCCCATGATCAAGTTTATCTTCCCATACTGCATATTCTCACTTCTTCTTAGTCCTTGCAAATAAGAACATATGTGAATACCACAACCAGTGTTAAGGACCCAAGAATTAGAATGAGGTGAGTTATTAGACAATATAGTGTACATACCTGCATGGTTGGGTTTTACTTTCCCATCCTTAACATCTTGCAGGTACTTTAGGCAGTTTCGCTTCCAGTGCGACTTTTCATGGCAATAGAAGCATTCAGCCTCCTTAGGGTTGACAGAAGGAGCGAAAAAACCTCTTTTGGTTCCACTTGAAGAGGAGCCATCAAGGGAATTCCCCTTGGTACCCTTCGAAGGGCTCTTCCTCTTCTTCCCTTTACCTTGCCCGATTGTGAAGACAAGAGCCGCGGTAGGAGTAGGAGTGCTAACAACCTATTTACCCTTAAGACCACTTTCGACGGTCTTCAAGAGTCCTTGAAGTTTGCTGAGTGTAACTTCCTGCTTGTTCATGTGGTATGTCATTCAGAATTGATCATAACAAGAAGGTAAGGAGTGCAAAATGATGTCAATTGCCAACTCCTTGGGAAAGTTCACATTCAATTTCAGCAAATGGTCCACAAATCTTTGCATTTTCTGCATGTGGCCCGTGATGGGTTCACCATCCTTCATTCGGGTTGTTATCATGGAGGAGATGATTTCATATCACTCTTGACGAGCACTCTGATGGTATCTTTCCATCAAATCCTAGTGCATCTCAAAAGGATAGAATTCCTCATAGGAATTTTGGAGCTTGGCTGTCATTATGGCTAACATGATACATGTCACTTTGGTAGCATCTCTCTCATGTGCCCTAAAGTCAGCGATCTCCTCAGGAATAGCAGACGACTCATCAATTTCCTTAAGCTCCTTGTCGAGGACATATTCCTTGTCCACATAACGAGTTACCATCCTGATGTTCCAGATCCAATCCATAAAGTTGGAACCATCGAAGATGACTCTCCAACAAAGGTTCATAAGAGAGACGGAGCCGGTAGGGTTTGATCCAGAAGCAACATTGTTGGAAGACTTCTGAAAAAAAGAAAGACAAGTTTAGATTAGATATAAAGATAGTCCTTAATGAGACACCCAAATGTAATATTAAGGCTAGGACCCAACACACTATTTTATAACTTAGAATAGGGATCCCATAATCCAAGCTATAAAAACTTTGAAGGTAGGTGAATGACGATTCACCAATTTCCACCATAAAAATGAAATTAATTATTTGGTTTTAATTGGTTTTTGAAACTCCTAGATACTTTTGAGATTCATTGAACTTTTCAATGGCATGTTTCAATCTCGAATGTGCCCTTCACGTTTTGTTATTGGGATGTCGAGGATCACAAAACATGGTGTGAAGTAACCATGTAGATTACTTGGTACTCTTAATGTTTATCACCTAACCGATGTGACGGTTAACCACACACGCTCCACCGGTCTATGGTAAACCTTAAGCCACCCTTTTCCTACCTTGTTAAGTCCAGGTTAGTGTGTCGGTTAACCACACACGCTCCACTAACGACTTAATCAAAGTGCAAAGTGTAATTTCATGGGTTAGCACCTTATTCACATTTTCCTAAAGTAGCTAAGATTGGGAATATATAAAAACATTTAGTTACTTTATAATCATCATACTTTTAATGAGGATTTAAAGTCATCGTCCTACCCGTTCGGCTGTCACAACTAGGAATTTGGTGCCTTGTAAACATTGAACAATGATAACAAATGTGAACCAATAATGTGAAAGCATGTATGATGCTTATTCAATAACAACAAAACTTCCATCAAACACTTTATAAGAGCACATCAAATAGTCAATAAAAGGTTGGAAGCCCTAAAAATCTCGGTTTAAGTCCATTTTGGGCTAGGATTTCCTTATTGGGCCTAATGGACCAATAAGTTTCCAATTTGATATCTTTGGGCTTAGAACTCTTATATGGGCTCTAATTTGGAACCACCTTCATTTATTTTAACATTTTGGGCCATATTGGGCCTAGAATGAAATAAAATACCCTAATAGGCTCTATTGGGCCATAACAAATCTAATTAACCTAAATGGGCCATAAAAATTCATTCTCTTTGACAAGTTGGGCCGTGAGGCACCTTAGGAGCCCAATGGGCCGAAAATCATCAACATGGGCCCATGATTTGGATTTAAGCACCAAATTCTCAACATTTCTTTTCTTTCTTCCCTTCTGTAGGCCCATCTACATATATATATATATATATATATATATATATATATATATATATATATATATATATATAAAAGAGAAGAAATGGAGGTTGACTTTGGGATGCCACCTTATTTTTGTCTAGAGGATAACTAGGCCATTTATTCACCATACAACCAAGCACACTCATGTTTCCATGCACTCTTCTCTCCCTCTCTCTTTTTCTTCTTCGCCCGAGAGAAAGAGAATGAACACACACACCTCACAAAACTCTCTTGAAAACACTTAAGACTCATCCATTCTTCTTCATCCAAGATCTCGAAATTTGCTTGTGTTTCAAGAGGTTTTCATAAGATAATCATCATCTTAGGTAAGTTGATGCCAAAATCCATGATCTACTTACTTCATTTCATCAAAAATCCCTTCTTAACTCATTTAAACTCTTTATCACCATCTTAGAAACCCTCTAAGTTCGAAATCAAGCCAAGAAGGCTTGCTTGGGCCGAAAATAGCATCAAACTTCTCCCAATCTTCTTCAAAACCAAACCCACAACTCAAGGTGAGCTTCATACCCTTCTCTTTTCATTTTTCATTTGTTTTATGGGGGAGAATACAAGAAAATGTGTAGATCTATGTGTATGTGTGTGCTATGTGTGATTTTATGCATGTATGTATGATTTTATGTGTTTTTGTGATGAACATGTAACTAAAAAGGGGTGTTAACTCGAGATCTATACCATAAGAAGGAAAACAAACATGAACTAAGTAGTACTATACTAAACAAGTCAAGAATATTAACTCATAAGTTTGTGAAAAACATATTTCAACATAAAACCCATTTTTGGCCTAAAATTGTCAAATATACAAAAATTTGGGTTAAAAGTTGCCAAATCAAGGTTTCTTAAGGGTCAAAAGAGTCAAAACAGTTCCATAAATTGTTTTTCTGAATATTAAAATTTTCAAAGGACTTGAAATTTAAATTTTTAGCTTAATGGGCTAATTTTGGGCTTTTCGTCCTAATAGGCCCAAAAATTGCGAAAAATGACAATTAAAGAGGCTGAAATGAAAATTTCTTCAAATCAGGGGATAAAAAGTGTAACAAAACTATTTCAAGGGTCAAAAATGCTTTTCATTTCCAAAAAGGATAAAAAATGTAAAGTTTTTGGATTTTGGGCCAAAACTGTAAAAATTGCGAAAAATTGAGTTTTGAATCGAAAAATACTATTCTGAAAGGGGTGAAACTGTTAACAAAATAATTTTTGAATTAAAACTATCATTTCAACAAATCTATGATGCAAAAGTGTCAAGAAAATATTTTAAGGGCTAAAAATGTCCTTTCTTTTATATAAAGGACTAAAACTGTCATTTTTATAAAAAGGAGGGTGTTGAAAAGGCCAAACCACTGTTTTAGGCAAATTATTTCATTAAGTCAAATACAAAACCACAACTTACGAAAAATTGAAAGACGAATACACGTTTAACTCCAAATATCGTTATAAACAAATCGATCGGTCTCGAATCGATAGAAAAACAACAACCGTTAAATCGAACCCTACAAAAGAAATGCAATATCTAAGACGAGTAATTATTCAAACTTTGGGCTTGAAAGTTTCAAATCATGCTTGTTGGACCTTGCAAGTCCATTTACATGATCTTTGGGCCCAAAGCGATAACGCTTTTATGTTATTGGGCCTCCTATGGCCCAATTCCATATAAAAGGACTTTCAATGGCTTTCATGTGCTAATGAACCCTAGGGGTCCATTAGTATTGCTAGTAAGGTCAAAGTAATCAAATTCGAGATGGACCAATGAGTCCTTCGCATCCCCGACGTCCTAAAGTAAACTCACGGAAGTAGCAGGATTTGTACTCCTCTTTTTCCTCGTTTGCTAGGCTTATGAGAAATCAATGTAAACAGATTCAGGGCGATAATCGAGAGTAATCAAGGTGGTTGGATTAAGTGAGTTATAGCGGGCGACGCCTCTAAGGATCGTTCATAAACGGTAGTTATAAACTAGTCATTACTAATGCATGGTTATAACAACTCACAAACCTTAATTAATCCAACACCACCCGAGTAATCAAGGAAGAGTAAACAGAATCATTCATTGCAGCGGTATAACAATTCAAAAAATCACTGAATTTTATGTATTTGGAAAACATCGGGTTTTCCGGAGAAGTTCAACATTTTCACTTGTACGTTTAATACTAAGTTCTTCAATTGTTCATGTTTTGAAATCATCATGCATATTGTACGGATCTTCACACTTTTTTTTTTTCTATAAACAATGGCCTTTTCAGAAAATATCGGATTTTCTGGGTTTTACAAACTACATAAATCATTTTAACACAACATACTTATGAACTCACCAACATTTCATATGCTGACCGTTTTTCAAAATAACTTGTATTCTCAGGTAACAGGTAAGCCGAGGAATAAGTATCAAGTGTGTTAGGGTGTTTTTGCTTTTGAAATCTATCAAACAATGTATGTATGGATTTGAAATGTTAAAACGATGTACTTGATGTGAAAAATTCCAGTTGTAATATATATATGCATGGTGATGTTTATGTTATGATTCATGTATATTCATTGTGATGATATTCAATTTCAGTCACGCGAGCCCTCGAACGTTTCCGCCGTCTGGTTCGGGGGTGTGACAGGTTGGTATCAGAGCTCTGTTTATAGTGAACTAGCATATCTAACCACACATTGATATGCAACTATAAACCAAAAAGGGGACAAAACAAATCTGAACAAAACAAAACAAATAAAAACACAACGATAAAACACTCCTACTCATAAGAGACAAGAAAAATAGCATAGTACCAAACCAATCAAGATAATGTTGACATCTCGGTTAAGCCGGGACTGTTCATAGTCGTATTAAGGAGTAAATGTAGCCTGATCAACTACATTTCCTCTGAGGTACAACTATCGCAGGCCCCGAGGAAATCGCGATAGTAAGTAAACCTAACAACGTACCCCTCTATTACCAAAAAGAAGAACATCAACACAACTTATACATTAATTAAAACATCTTAGGAATAATGATAACATGTTTATGCACTCTCACAGACAGCATGGCTGGTTTCCATCACCCCGGAGATCCTTATTTCCCTAACCAGGGAAATAACGAATGGCTGGAAGAATCTGAAGAGGAACCCGAGGAGGAGCCTGAAGAGGAACCTGAGGAGGAGACTGAAGAGTAACCCGAGGAAGAAGCCGAGGATAGACCTACTGAGCTTGTGGTGGACCAAGAAGAAGAGGAAGCCGAAAGAGGTCTCGAGGAGGAGCCCAACAATGACGAAGATGGTGATTCGGATGCGGAGTCCGAAGTCATCAACCCCCTTACCCGATTAGGGTGCCCGCTTATCGGGTGGGCCCACTAGTCCAACACCCTCTGGGTATTGATCTTTGGAGGTGGAGCAGACAGTAAGGACAGCGACCCCCGTTCGGCATGTCATGCGAGTTCTATGACCTGAGGGATGGAGGACCGGCCGATCGTGCACTCCCGGTCATGGTGAGACGATTGCGGAACACTGGCGACCTAGCTCAGAGCGCCGCCGATCAGATGCACCAGATGCGGACTAGGGTCGAGCGTGCAGAGCAGGAGACATGAGAGGTTATCCGAGAGTTCCACATGAGGCAGGTAAGGTGGGAGGCTCAACTCCGAGATGCGGAACGACAGGTGGCTCGCCTTCAGGGAGCGTCCACTTCCTCAGCACCACCCCCTGGCACATCCCACCATGACTAGGACTAGTTGTATCCATCTTTAGTATTATGCTACTATGATCTATGCTATGTACCATCGACTCTATGATTAAGTGATTACACTACTCATAGAGTCGTTATGCTGCCGAACTTGCACCACTTATGTATGCTCTTTCGAGCAAATTTTCATGTATCAAAGTGCGGATAATATTAATGGAAAATTTTATGTGTTCTACTGTAATGTTGTAATCTGCTATGTGTTATGTAACAGCCCGAAATTCAGGTTCGACCATTTAACCCTTCATTTTTCCAAGTTGTCATATTAGGTCCTTTGTGTTGAGTGTTAAGCTTGTGAGTACGCTGGGCGTACAAGGAGTACACTGCACATACTCGCGCGCTTATTTTGTACGCGGTTCCATCCGGTTACGCTGGGCGTACCTAAGGTTACGCTGGGCGTAACCGGCCCAGACTCAAAACCCTAATATGGCTTGACGGCTATAAAAGGAATGAGATGGTCTTGTCCCTCAGCCACCATCTTTCAGAAAGAAACCCTAAGAGAGCATTTCCTTCGTTTTTAGCTTGGGTGTGAGTGTTCTAAGCTTCAAAGTGTCATTTCAAGGTGGTGAAAGAGAAGAGGAGACCATTGTGGAGACTAGAAGTTGGTGGACAAGTGTAGATATGAGGACTACAAAGGTTGGAGCTTCTTCCTGAGGTAAAAAGTTCAGATCTTGCCTTGTAGTTTATATGGTGTGCTTCTTGGACCAATTTCTAGGGTTTTTGGTCCCAAGATGGAGACTTTATGAGCAAGTAGTCTCCATTGGCCTATATCTATCATATTCCAGAACTATATGAGTTGTATGTTCATAAAAATGCAATCTTGGACGTGGATGTTAAGCCATACATGAGATCTAGACTCTTGGAGGAGAAAGGAAAGGTGTTAGAAGGTGTGGGGAACCTTTTTAGCCATGCAAGGGCTTAAAGGTTTCGACTTTATGGATTAAGAGGTATTAAATTGGCCAGATCTGGAATCCGGGGTTATGTCTTAATCATTTAAGACATTAGAATGAGGAAGTGAGAAACTGGAATGTACGCTGGGCGTAATCCCAGTACGCGCCACGTAGTGGGCCGCGTTCCCCATTTCTGGAATGCAAGGGTACGCACCGCGTACAGGTGCTGGTACGCCCCGTGTACTGCTTGCTGTTGACTTTTGTTGACTTTTAGGGTTTTGGTCAACATGTGGACTTTTGAGTCAAGGAGGGGTGAAATGGTCTTTTACCCTTCTGTGGGATAGTGGAAAAGGGTGTAGCTTAGTCTTGGAAGCCGATAATAATTAGAATGATTATTTGTTGTGATTAGGCGAGGCTAGTTCGTTGTTTCGAGATTCAGAGATATCGAGCGCGTGAGATTCTAGACATCATAAGAGGTGATTTTTCTCACTATACTGTATCTGGAAAGGTACCTATGTGCGACCGTAAGGTCTTGTATGCTTTGAGATGCATGTTTTGTATGATATGCGTTGTATGTTCTGTATGCGTTATGTATGTGACATGTATGCTATGTATGATATGGGCCGGAAGGCATTATGACGTGGACCGGAAGGTCAGGGAGTCATGGACTGGAAGGTTGACACGAGTAGGACCGGAAGGTCTACTGGGACTGGGACGGAAGTCCCCTGAGACACATGGGCCAGAAGGTCGTGTAGAGTATGGCCTGGAAAGGTGTATGTGTGTAAGGGTATTTTGGGGAACTCACTAAGCATTTATGCTTATAATTTTTGTGTTATGTGTTTGAGGTACTAGCGAGGACCGTGGGAAGGCACCGGCGTGACTCGTACACACTAGAGAGAGGATTTGACTTTTGTGATCTTGGGATACGATATGTTTTGATAACTATTGTTGGATATTTTGAAAATATTTTATGTGAAAATGGTTGTGACAAAATAAAATTTTTGTTTTGAAAATTACGTTGTTACAAGTTGGTATCAGAGCCTTGGTTTGAGGGATTCGGATGCACCTTCGGGTGTAACTGAACTCAAACCGAGGATTTGAGAAATTTTTTTTTGAAAGATAAAAGCATTAAATTTTTACAAGAAGTTTTGAGACAAGCAAAGCGGAGCAGTGTGTACGGTTAGCCAGCGCCCGAATGGTGAATCCCCAAAATGCCCTTACGTTTTGTGATATGCATGTTATATCCTGCATGCTAGAGCTGGCTAGGTATTCATATTAGGACTAGAGTGGCCTGATTTTGTGATGCCTTAGCCTAGGAAGGATTGTGCTGCTATGTGATGCTTGTGAGCGAGTAGGTAGCAGTGAGGGGCTTATGACAGGTCTACCGAGGAGTAGCCTATGCCAGTGAGACATAGAGTACTTGTGACTTGGGACCCAAGGATGAGGACTTAGAGTGAACACTGATGCGGTGTAGGCGGTAGTATAAGGGCCCGTACTACCGAAGACACTGGAGCAGTGCGCACTCTAGGTAAGAATCCTTTGGGCACTAAGGAACAAGTAGGGTCAAGATTTTGAGTGTGAGCATGCTCGAATGAGTCTTTGATATTGTTATTATTTTTTATATATTTAAGAGACATCATGGTTGGGACACGCCACAGACCTGAGGTGAGCGGTGTGAGTGACGAGGAGCTTCGTCAGATGATCCATGATGAGGTGGCTGCGATGATCAGGGTTGAGATTCCGGAGATGTTTGGGTCTATCAAGAACACATTGTTGGAGACTTTTGATGAGCGGTACGCCGCGGTGACTGAGGCCGCAGCCGCTGCAGCTACAGCAGCTGTGGCTGCTGCTAGGCCTCTGGGAGGTGACTCGTTGTTGTTCCGGGAGTTCAACAACACGAAGCCACCCGAGTGTTATTGGACGTAGGATCCGATCGCTACGATGAGTTGGATTGCTGACATTGAGGGATGCTTCTATAAGTGTTCATGTCCGGAGCATCTGAGGGTACGGTTCGCTTTGAACCAGCTTCGCTTGGGAGCGAAGGATTGGTGGAAGTTCGTGATAGCGAACTTCACTCTTGCATAGATTTCAGCGGTGACCTGGGAGAGGTTCATCACCATGTTCAAAGACGAGTATGTTCCCCCGGTGGAGAGGGAACGGCTGGTTCAAGAGTTATTGACCCTCAAGCAGGGTAATGATTTGGTTATTGTGGTCACCCGGAAGTTTCATGAGAGGGCGATGTTCTGCCCTGAGCAGGTGTCTACTGAGCAGGCACGGATGAGCCGGTATTTGGGTATTTTGAGGAGGGACATTTGTGAGTTCATGTCGAACTCGACGTACTGGACATTTGCTGAGCTCCAGGCAAATGCTCGGAGGAGGTGCTTCCATTTGACAAGCACAAACTTCATTTCTTTATTACGTAGATTAGTCGTTCATTCGTTTACAGTCTTTTTAGGTTTTTCTACATATCTTAACTTATTATCCAATATCTCTTAGGATAACGGAATCGTTTCATCATATACGCTTAAACATTTGCACAGATAACTCACATGAAACACTTCATGAATATCTGTCAAATCTTCAGGCAATTCCAAGTAGTATGCTTGCTTACCAACCGTTCTTTCTTCCAAAGTAGAATAACGCCTTTTCATGAAATACCTTCAGTATTACTAAATCTTCCACCCGGAATTCTATAGGTCGTCTCCTCTTTTCTACATAGGACATTTGTTGATCCTGGGCCGCTTTCATTCTTTCTCCGAAAATTTGTATCTTGTCAGTGATGTATTGAATCATTTCAGATCCTCCAAAGATCTTCTGTCCTACGTCACACCAACATATTTGAGTATGACATTTATGCTCATACAGTACTTTATATACCTTCAGTATATTTTCTACTATTTGGATTGCTCTCTTCTTCTGATCATTTGTATGAGGATGATAAGTTTTGTTGGGAGTAATTCGAGATCCCAATTCACTCTTCTTACTCGCCCAAAAGTGAGAAGTGAAGCGAGTATCATGATCGGAAAAAAAATCTTTAGTGGCACACCATGTCTCGTGATGATTTCGTCTAAGTAACTTACGCGTATTTCTCCAATGGAGTCGTTTCACGTGTGGCGAGAATATATGCACTCTTCATCAGCCGGGCGATAATTATCCAAGGTTATCATTCACAGTTTTCTTCTCCTCTTTCAAGGTATTAACTGTATAAGCCGGATAAGTAGAATATCCCTTCGACATAATTTACGAGTTTTTAAGAAAGAAATTTATTATTTTCACCATAGACATAAATAGAATCTTCCCTTTCGATAGGGATGCATATCATCTCTTTGTAGCACTAGAGCTCTGCGTGGTTCTTTAACAACCAATCCATGTCGAGAATAATATCAAAGTTAGCAGGAAGATTATAACTTTCAATTCCTATAACACTAACTCTATAGGCTTTATCAGCAAGTAATGATATATTTGATATGTTATCTATATGAAATGATTGGACAATTGCGTAACAAGCAATTTGAAAAGAATATGCAAATTTATAAGGCACGAAAGAATCTGAGGCATTGAAATCAAATAAGATGTGAGTAGATCTAGAGTTTACGAGAAAATTACTAGTCACAACATTCGAGTTTTAACTTACTTCCTTTGTGGTAATATAAAATGTATGATATTTAACTTTTAGTTTGCCAAACGATTGTCAAATTCTTCAAACTTCCTAGTTACTAGCGGTGTTCAAATTTGCACCCGCTCTTCATTCTCTATTGAACATTCGATCCTAATCTTTGAGTTAAAACTCAATTCTCATTGCAGACTCCTGTTCCTTCTTGGCTTATAGACTAAACCCAAGATAAGGTCTTTACTTTTGCTATAACAACAACTCTAATGGTCATATTCTAATGACCTTTGATTTTATCTCGCACAAGACACATAACGATCCAAACTCTTGTATTAGAATCAGATCGAATAAATCGAGCTGATAGAATAGCGAAAACAAAAAGAGTTTGATCAACACATGGATGCTTAAGAATAGAAAGAATAGCACCATGTATCTCTAATTCATGCTTTCGGATATACACATCTTTTAGCTTTTGGCACCTCCTCCTTTTAGTTGGAGTACTCTTTGATTGTTGAACGGAAACTTGACTCCCCGCCATTTGACTAGTAAGAGTAGGGCGGATACATTTCTTGTGGCCAGTAACACCACATAGCAAGTCACATCTCTGGCTAATTATTGCTCAATTCTTTAATGAAGATTGTTATATTTCTATCGACTACCTCGACCATTTACTTCTTCAGTATTCCTACTGAAGTTTCGTCACTATATAAGACATGGTTCTCTGAACCAATCAACTCCTTTCGCGGATTTATACTAATCAGACTCGATTCTTTATGACATTAAGAGTTGAACAATACTTATCTTCTTAGTCATTACCGAATCGAAGGTAACGACACACATGAATAAAACGGAATCATTTACTAGCTTCTTGGTAACCTTGTGACTTTTCTTGATCCAAGTGTGAGTCCTGTGCTTCCAGTAGTATAGGCCTGTACTACTATTCACAGCTACTCATACTCATCCCAAGTATTGTGTCACACCCCAAAACCACGAACGGCGGAAACGTTCAGGGGTGGAGGACGTCATGTACAGTATCACAACAGTGTAATATAATAAACAAGCAACAACATCATCCATTGCATTATAAGTAAAGTTTTAATACATGTGTGTTCTTTTGTTGTAGTAAGACACCAAAAATATACAATCAAAATAAAAGACGAGACTTGTCTGCTCCGTCTTCTCAAAACCTGGCCTCCGTACCTATCTACCGATGACCTGAGGATACAAGAGAGTATCAGCTTTAAAGCTGGTGAATTCATAAGTATTTAAGTGTCATTGTCTTGCTTTGAAAAGCTGTTTTAAAAGTTATGCAAACCTTTAAATGTAAATGCTGATGTAAGTATGAAATGCCCTAGAAAATCCCTTATTTTCTATCAGTGTGAGATGTAGTCTTCTACCAAGACCCGAATGTTTTGTTATGACTATGTAGTCTTCTACCAAGACCCGAATGTTTTGTTTATGACAATGTAGTCTTCTACCAAGACCCGAATGTTTTGTTATGACAATGTAGTCTTCTACCAAGACCCGAATGTTTTGTTATGACAATGTAGTCTTCTACCAAGACCCGAATGTTTTGTTATGACAATGTAGTCTTCTACCAAGACCCGAATGTTTTGTTATGACAATGTAGTCTTCTACCAAGACCCGAATGTTTTGTTATGACAATGTAGTCTTCTACTAAGACCCGAATGTTTTGTTATGACAATGTAGTCTTCTACCAAGACCCGAATGTTTTGTTTATGACAATGTAGTCTTCTACCAAGACCCGAATGTTTTGTTATGTCTATGTAGTCTTCTACAAAGACCCGAATGTTTTGTTTATGACAATGTAGTCTTCTACCAAGACCCGAATGTTTTGTTATGTCTATGTAGTCTTCTACCAAGACTCGAATGTTTTGTTATGTAAAGTGATAGTTTTTCCTTCTATTGACTAGTACTAAAGTACTTAGTCTAACTCATCGTTTATGTGAAAGTATCAAAAAATAAAGTAAACAGGAAAATGTACTATTGTAAGCGTTGTCACTGGGTACTAGGACCAACACAACATCGCGTTGAGCGAAAAATGCAACCTAATGAACATCCGAAGATTTTCATCTCATCCTCTGTAGCTGCAGCAGGATGGAAAGGAGGGTTAGTCCCGATGTCGACCTCCTAATACAGATCGTTAACCTAATGATCCTCCGAAGATTCACATCTCATCCACTGTTGCAACAGATGGACGGAGGGATGGTTAGTCCCATCACTGACCACTAAATAAGTGATAACCTTAGACCTCCGTAGATGGTCATCGACCACTGGTGCTAATCAGTGGGATTCGGAATGGTAAGTCCCGCCGAGATATCCCATTGAACCGGGATAGGAAAGACAATTTACTCAGTAAGTACTAATAAATCATCCTTGTAGTCCTAAGTACAA
This sequence comes from Lactuca saligna, assembly GCF_052625555.1. Classification (NCBI taxonomy): domain Eukaryota; kingdom Viridiplantae; phylum Streptophyta; class Magnoliopsida; order Asterales; family Asteraceae; genus Lactuca; species Lactuca saligna. The sequence goes on along the minus strand of NC_136420.1, from coordinate 47,556,435 downwards.
GTATCCAGGTAAGTGAATACAGGATAATGCACCTATGTAAAAGTGTTCCTGTATGGAAATCATGTAAGTGTGTCCATATAACAGGTAAGTATGTGTAAACACATTGATGTATCAGGTAAACATCTGTAAGTACTCATGTATCAGGTAATGTACTAGTATAGACTCATGAATGAACTGACTCTTGTATGATTCCTTGTAATAGGAGTAATGTTTGATATCCTCAAATTATCCCTATGATAATTTACTGAACTATAATTGGTAAATCATGTAGGTTTATACACTCTTACTACTCAAGTGGAAACAAAATGAAAGCTGTAAACTATAACATCAATACATATATAAGAATATAAGTGTATATGCATAGTTTAGTTCAAGAATGTAAAATGGTTTTGTAAGACATCTTATGGGTTTTGAACAATGATTAACAATGACCTGAGGACATTTTGATATACATTTTAAAGGTAAAACATTTGATAACAATGTATTTTTAAGATTTAAAACCATTTCATGCATCACATTTTGTAGTATGTGAAATCTGTTAAATGACAAACTTAGTTATAAAATACATATTAATGATTTAATAACATGTTTGTTTCTACTTGTATTCCCCCCCTCCATTAAAGCATTTAAAATCCTTTAAAACATTGATTAGGGATATGAACTCACCTGTAGTTGGTGTTTGGGATGAACTGAACGGTATAGGATTGCTAGGTGTCAAGCGAGGACTTGTACACACACAACGATCCTAATAAACATATAATCACACATATATGCATTCAAGTAGTCTTAAATCACTAATTGATAATGTTAAAACATCCTAGGCATAATAAACACTTTATATAAGTGTTTTAAGCCCTAAGGATTGCATCTAAGCTATTGTGGGACAAGGTACTTGTGTTTAGGGTTCCAGAGGACCCCATATATGAGTTTACTCCTCATATACCAACACACATGGAGTTTACGGTTGTAAACCCTTGAGTTTACGGCCGTAAACTCCTAAACATGTGTGTTTGGTGTGTTTTGAAGTCCCAAATGCTTTCTAGAATTATTCTAACTTGGTGGCTAAATCATTGGAAGGTTTTAAGGTCTAGAAATACTCCAAATAGGAGTTCACGGCCCTAAGGCTATTTCCCTTAGAGTTTACGGCCGTAAACTCTAAGTATATGGTGTTTTTGTTGTTTTCAAGCCTCTTGCTTTTGAAAGACATGTTCTAGATAATTGTTTAAGGTAAATGAGGACCCTAGGCACACTTTGGTGCCATTCATTTGAGTTTACGGCCCAAGAGCATTCTCTTGGCCGTAAACTCACTTTGATAAGTGATTTTGGTGAGCTTTGGTCCTTCATTTTTGTGGAAAGAATTTCTTGTAAAGGTCTAGGGCTTTAGGTGTCATAAAAACACCCCATATGTCCATTTATATGGAGTTTACGGCCTAAGATACACTTGGGCCGTAAACTCACATTTGTTTGTGTTGTTTGATGTGTTTAAGGCCTTAGATTAAATGGTAACTATCCTTGATAAAAGTCTTAAAGCTTTAGTGGCCTTAAAACCCCATTTTGACTCCAAAAAGGGAGTTTACGGCCTAAGAAACACTTGGGCCGTGAACTCCCCAAACTTGGGTGATTTATGGTTGTTTTCTTGTCCCTAACACACATACATATGAGTCTAAGGCTTTATCATAACACAAGGGTCGGTTTTGGCTTCGTTTCGGGAGTTTACCGCCCAAGAACACCTTGGGGAGTAAACCCCTAAATCTAGTGATTTAGCCTTCTAAATCATGTTATAACTACATATAATGCTTTCTAACACTACTAGAAAGAGGTACTCACGATATGGGGTAAAAACCCGAAGATCCGTGAGAGAGAAAATGGCTTTTCTCTAGTTGGAAATGTGAATAATGAATAAATTTGTTTCAGAATTCTATTTATAGTCCTGAGATATTTTGGCAGAAAATATTTTTATTCCAGAAATGATCTCTAATATAATAGAGTGTTGGAATAATAGTGCTGCACAAAACCCTAGTGCACCCACTCTCCTGATATTTCCTGAAGTGTAAACCCTGAATTACTCAAACTTACATGAACAAGCCTGAAAATTAACTGAGGCTGCTATAACTTCTATTGAAGTGATATAGTTTGTAAATTTGGAAATTTCGGGTTGTCACATCATCCCCCCATTAGAAGGAATTTCGTCCCGAAATTAGAATTTAAGCAAATAAGAAGTTACAAATAACTAAGCGAAAAGGTGAGGGTATTTCAGTTTCATCTGATCCTCACGTTCCCAAGTGAATTCCGGTCCACGCTTTGCGTTCCAGCGCACCTTCACTATCAGGATACGACTCTGCTTTGTTTGCTTGACCTCTCGGTCCATGATCTCTACTGGTTCCTCCGCGAAGTTTAGGCTCTCGTTGATCTCGATCTCGTCGAGTGGAATAACAAGAGTCTCGTCGGATAGACACCTTTTCAAGTTGGAGACGTGGAAGGTAGGATGTACGTTACTGAGTTCGTGAGGGAGATTGAGTTTGTAAGCTACAGGGCCGATTCTTACGAGAATCTCGAAAGGCCCTATGTATCTTGGATTGAGCTTCCCACCCTTTCCAAAGCGTATCAAGCCCTTCCAGGGTGATACCTTTAGTAGGACTCGGTCGCCCACCTGGAACTCCAATGGTTTCCTACGCTTGTCAGCGTAGCTTTTCTGTCGGTCTCTAGAGGCTTTCAATCGTTCACGAATTTGAACGATCTTCTTTGTCGTTTCCCGGATGATCTCCGGACCCGTGAGAGTGCTTTCGGGAACTCGTCCCTTAGCTAACTAGGCATCATCCACTTCATCCCAACACAGAGGGGATCTGCACTTTCGGCCATAGAGGGCCTTGAATGGAGCTGCCTTTATGCTCGTGTGATAACTGTTGTTGTAGGAAAATTCGACAAGAGGTAAATGGGTATCCCAAGCTTTTCCAAAGTCAATCACACAGGCACGCAACGTATCTTCTAAGGTTTGGATAGTTCTCTCACTTTTCTCGTCGGTCTGTGGATGGTAGGCTGTACTCATGTCCAGCCTAGCTCCTAGGGAACTTTGTAATGACTGCCAGAACCTCGAAGTGAATCTACTATCTCGGTCTGAGAGGATAGATAAAGGAACACCGTGCAACCTTACAATCTCCCAAATGTAAGTTCTGGTAAGTTTCTCCATCTTGTATGTTTCTTTGATCGGTAGGAAGTGTGCAGACTTGGTCAGTCTATCGACGATGACCCATATGGAATCAAGTCCACCCGTCGTCTTGGGCAACTTGGTTATGAAGTCCATAGTGATCCGCTCCCACTTCCATTCTGGTATCTCCGGTTGTTGTAGAAGACCGGAGGGTTTCTGGTATTCAACCTTGACCTTTGCGCAAGTAAGGCATTTACTCACGAAGGTAGCAATATCTGCTTTCATGTTAGGCCACCAGTATAGCTTTTTAAGATCCAGATACATCTTATCTGAACCCGGGTGGACGGAATAACGAGTGTTGTGAGCTTCCGTCATGACCAAGTCTTTGAAGCCACCGTGTTTCGGTGTCCAGATCCGATCCATGAGGTACAAGGTTCCACCACCCTTGGCTTCTAAGTTCTTATCCATTCCTCTAAGGGATTCACCAGCCACGTTTTCAGGTTTCAAAGCGTCGAGCTGAGCCTCTTTAATTTTAGTGGATAAGTGAGAATGGATAGTTAGAGTTAAAGATTTGACCCTACGACCAGAATATTCTTTCCGACTTAGGGCGTCGGCTACTACATTGGCTTTACCCGGATGATAACGAATTTCACACTCGTAATCACTGAGTAGCTCGACCCACCGTCGTTGTCTCATGTTGAGCTCCTTCTGGTCAAAAATGTGTTGTAGACTCTTATGGTCTGTATAGATCGTGCTTTTTGTACCATACAGGTAATGTCGCCAGATCTTCAGAGCAAACACAACTGCTCCTAGTTCAAGATCGTGGGTTGTGTAGTTAACCTCATGTGTCTTCAGCTGTCTCGAGGCATAGGCGATGACCTTACCTCGCTGCATCAGAACACATCCGAGTCCTTGATTGGATGCATCGCAATAGACAATGAAGTCTTCTATCCCTTCGGGGAGGGATAGTATCGGGGCGGTGCACAAGGCTCGTTTGAGCGTTTGGAACGCTCTTTCCTGTTTCTCTTCCCAGTCAAAGGCCACGCCTTTCTGGGTCAAGGTTGTAAGAGGTTTCGCTATGCTGGAGAAGTTCTGAATGAACCTGCGATAGTAGCCCGCGAGACCTAGAAATTGACGAATTTCTGTAGGTGTCTTCGGTGCTGACCAGTTCTCGATGGATTTGATCTTGGAGGGGTCCACGTGTATACCTTCTTCGCTAACCACATGGCCCAGAAATTCGACTCGCCGAATCCAAAATTCGCACTTTGAGAACTTCGCATAGAGCTTCTCCGATCGCAATGTCTATAAGATTTTACGGAGATGTCGACTATGTTCCTCCTTACTTCGAGAGTAGATGAGTATGTCAATAATGAAGACGATGACGAACTGATCCAAGTAAGGACGACACACCCTATTCATCAGATCCATGAATACTGCGGGCGCGTTAGTTAATCCGAACGGCATCACTACAAACTCGTAGTGCCCATAACGAGTTCGAAAGGCTGTCTTGGGAACATCCGCCTCTAATACTCGTAGTTGGTGATATCCGGATCGCAGATCTATCTTCGAGAAGTAGTTGGCTCCTTGAAGTTGATCAAACAAATCGTCAATGCGGGGTAAAGGATAACGATTTTTAATGGTAAGCTTGTTGAGTTCCCTATAGTCGATGCACATGCAAAACGATCCATCTTTCTTCTTGACGAACAAGACCGGTGCTCCCCATGGTGAGAAGCTTGGTCGAATGAATCCCTTCTTGAGAAGTTCGTTAAGTTGACTAGAAAGTTCCTGCATCTCAGTCGGTGCCAGACGATAAGGGGATTTGGCTACTGGGGTAGCTCCTGGCACTAAGTCGATTCTGAACTCGACTTGGCGTTGCGGTGGTAAACCGGGAAGTTCTTCTGGGAATATATCGGGAAAGTCGCGTACTTCTGGGATTTTCTGGATGTCCTTCAGTTCTTGACTGGTATCGACGACGTGTGCTAGGAATGCATGATATTCCTTTCGCAAGCACTTCTGGGCTTGAATGCATGAAATGATACGAAGGCTCGTACTAGGTTTGGCGCCGTAGATAATTAAGGTTTCGTTGTTAGGAAGGTTAAGACGAACTGCTTTTTCAAAGCACATGATGTCGGCGCGAAGAAGACTCAACCAATCCATGCCGATGATAACGTCGAAACATTTAATTTGGACTGGCATGAGATCTATCTCGAAAGTATGGCCATCTAAAGTTAAAGTACAACCTACGTATATGCAGTTAGTACTCTCCGTTTTCCCGTTAGCCATTTCTACCGTGAATGAATGATCTAATGTACGTGGTTTTTGTTTAAGCAGGTGTGCAAATTTGTGACTTACGAAACTTTTCTCTGCTCCACTATCGAAAAGTATGCAAGCATATGAGTTATCGAGGAGAAATGTACCAGTAACTATCGTAGGATCAACTACCACTTCCTCGTGGCCTAGGGCCATAATTCTTCCTACTCCGCCATCCATCCCCGCTTTAGGGCAGTTCCTCTTGTAGTGGCCCACTTCGCCACAACCATAGCAGGCTTGGCCCATACCGGCATTAGGAACTTGGGCGGATTGAGTTGTTGGAGTCTTGCAGAAACGGACTGTGTGTCCCTTCCTGTTGCAGTTAGAGCACTGCATCTCCTTGCAAGGTCCATGATGGTGGAACTTGCACTTGGTGCACTTCGGGAGAGTTCCAGCATATGTTTTTGCTGTTAAGGGGTTCGCAGGGACAACAGGGGTAACTGTGGCATCATTGATTGCCACCAGTTGTTGTCGCTTGGAGGATCCTTGCGAAGCCCCTCCTTTCCTCTTATTCCACCCCTTCTTGTTGTAGTTGGGGTTGGACTTTTGGGGTACGGGTGTAGGGTTTGTTGGGTTCTGAGGTTTCCGGTGATCGATGAGAGATTGTGCCAGTTCCTTGGCGCTATCCAAGGCGATAGGCCTGGAAGCTAACACACTCGACTGGATATGGGGCGACAGTCCCCAGATATACCTTTCGATCTTCTTGCTCTCAAGAGCAACCATACAGGGCATAAGTTCGCCAGATCACATAACCTATTTGTGTAGGTCGTGATGTCGGATCCAACCATTTGAAGACCCCAGAACTCCTGCTCGAGTTTCTGCACTTCGCCTCGAGGACAGTACTCTTTCATCAGCATGTCCTTTAACTTTTCCCAGTTGATGGAATAAGCCACCACCTGAGTCAGATACTTAACATGGCTGTTCCACCATGTTAATGCTCTGTCAGAGAAGGTACAAGCTGCGAACTTGACCTTGTTGCCTTCTTGGCATCCGCAGATCTCGAAGACAAATTCCATCTTCTCGATTCACTGCCTTAACACCATAACACCCCCAGTTCCATTGAAGCTGTGGGGTTTGGCGTTCGTGAAATCCTTGTAAGTGCATTCCAGAGGGTGTCCATGGCTTTCGCCGTGGTTCGAGGGAGGTGCACCTGTTCCCGATCCACTAGGGACAAGAGCGTTGATTGCTGACACAGCAGCTGCAACTGCTGCTGTGAAAGCTGCCTGGAACATGTTGGCATCGAATGGGTTAGGTGGTATCGGTGTTTCGTTGTTTGGGTTACGTCTGGGATTCCTGCGTGGCGGTATCCTTAACTATATGTTTAAAAGATGAAGACATGGATAAGAATAAATGATTTATGAATGTGTCTCATGGACTAAATCCCCATAGTCCAACATCAGAAGGAATAGTATGACTAAATGAAGAAGATAGCATTTGGATAATAATTTCCATAAGATTAGATTTCTGTCAATAATACTGGAATTACAGATGTAACAAGTTCGGGAAAATGGCCTAGAAGTAGGCCTTACATCAACCAAGATGGAAAATTTTGACAGAATCAAGACTAGATCAAGACCTAACAGGTCTAGGATTTATACAGATAGGAAATTAGACCAAAGTTTTACATAAACTAGGTTGTATCCAAAAGATGAGTTGACGATATTCTATCGGCGACGAGAACTGCTAGCATGAGTCCTCGATCCCGACAGTAGACGTTCAATGTCCCTTATACGCCTGTCTGACCTTGCTTGCTGAGCTCGAAGTTCTCTAACTTCGGCTCGGGTTTCAGCAAGTTCCCTCTGCAGATTTGCGTTGTGGACCAGAGTTCTTTCATGAGTAGACTCTAGTTGGCGAATGTGGACAATGTTAACACCAGAGTTGGCGTCAACTTCCAAAACTTGATTGATAGACGCCTGAGCCATGATCGTGTTTCGAGAAATCCTACTCACCATGATTGGTAGGACTCTATCAGCAGAACCTCCTTCAGTGAGGTTGTAGAAACTTCGATCTCCATTGTAGGGAATGGGTTGACCCTGTTCATGACTCCATGTACTCAAGTTAGTGGCCCACAATGGTGTGGGTCCTTGAAACACAGGGCGGGGGTTTAGGTTTGGGTTTTGAGCAGCTGGGGGTAGGTTGTTGGCTTCTGGCTCCGAGTCAGAACTATCGGAAAAACCCTTAGCATGGTGATCATCCAAAGGGATTCGGTGATCATCTTCTGGTTTTGGCTCTAGCCAACCAGCATTGCCCTGGTTCGGGAAGTACGGATCACCGTGGGGAAATCCAGCCATTTTAATCTACGTGAGAAAAGGGATATAAGAAATAGCTAAATAGACGAACTAACTAAGATAATTACAGTAAGACTAAATACCCCTATGGTAGTTCTTTATGGTTGTGTTGGTATGTTTTTAGACTTGTTGCCACATCACAACCATTCTTGGGCATATGCTAATCACTCCTAGGACCAGCGTAGTTGATCAGGCTATGCCATTCCCAAGACTGACAATATATCCCCAGGCTTACTTGTGATATTCAACAATCGTAATACTTTTGTTCTTGTCATTGTGACACTGATTTTAGTATGAATGCAGGCACGCATATTTACTTAAATATTTTATTATTTAAAAGTATAACTCTTAGACAGAGTGTTTTAATCCCATGTATTTATAGTTAGTATATCTTTTATGGGTTGATATACTATATTCACTATAAACAATGCTCTGATACCAATCTGTCACACCCCAAAACCACGAACGGCGGAAACATTCAGGGGTGGAGGACGTCATGTACAGTATCACAACAGTGTAATATAATAAACAAGCAACAACATCATCCATTGCATTATGAGTAAAGTTTTAATACATGTGTGTTCTTTTGTTGTAGTAAGACACCAAAAATATACAATCAAAATAAAAGACGAGACTTGTCTGCTCCGTCTTCTCAAAACCTGGCCTCCGTACCTATCTACCGATGACCTGAGGATACAAGTTATTTTGAAAGAGAGTATCAGCTTTAAAGCTGGTGAATTCATAAGTATTTAAGTGTCATTGTCTTGCTTTGAAAAGCTGTTTTAAAAGTTATGCAAACCTTTAAATGTAAATGCTGATGTAAGTATGAAATGCCCTAGAAAATCCCTTATTTTCTATCAGTGTGAGATGTAGTCTTCTACCAAGACCCGAATGTTTTGTTATGACTATGTAGTCTTCTACCAAGACCCGAATGTTTTGTTTATGACAATGTAGTCTTCTACCAAGACCCGAATGTTTTGTTATGACAATGTAGTCTTCTACCAAGACCCGAATGTTTTGTTATGACAATGTAGTCTTCTACCAAGACCCGAATGTTTTGTTATGACAATGTAGTCTTCTACCAAGACCCGAATGTTTTGTTATGACAATGTAGTCTTCTACCAAGACCCGAATGTTTTGTTATGAAAATGTAGTCTTCTACCAAGACCCGAATGTTTTGTTATGACAATGTAGTCTTCTACCAAGACCCGAATGTTTTGTTATGACAATGTAGTCTTCTACCAAGACCCGAATGTTTTGTTATGACAATGTAGTCTTCTACCAAGACCCAAATGTTTTGTTATGACAATGTAGTCTTCTACCAAGACCCGAATGTTTTGTTTATGACAATGTAGTCTTCTACCAAGACCCAAATGTTTTGTTATCTCTATGTAGTCTTCTGCCAAGACCCGAATGCTTTGTTTATGACAATGTAGTCTTCAACCAAGATCCGAATGTTTTGTTATGTCTATGTAGTCTTCTACCAAGACCCGAATGTTTTGTTTATGACAATGAAGTCTTCTACCAAGACCCGAATGTTTTGTTATGTCTATGTAGTCTTCTACCAAGACCCGAATGTTTTGTTATGTCTATGTAGTCTTCTACCAAGACCCGAATGTTTTGTTATGTAAAGTGATAGTTTTTCCTTCTATTGACTAGTACTAAAGTACTTAGTCTAACTCATCGTTTATGTGAAAGTATCACAAAATAAAGTAAACAGGAAAATGTACTACTGTAAGTGTTGTCACTGGGTACTAGGACCAACACAACATCGCGTTGAGCGAAAAATGCAACCTAATGAACATCTGAAGATTTTCATCTCATCCTCTGTAGCTGCAGCAGGATGGAAAGGAGGGTTAGTCCCGATGTCGACCTCCTAATACAGATCGTTAACCTAATGATCCTCCGAAGATTCACATCTCATCCACTGTTGCAACAGATGGACGGAGGGATGGTTAGTCCCATCACTGACCACTAAATAAGTGATAACCTTAGACCTCCGTAGATGGTCATCGACCACTGGTGCTAATCAGTGGGATTCGGAATGGTAAGTCCCGCCGAGATATCCCATTGAACCGGGATAGGAAAGACAATTTACTCAGTAAGTACTAATAAATCATCCTTGTAGTCCTAAGTACAAGTATCCAGGTAAGTGAATACAGGATAATGTACCTATGTAAAAGTGTTCCTGTATGGAAATCATGTAAGTGTGTCCATATAACAGGTAAGTATGTGTAAACACATTCATGTATCAGGTAAACATCTGTAAGTACTCATGTATCAGGTAATGTACTAGTATAGACTCATGAATGAACTGACTCTTGTATGATTCCTTGTAATAGGAGTAATGTTTGATATCCTCAAATTATCCCTATGATAATTTACTGAACTATAATTGGTAAATCCTGTAGGTTTATACACTCTTACTACTCAAGGGTGTGGGAACAAAATGAAAGCTGTAAACTATAACATCAATACATATATAAGAATATAAGTGTATATGCATAGTTTAGTTCAAGAATGTAAAATGGTTTTGTAAGACATCTTATGGGTTTTGAACAATGATTAACAATGACCTGAGGACATTTTGATATACATTTCAATGGTAAAACATTTGATAACAATGTATTTTTAAGATTTAAAACCATTTCATGCATCACATTTTGTAGTATGTGAAATCTGTTAAATGACAAACTTAGTTATAAAATACATATTAATGATTTAATAACATGTTTGTTTCTACTTGTATTCCCCCCCTCCATTAAAGCATTTAAAATCCTTTAAAACATTGATTAGGGATATGAACTCACCTGTAGTTGGTGTTTGGGATGAACTGAACGGTATAGGATTGCTAGGTGTCAAGCGAGGACTTGTACACACACAACGATCCTAATGAACATATAATCACACATATATGCATTCAATTAGTCTTAAATCACTAATTGAAAATGTTAAAACATCCTAGGCATAATAAACACTTTATATAAGTGTTTTAAGCCCTAAGGATTGCATCTAAGCTATTGTGGGACAAGGTACTTGTGTTTAGGGTTCCAAAGGATCCCATATATGAGTTTACTCCTCATATACCAACACACATGGAGTTTACAGTTGTAAACCCTTGAGTTTACGGCCGTAAACTCCCAAACATGTGTGTTTGGTGTGTTTTGAAGTCCCAAATGCTTTCTAGAATTATTCTAACTTGGTGGCTAAATCATTGGAAGGTTTTAAGGTCTAGAAATACTCCAAATAGGAGTTCACGGCCCTAAGGCTATTTCCCTTAGAGTTTACGGCCGTAAACTCTAAGTATATGGTGTTTTTGTTGTTTTCAAGCCTCTTGCTTTTGAAGGACATGTTCTAGATAATTGTTTAAGGTAAATGAGGACCCTAGGCACACTTTGGTGCCATTCATTTGAGTTTACGGCCCAAGAGCATTCTCTTGGCCGTAAACTCACTTTGATAAGTGATTTTAGTGAGTTTTGGTCCTTCATTTTTGTGGAAAGAATTTCTTGTAAAGGTCTAGGGCTTTAGGTGTCATAAAAACACCCCATATGTCCATTTATATGGAGTTTACGGCCTAAGACACACTTGGGCCGTAAACTCACATTTGTTTGTGCTGTTTGATGTGTTTAAGGCCTTAGATTAAATGGGAACTAGCCTTGATAAAAGTCTTAAAGCTTTAGTGGCCTTAAAACCCCATTTTGACTCCAAAAAGGGAGTTTACGGCCTAAGCAACACTTGGGCCGTGAACTCCCCAAACTTGGGTGATTTATGGTTGTTTTCTTGTCCCTAACACACATACATATGAGTCTAAGGCTTTATCATAACACAAGGGTCTGTTTTGGCTTCGTTTCGGGAGTTTACCGCCCAAGAACACCTTGGGGAGTAAACTCCTAAATCTAGTGATTTAGCCTTCTAAATCATGTTATAACTACATATAATGCTTTCTAACACTACTAGAAAGAGGTACTCACGATATGGGGTAAAAACCCGAAGATCCGTGAGAGAGAAAATGGCTTTTCTGTAGTTGGAAATGTGAATAATGAATAAATTTGTTTCAGAATTCTATTTATAGTCCTAAGATATTTTGGCAGAAAATATTTTTATTCCATAAATGGTCTCTAATATAATAGAGTGTTGGAATAATAGTGTTGCACAAAACCCTAGTGCACCCACTCTCCTGATATTTCCTGAAGTGTAAACCCTGAATTAATCAAACTTACACGAATAAGTCTGAAAATTAACTGAGGCTGCTATAACTTCTATTGAAGTGATATAGTTTGTACAGAATGGAAATTTCGGGTTGTCACATATTGTCTCACAGTTCCCGAGTCACCATTCAAAAGTTTTCACAAAGCAACTTATCACACATGAATGTGTTCAAACAAATACATACAACAGTTTCTCCTAGACTCAACTAGGGTTTTCACGTTTCTATCAAACATATATTGGATTACCTATACTCGCCTTCTAGGATTCTTCTGATGCATATGCTCGATTTAATATATCCTAATACTTTTCCATAGGTCGATAGAAATTTTACTTCTATTTCTTCGTATAAATTCTTTCTCGAGTAGTGTGTACTCTATAAGACACACTATTCCAAAATTTACTCTACCAACATGGAGACTAACGGTCTTCTACTACCTGCATCATCTCCTAACTCATGCAAACCATCATGCACATTTGTTCATTTCATTATTCTTCCTTGTCATCGTCATTCCTGTATATGAGTAAGTCTTCTTCTCTTAGGTGTATTCCTTTAAGTCTACTTCATAGGAGTCTATCCTAGGAAGTACGCAATATGGTTGCATCTCAGCAAGCTCTACTAGCTTCAACTTGGTTCTCTGTTATTACTGACTACAACATCTCTTCTCATACAACATTATGAGTGTATTGCTTCTTCAACTAAGCATTCTACCTTACTTAAACAAGTAATTTGCTTAGCCTTTTACCACTAAATGCCTCAATTCACCATCCCAATCTTGTATGTTAAAGTCGGCTTAACACACAATGGAACTTCTATAAGGATGGGATAGAAGTCAATCATCACTTAGTATTATTAAATACTAAGTCTGAACATCTTTTATAAGGTTACTACTCGAACTACATACTACATCACAAAGTCTTGGCCTATTGAGTTTGAAAACTTCATTAGCCTTTCTTTTGATCTTCATTTAATTCTTCTAAATCTTGCACAACATTAAATTTGATACTGCCGAAGTACTGATCACCATCTTCGGTTCTTTCGACTCTATTAAACAATCACTTCTTCAATCTGTACAGCGGTAGAACAACTTCGTGGATTTGCACCAACACATTTATCTTGCCCAAACGTGTTTCAAACGCACATCTTTCTTCCAAAGATGTTATTATATAACAAACATACTTTAAATGTATATTACCACTCTATTGGTATTAATACACTTATTACGATAACAATTCATATTTATTATTTTACGATATCTCGCGATCGTTTATTTATAAACTTATCGATGTCAACTATCATAAGTCTCTTTATCACTTCGAAAATTTCTATTACGAAAATTCTTATAATTCTGAACATAAAATTTTCTAAACCAAGGTCGGCAATAGACCTTAAGCTTTCTCAAATAATAGCAATTATAGATAAGCACCTTAAGGCATGCTATATTCATTTATCATTTAGCACATATTAGAATATAAGGCATATCCCCTCTTAATATTCTAGTGCTTGACTCCATTAGGTATTCAACCTAAAATATACTAGATACATATCGTATCATCTTCACTTAACAATTCTTGTTTAAGCTTAGAAATTCTCAACATTCCTAGTTCACTTAAACTAATTTTCTTAAAATTCTAAAGTAACTTAATATCTTAGAATATTAGGGTTTATCACTACCCAAATCCCCCACATAAATATTTCCTATGGTTTGTATCCATATACTTATTATGAATCAACTCATATATTGAGCTTCCAACAGTTTAAGTCTAAATACCAATCCGTGATATTTAGTTCACTTAAACCATTGCTCTGATACCATGATTGAAAGACCCTAACTTTCGTATTTATGAAAGACCCAAACTTTCATACTATTCCAACATTATTATTAAGTTACTTCCTCAAAACATGCTACATGCATATTTAGAAAACAATATTTTATATTGATAAAGTGATTACAAAAGATTGGATACAAACCGACTAAGTTTTATTACATTTCATATCTACCCAGGAATCTACTATTCATATACATACATGAACATTAAAATACAGAGAAATAGTATTAACTATTCTAAATCTTTCAGCAGTATAAAACTATATTGGATACTCATCACCTGTAATTGTTAAATATTGAGAGGGATAAGCGATAACGCTTAGTGAATTCAATAAATAGATACAATATAATCATATGCCTTATATATACCAATATGACAAAAGCAAAAGGGAACAAGAACAATAATAGCATATGTGTATCATATGTCACGCTTTCAATATCAAATCAAGATTTGATTCAAAGATTTACGATCAATGAGACATAACAATTTCAATACTTGATATGCATCAATAAAGCTTTCGCCCAAATGGCACAGAAGACATATAATTTCTGATTATCAGTATGATAGATTTCAGGTTTTCACGCCCTGTTTAGCATTTCGGTAGATTTCAGGTTTTCACGCCCTTTTTAACATTTCAGTAGATTTCAGGTTTTCACACTCTGTTTAACATTTCAGTAGATTTCAGGTTTTCACGCTCTGTTTAATCTTCTGCGAAGCAGTTTAAATATAAGTCTTTCACTTACGGGGAACATGCTCTACATGGCCAGAGGCTTCGTACCATTACCAATATGAATCTAAGTCTTTTCACTAATCACATGGTCAAAGGTATTACTTTTGCTATCAAAATAGCAGAATAAAAATAACACGGAAAAATAACACAGAATAATAACACTGAGAAGCACATAACACATATAACACATAACATACAATTGTTCCTATATATTGAACCCACCTTAAAATAATCGGGGGTTAAAATAGTAATTTGAGCAGCATACCGACTCCAAATATGGCTTTATTTGTTGAAAACCGGGAGAATTAGCTAAAAACCAGACTCTAAAAAGGTAGAGCTTCAAAACCGAGAAGATAAATTTTTCGGGCTTCACGGCACTACGGGGCGTGTTTCGGGTGTTAAAATTGACACCGGGGCTTCGGGGGATGTCAAAATAGTCAAAATATGGAAAAATGGGCCAAAAATGGCAATTTTCTAAAATTACCCGGGAAGGCTCGCAGGCCTCCTATTTATAGGCGAGAGGGCTCGGATCAGGAGCAATCAGAAGCAAGCACGTGGCTCGCATGCGAGCCTCCAGGTGGCTCGCTTCGCAGGTCAACAGGGGAAGGGCAGCTGGCGGTCTCAGATTGGCCGAGCCTTCGGTGCGAGGGGGTTGCGACACGAGGCTACACGCGTCGTTTGCTGAATGGACCAAACCTCGGACTCAAGAAGAACGCGACACGCGGGTCGGACACGGAGCATGCATGCGAGGATCCGATGACGTGGCCTATTCCGGACCTTATCCTTGCGAGATTCCTCGGAAAATGAGCCCAAATCTTCTAAAATCCATAACTTTCGCATACGAGCTCTTTTTTTGACGTTCTTTAGATGCACACGTAGCTAAAATTATGATCTACAACTTTCGTTTAGACTTCGTCGGCTAGTTTTGAATTTAATTTTAATATTATTATTTTTAACAGACCGGGATAGTAAAATTCGTTAAAACTTCATAACTTCTTCATCCGACATCCGTTTTTGTCAGGCTTTTTACCGTTGTACTACAAATGACGAGACCTTCAATTCTCATTTAGGTTGTGTTGGCTAAAAATCACTTGATCTAAAATTCGAGTTTTTAGCTGTCTACTGCTAAGTTGAAACTTCGAAAAATCATAACTTCCTCATACGAAGTCAGATTTTGGCGTTCTTTTTATCAAACTTCTCGGTTTAATGAATACTACGACTTTCATTTAGATTACTAAGGCTAAAAAGTAGTTTATCAAAAACTCACTTTTTACGTCATTCGGCGCCGTGCCGGTTTTGTCACGAATCTTCGATTGATCATAACTTCTTCGTTATAACTAGGATTTTGACGAGGTTTTCCCTACGTGTTTCTAACGAGATTATCTACAACTTTCAATAATAAAATTTTACTTATTTCAAATTTTATATATTCGCTATATTTCACTATTTGGCTTTTAATTGGAATCTCATAAGACTTCCAATATTTTATGAGTGATTCTAAACATAGTTTTACTTCATTTCTAGTAAAAAGTATCTGTTAGAACTCAACACTAAATTTCACATAATATTATTCTCTTTTATAATTTACAATACACGATTTCAAAACGTGTATGTTACAACCAATATCATCCTTTAGCCCTATGCGTTTCGCATGCTAAAGATGCTTAACCCTACTCAGTCCCTTCGTGAGGGGATCTGATGGGTTCTCATCCGATGATACCCTCTTTGCCACGAGGAGTCCTTCTTCTATTCAATGTCTGATGAAGTGATATTTTCTGTCAATGTGTCTGGATTTGCCATGATCTCTCGGTTCCTTGGCTAAGGCAACCGTACTATTTCTGTCACAAAAAATCTCCATAGGCTCCTTTACAGCTAGTACAACTACAAGGTCTCCGATGAAGTTCTTCAGCCATATCGCCTCCTTTGCTGCCTCGCTTGCTGCTATATACTCTGATTCGCAAGTTGAATCGGCTACAGTATCTTGCTTGGAAATTTTCCAAGCAACTGCTCCTCTGTTTAAGGTAAAGACCCAGCCTGACTGAGAGCGGAAATTATTCCTATCAGTCTGGAAGATAGAATCACTCTACCTACTACTCTCAAGTCATCACTCCCACCGAGGGTAAGGACCCAGTTCTTAGTCCTCCGCAGGTACTTGAGAATGTTCTTTACTGCAGTCCAGTGAGCCTTGCCAGGGTTCCCCTGATATCTCCTGATCATGCTCAATGCAAAGGCCACATCAGGATGAGTACAAGTCATAGCATACATGATCGATCCTACAATGGAAGCATATGGAACTCGACTCATCTCTGCTATCTCAACCTCTGTACTCGGGCTCTGAGTCTTACTCGGTCTGACATTACTCTGGATCAGTAACTCACCTTTCTTGGAGTTCTGCATGTTGAACCTTTTCAACACTTTATCCACATAGGTGCTCTGACTAAGTCCAACTAGTCTCTTACTCCTTTCTCTTAAAAAATTTATCCCTAGGATATAGGCAGCTTCTCCAAGGTCCTTCATAGCAAAACACTTCGCAAGCTAGGACTTCACTTCCTGCAGAATTGGGATGTCATTTCCTATGAGCAGTATGTCATCCACATACAGTACCAAAAAGCTAACTATACTCCCACTAGCCTTGACATATACACAAGATTCATCTTCGCTCCTCAAAAAGCCAAACTCTTTGACTTTATCATCGAAACAAAGATTCCATCTGCGAGGTGCTTGTTTCAATCCATAAATAGATTTCTCAAGCTTACACACTCTATTAGGATACTCTGCGCTAACAAAACCCTCTGGCCGACTCATGTAAACATCCTCAGCTAACTTTCCATTAAGGAAAGCGGTTTTGACATCCATTTGCCATATTTCATAGCCATGAAATGTGGCAATGGCTAGCATAACCCTAATAGACTTAATCTTTGCTACTGGTGAAATGGTCTCATCATAATCAACTCCCGAAGTTTGAGAGAAGCCCTTTGCAACCAGTCACGCCTTATAAGTGTGTACATTACCATCCATGTCGGTCTTCTTCTTCTTGAAGATCCCAAGCAAACAAGATCCACAACTATCATCCGACTGTAGGTCAAATGACTCCAAGACCCCATCCTTTTGGAGCTAGCCTATGCATTTCTTGCTTAGATGTCCAAGATGACAATTCCATAATGATGCTTTATCCAAGATGGTGAAGAATCGATACAAAATACATTATTTCCTAGGTTATCAACAACCGACACAATTTCATAGTCACCATCACAAGGTAATTCTTTAAAATAAAGAACATTATTAATGAAAGCATTAATACCACCACATTCATTATCAAACGAAAAGGTAAAACCTTGTTTGTATAAACCATGAAAGGAAATGATATTTCTCGCCATTTCAGATGAGTAACAACACTTATTCAAATCTAACACTAACCCATTACTTAGCAACAAAGAATAAACTCCAATCTTGGTGACAGGTGAAGCTTTCCTATTCCCCATGATCAAGTTTATCTTCCCATGCTGCATATTCTCACTTCTTCTTAGTCCTTGCAAATAAGAACATATGTGAATACCACAACCAGTGTTAAGGACCCAAGAATCAGAATGAGGTGAGTTATTAGACAATATAGTGTAAATACCTGCATGGTTGGGTTTTACTTTCCCATCCTTAACATCTTGCAGGTACTTTAGGCAGTTTCGCTTCCAGTGCGACTTTTCATGGCAATAGAAGCATTCAGCCTCCTTAGGGTTGACAGAAGGAGTGAAAAAACCTCTTTTGGTTCCACTTGAAGAAGAGCCATCAAGGGAATTCCCCTTGGTACCCTTCGAAGGGCTCTTCCTCTTCTTCCCTTTACCTTGCCCGATTGCGAAGACAGGAGCCGTGGTAGGATGAGGAGTGCTAACAACCTATTTACCCTTAAGACCACTTTCGACGGTCTTCAAGAGTCCTTGAAGTGTGCTGAGTGTAACTTCCTACTTGTTCATGTGGTATGTCATTCGGAATTGATCATAACAAGAAGGTAAGGAGTGCAAAATGATGTCAATTGCCAACTCCACGGGAAAGTTCACATTCAATTTCAGCAAATGGTCCACAAATCTTTGCATTTTCTGCATGTGGCCCGTGATGGGTTCACCATCCTTCATTCGGGTTGTTATCATGGAGGAGATGATTTCATATCACTCTTGACGAGCACTCTGATGGTATCTTTCCATCAAATCCTAGTGCATCTCAAAAGGATAGAATTCCTCATAGGACTTTTGGAGCATGGCTGTCATTGTGGCCAACATGATACATGTCACTTTGGTAGCATCTCTCTCATGTGCCCTAAAGTCAGCGATCTCCTCAGGAGTAGCAGACGACTCATCAATTTCCTTAAGCTCCTTGTCGAGGACATATTCCTTGTCCACATAAATAGTTACCATCCTGATGTTCCAGATCCAATCCATAAAGTTGGAACCATCGAAGATGACTCTCCCACAAAGGTTCATAAGAGAGACGGAGCCGGCAGGGTTTGATCCAGAAGCAGCATTGTTGGAAGACTTCTGAAAAAAAGAAAGACAAGTTTAGATTAGATATAAAGATAGTCCTTAATAAGACACCCAAATGTAATATTAAGGCTAGGACCCAACACAATATTTTATAACTTAGAATAGGGATTCCATAATCCAAGCTATAAAAAATTTGAAGGTAGGTGAATGACGATTCACCAATTTCCACCATAAAAATGAAATTAATTATTTGGTTTTAATTGGTTTTTGAAACTCCTAGATTCTTTTGAGATTCATTGAACTTTTCAATGGCATGTTTCAATCTCGAATGTGCCCTTCACGTTTTGTTATTGGGATGTCGAGGATCACAAAACATGGTGTGAAGTAACCATGCAGATTACTTGGTACTCTTAATGTTTATCACCTAACCGATGTGACGGTTAACCACACGCGCTCCACCGGTCTATGGTAAACCTTAAGCCACCCTTTTCCTACCTTGTTAAGTCCAGGTTAGTGTGTCGGTTAACCACACACGCTCCACTAACCACTTAATCAAAGTGCAAAGTGTAATTTCATGGGTTAGCACCTTATTCACATTTTCCTAAAGTAGCTAAGATTGGGAATATATAAAAACATTTAGTTACTTTATAATCATCATACTTTTAATGAGGATTTAAAGTCATTGTCCTACCCGTTCGGCTGTCACAACTAGGAATTTGGTGCCTTGTAAACATTGAACAATGATAACAAATGTGAACCAACAATGTGAAAGCATGTATGATGCTTATTCAATAACAACAAAACTTCCATCAAACACTTTATAAGAGCACATCAAATAGTCAATAAAAGGTTGGAAGCCCTAAAAATCTCGGTTTAAGTCCATTTTGGGCTAGGATTTCCTTATTGGACCTAATGGACCAATAAGTTTCCAATTTGATATCTTTGGTCTTAGAACTCTTATATGAGCTCTAATTTGGAACCACCTTCATTTATTTTAACATTTTGGGCCATATTGGGCCTAGAATGAAATAAAATACCCTAATGGGCTCTATTGGGCCATAACAAATCTAATTAACCTAAATGGGCCATAAAAATTCATTCTCTTTGACAAGTTGGGCCGTGAGGCACCCTAGGAGCCCAATGGGCCGAAAATCATCAACATGGGCCCATGATTTGGATTTAAGCACCAAAGGCCCAACATTTCTTTTCTTTCTTCCCTTCTCTAGGCCCATCTATATCTATATAAAAAAAAAAGAGAAGAAATGGAGGTTGACTTTGGGATGCCACCTCATTTTTGTCTAGAGGATAACTAGGCCATTTATTCACCATACAACTAAGCACACTTATGTTTCCATGCACTCTTCTCTCCCTCTCTCTTTTTCTTCTTCGGCCGAGAGCAAGAGAATGAACATACACACCTCAAAAAACTCTCTCTAAAACACTTAAGACTCATCCATTCTTCTTCATCCAAGATCTCGAAATTTGCTAGTGTTTCAAGAGGTTTTCACAAGATAATCATCATCTTAGGTAAGTTGATGCCAAAATCCATGATCTACTTACTTCATTTCATCAAAAATCCCTTCTTAACTCATTTAAACTCTTTATCACCATCTTAGAAACCCTCTAAGTTCGAAATCAAGCCAAGAAGGCTTGCTTGGGCCGAAAATAGCATCAAACTTCTCCCAATCTTCTTCAAAACCGAACCCACAACTCAAGGTGAGCTTCATACCCTTCTCTTTTCATTTTACATTTGTTTTATGGGGAAGAATACAAGAAAATATGTAGATCTATGTGTATGTGTGTGCTATGTGTGATTTTATGCATGTATGTATGATTTTATGTGTTTGTGTGATGAACATGTAACTAAAAAGGGGTGTTAACTCGATATCTATACCATAAGAAGGAAAACAAACATGAACTAAGTAATATTATACTAAACAAGTCAAGAATATTAACTCATAAGTTTGTGAAAAACATATTTCAACATAAAACCCATTTTTGGGCTTAAATTGTCAAATATACAAAAATTTGGGTTAAAAGTTGCCAAATCACGGTTTCTTAAGGGTCAAAAGAGTCAAAACAGTACCAAAAATTGTTTTTGTGAATATTAAAATTTTCAAAGGACTTGAAATGTAAATTTTTAGCTTAATGGGCTAATTTTGGGCTTTTCGTCCCAATAGGCCCAAAAATTGCGAAAAATGACAATTAAAGAGGCTGAAATGAAACTTTCTTCAAATCAGGGGATAAAAAGTGTAACAAAACTATTTCAAGGGTCAAAAATGCTTTTCATTTCCAAAAAGGATAAAAAATGTAAAGTTTTTGGATTTTGGGCCAAAACTGTAAAAATTACGAAAAATTGAGTTTTGAATCGAAAAATACTACTTTGAAAGGGGTGAAACTGTTAACAAAATAAGTTTTGAATTAAAACTATCATTTCAACAAATCTATGATGCAAAAGTGTCAAGAAAATATTTTAAGGGCTAAAAAGTCCTTTCTTTTATATAAAGGACTAAAACTGTCATTTTTATAAAAAGGAGGGTGTTGAAAAGGCCAAACCACTGTTTTAGGCAAATTATTTCATTAAGTCAAATACAAAACCATGACTTACGAAAAATTGAAAGACGAATACACGTTTAACTCCAAATATCGTTATAAACAAATCGATCGGTCTCGAATCGATACAAAAACAACAACCGTTAAATTGAACCCTACAAAAGAAATGTGATATCTAAGACGAGTAATTATTCAAACTTTGGGCTTGAAAGTTTCAAATCATGCTTGTTGGACCTTGCAAGTCCATTTACATGATCTTTGGGCCCAAAGCGATAACGCTTATATGTTCTTGGGCCTCCTATGGCCCAATTCCATATAAAAGGACTTTCAATGGCTTTCATGTGCTAATGAACCCTAGGGGTCCATTAGTATTGCTAGTAAATTCAAAGTAATCAAATGCGAGATGGACCAATGAGTCCTTCGCATCCCCGACGTCCTAAAGTAAACTCACGGAAGTAGCAAGATTTGTACTTCTCTTTTTCCTCGTTTGCTAGGCTTATGAGAAATCAATGTAAACAGATTCAGGGCGATAATCGAGAGTAATCAAGGTGGTTGGATTAAGTGAGTTATAGCGGGCGACGCCTCTAAGGATCGTTCGTAAACGGTAGTTATAAACTAGTCATTACTAATGCATGGTTATAACAACTCACAAACCTTCATTAATCCAACACCACCCGAGTAATCAAGGAAGAGTAAACAGAATCATTCATTGCAGCGGTATAATAATTCAAGAAATCACTGAATTTTATGTATTTGGAAAACATAGGGTTTTCCGGGGAAGTTCAACATTTTCACTTGTACGTTTAATACTAAGTTCTTCAATTGTTCATGTTTTGAAATCATCATGCATATTGTACGGATCTTCACACTTTTTTTTTCTATAAACAATGGTCTTTTCAGAAAATATCGGATTTTCTGGGTTTTACAAACTACATAAATCATTTTAACACAACATACTTATGAACTCACCAACATTTCATATGCTGACCGTTTTTCAAAATAACTTGTATTCTCAGGTAATAGGTAAGCCGAGGAATAAGTACCAAGTGTGTTAGGGTGTTTTTGCTTTTGAAATCTATCAAACAAAGTATGTATGGATTTGAAATGTTAAAACGATGTACTTGATGTGAAAAATTACAATTGTAATATATATATATATATATATATATATATATATATATATATATATATATATATATATATATATATATATATATATATATATATATGCATGGTGATGTTTATGTTATGATTCATGTATATTCATTGTGATGATATTCAATTTTAGTCACGCGAGCCCTCGAACGTTTCCGCCGTCTGGTTCGGGGGTGTGACTGGTTGGTATCAGAGCTCTGTTTATAGTGAACTAGCATATCTAACCACACATTGATATGCAACTATAAACCAAAAAGGGGACAAAACAAATCTGAACAAAACAAAACAAATAAAAACACAACGATAAAACACTCCTACTCATAAGACACAAGAAAAATAGCATAGTACCAAACCAATCAAGATAATGCTGACATCTCAGTTAAGCCGGGACTGTTCATAGTCGTATTAAGGAGTAAATGTAGCCTGATCAACTAAATTTCCTCTGAGGTACAACTATCGCAGGCCCCGAGGAAATCGCGATAGTAAGTAAACCTAACAACGTACCCCTCTATTACCTAAAAGAAGAACATCAACACAACTTATACATTAATTAAAACATCTTAGGAATAATGATAGCATGTTTATGCACTCTCACAAACAGCATGGCTGGTTTCCATCACCCCGGAGATCCTTATTTCCCTAACCAGGGAAATAACGAATGGCTGGAAGAATCTGAAGAGGAACCCGAGGAGGAGCCTGAAGAGGAACCTGAGGAGGAGACTGAAGAGTAACCCGAGGAAGAAGTCGAGGAGGAGCCCAACAATGACGAAGATGGTGATTCGGATGCGGAGTCCGAAGTCATCAACCCCCTTACCCGATTAGGGTGCCCGCTTATCGGGTGGGCCCCACTAGTCCAACACCCTCTGGGTATTGATCTTTGGAGGTGGAGCAGACAGCAAGGACAGCGACCCCCGTTTGGCATGTCATGCGAGTTCTATGACCTGAGGGATGGAGGAACGGCCGATCGTGCACTCCCGGTCATGGTGAGACGATTGCGGAACACTGGCGACCTAGCTCAGAGCGCCGCCGATCAGATGCACCAGATGCGGACTAGGGTCGAGCGTGCAGAGCAGGAGACATGAGAGGTTATCCGAGAGTTCCACATGAGGCAGGTAAGGTGGGAGGCTCGACGCCGAGATGCGGAACGACAGGTGGCTCGCCTTCAGGGAGCGTCCACTTCCTCAACACCACCCCCTGGCACATCCCACCATGACTAGGACTAGTTGTATCCATCTTTAGTATTATGCTACTATGATCTATGCTATGTACCATCGACTCTATGATTAAGTGATTACACTACTCATAGGGTCGTTATGTTGCCGAACTTGCACCACTTATGTATGCTCTTTCGAGCAAATTTTCATGTATCAAAGTGCGGATAATATTAATGGAAAATTTTATGTGTTCTACTGTAATGTTGTAATCTGCTATGTGTTATGTAACAGCCCGAAATTCAGGTTCGACCATTTAACCCTTCATTTTTCGAAGTTGTCATATTGGGTCCTTTGTGTTGAGTGTTAAGCTTGTGAGTACGTTGGGCGTACAAGGAGTACGCTGCGCGTACTCGCGCACTTATTTTGTACGCGGTTCCATCCGGTTACGCTGGGCGTACCTAAGGTTACGCTGGGCGTAACCAGCCCAGACTCAAAACCCTAATATGACTTGAGGACTATAAAAGGAATGAGATGGTCTTGTCCCTCAACCACCATCTTTCAGAAAGAAACCCTAAGAGAGCATTTCCTTCGTTTTTAGCTTGGGTGTGAGTGTTCTAAGCTTCAAAGTGTCATTTCAAGGTGGTGAAAGAGAAGAGGAGACCATTGTGGGGACTAGAAGTTGGTGGACAAGTGTAGATCTGAGGACTACAAAGGTTGGAGCTTCTTCCTGAAGTAAAAATTTCAGATCTTGCCTTGTAGTTTATATGGTGTGCTTCTTGGACCAATTTCTAGGGTTTTTGGTCCCAAGATGGAGACTTTATGAGCAAGTAGTCTCCATTGGCCTATATCTATCATATTCCAGAACTATATGAGTTGTATGTTCATAAAAATGCAATCTTGGACGTGGATGTTAAGCCATACATGAGATCTAGACTCTTGGAGGAGAAAGGAAAGGTGTTAGAAGGTGTGGGGAACCTTTTTAGCCATGCAAGGGCTTAAAGGTTTCGACTTTATGGATTAAGAGGTATTAAATTGGCCAGATCTGGAATATGGGGTTATGTCTTAATCATTTAAGACATTAGAATGAGGAAGTGAGAAACTAGAATGTACGCTGGGCGTAATCCCAGTACACGCCACGTAGGGCCGCGTTTCCCATTTCTGGAATGCAAGGGTACGCACCGCGTACAGGTGCTGGTACGCCCCTTGTACTGCTTGTTGTTGACTTTTGTTGACTTTTAGGGTTTTGGTCAACATGTGGACTTTTGAGTCAAGGAGGGGTGAAATGGTCTTTTACCCTTCTGTGGGATAGTGGAAAAGGGTGTAGCTTAGTCTTGGAAGCCGATAATAATTAGAATGATTATTTGTTGTGATTAGGCGAGGCTAGTTCGTTGTTTCAAGATTCAGAGATATCGAGCGCGTGAGATTCTAGACATCATACGAGGTGATTTTTCTCACTATACTGTATCTGGAAAGGTATCTATGTGTGACCGTAAGGTCTTGTATGCTTTGAGATGCATGTTTTGTATGATATGCGTTGTATGTTCTGTATGCGTTATGTATGTGACATGTATGCTATGTATGATATGGGCCGGAAGGCATTATGACGTGGACCGGAAGGTCAGGTAGTCATGGACCAGAAGGTCGACAGGAGTAGGACCGAAAGGTCTACTGGGACTGGGACGGAAGTCCCCTGAGACACATGGGCCGGAAGGTCGCGTAAAGTATGGCCTAGAAAGGCGTATGTGTGTAAGGGTATTTTGGGGAACTCACTAAGCATTTATGCTTACAATTGTTGTGTTATGTGTTTTAGGTACTAGCGAGGACCGTGGGAAGGAACCGGCGTGACTCGTACACACTAGAGAGAGGATTTGACTTTTGTGATCTTGGGATACAATATGTTTTGATAACTATTGTTGGATATTTTGAAAATATTTTATGTGAAAATGGTTGTGACAAAATAAAATTTTTGTTTTGAAAATTATGTTGTTACATGTTATATATCCATGATTGTATACTAATTTGTGAAATTACTTAAGTTCGTGCCACACACCTAGTTTATAGGACCATTATCTCACAAAAACCATAGGCACTCAACATCTTTCCGTTCCATGACAGAAAGATGCCTCAACGACCAACCCACGGAAACCCTGGGCCAACCCCACCCGAAGTCGACTCAGCTGCATTCCAAGAAGTTGTATCTGTTGCGGTCACTGCACCCATGGCATAAATTCACCAAGGGAACAATGGAGGAGTCAAAGGACAAGGGGCTGGAAGTTCGAACAACAGGATAAATCAAGGACCTACCAGGACGTGATCCTACAAGGATTTCACCAATGACAAGCCACGAACCTTTAACGGCACTAGAGGAATGTTAACCCTGAAAAGATGGATTGAGAAGGTGGAATCGGTGTTTGAGATATGTGAATGCCTTGAGGAGATGAAGGTGAAGTTTGCCGCATGCACTCTCGTTGACCATGCTCTCACTTGGTGGAATGGACACGTAGAAGCCATGACTCTTCCCGTAGCCAATTCCATGCCATGGGCAGAGATGAAAGAAATGCTGATGGCTGAGTACTACCCTCATGGAGAAATTCGGAAAATGGAGCAAGAGCTGTGGAATCTCACCATCTGAAACTTTGATATAGATGCATACATATCAAGGTTTAGCGAACTGTCTCTGTTGTGCCCTGGCTTGATCACTTCGGAGGGAAACAAAATCGAATGATTCATCTGGGGACTAACCTCCCCAATCCAAGGAAATGTGATAGCTACAAATCCCGAAACCTTTGACAGTGCCAAGAGATTGGCCAAGAAACTGTACGACCACAGCAACTGTGACAATCGTCAATCTTGAGTCAAGTCAAGTCATCAAGTCAAGCCGGTCAACTCTATTAAACCTTGTGTATTAGGGTTGGTGTTATGTTCGTATTGTATAACTTGCTATATTAATGGGAAAACATCACTAGAGAAAAGTTTTGTGTTAAAAATTTCCTAAGCCTTAGTACTAATCAGTGAATTAAACTGATGAAAACCATGTTGCATACTCATCGGGAATGTGTAAGATCCTTAAACAAGGCTTAACAGGGTTTACGAACCATGCATTGCGGTGCCGGACACTCACAACTGTCCCACATGGATCCTCTCTCAATCGTTTTCACTCTATCTCTGTCTATGTCAAATCTCTCCTAAATCTCTCCAAGTATGTGAAATCTCTCTCAAATATCTCTCTATATGAGAAATCTCTCCAAGAATGTTAAATCTCTCCCAAATCCCTCCAAGTATGTGAAAACTCTCGCAAATATCTCTTTGTATGAGAAATCTCTCCAAGAATGTTAAATCTCTCCCAAATCTCTCCAAGTATGTGAAAACTCTCGCAAATATCTCTTTGTATGAGAAATCTCTCCAAGAATGTCAAATCTCTCCCAAATCTCTCCAAGTGTGAGAAATCTCTCCCAAATCTCTCTCAAAAGTTTCCCGTAACTTTTTGGAATCATTCGGGTCATTCCGACCCTTAACCGGGTAAAAAACGGCTTAAAACGGGGCGAAAACGAGAAAAATGGACCTTAGGAACCGAAACCCTCTTATAAGAGGCGAAGTTCCTTAGGACCGAAAGGTCCTCTTAGGAACCGAAAGTAAGAAGACCGAAACCGAGAGCAAGAAGCAAGAACCGGAACCGAAAGTACTGTTCACGACAGAGCTCTCGGTGCCTCTCGGTCCGCCCCCACTCTCTGTTCGCGCGCACTCTCGGTCCGACTCCGCCTCTCTGCCTCTCGCGCACTCTCGGTCCGACTCCGCCTCTCTGCCTCTCGCGCACTCTCGGTTCCCTTCCCTCCGCCTCTCTGCCTCTCGCGCACTCTCGGTTCCCTTCCCTCCGCCTCTCTGCCTCTCGCGCACTCTCGGTTCCCTTCTCTCCTCTCTGTCTCTTCGTGCTCTCGGTTCTTCCCTTCTCTCTTCTTCTTCTCTCGGTTCCGCCTCCCTCTCTCTCTCGGTTCAGCATAAGAGGGCCGAACCTCGGCCAGGCTTTGCATTTTTTGTCATTTTCAGCCCATTTTTGATATTTTTAACATTTTAAGCCCGTTTTTCGTGATTTTAAAGCGGGATTTTCTCCAGAAATTTTATTTTAACATAATAAACCCTAAATATTCATAATTTAAACATATTTTTATAAAAATCATTAATTAAATAATAAAGATTTAATGGGGGATTTATTTAAGGTAGAGTGTTGACTTTGCCTTAACTTATGACACAAGCAACCACCCCACACCCACTCTATGACCAGCCATACCTCCCCACCTTACCTATGTCACTTCAATGTTCCCTTACACTCAAATTTCACTCACTCCCACGTTTTTGAGCTGGAACAAACAACCACACTCCTCATTTTCTCTCATTTCTCTCATTCCACTAAGTAACAAACACCACTTTTTCTCTCAAACTCTTCTACACAAATTTTTGAGATCCAAGGCTGATTTCAAGTGTTCTTCCACACTTAGTAAGTAAAAATTCATCCTCCCTATTACTATTTCACTTCATTCTACTCAAATCTTTGGTTGCTTACACAAACTCCCTAACTATGATGTTAGATTCTCGAAAACCTTCAAGGCATCTCCAAGTGTTCTTGAATTAAACACTTCCATCCTTCAACAATCATCTACTGAAATCACTCAAGGTGAGTTCATACCCCTACATTTTCATGATTTCTCAAGTTTTCAGGGGGTGAATACAAGTTAAAACACTAAGAACCTATCAAAAATTTTCTAACAGCCTTCATCAGAAAAGTTCAACTCCATTCACGGACTGTTTTGGGAATCTTAAATATTTTTGTTTTCAAAACTGTACAAGGTGCAAATAGTTCAAGTTTTTAGCTTTAAAATGGCTACTTGCACATCTCCATACGATTTTTCTACAATTTATGGTGATTTTTACAAAACTGCCTATCATTTCAAACAACAATCCGGACCAGTCTGTGATTTTGGACTTTTTCACCCAAGTTAGAGGTCATATTAATTTGTGATAAAAATTATGAACAAACTAGACACATTTTGTGAACTCTCAGAGTTTACGGATCTAGATTTCGACTTCGTATGATTTTTCTATGATTTTTCCAAAACAGGGCAAAATCGCTAAATTTTGCCAACAGCATGTAAATATCATAACACTTTGTATTATGTTGAGCAAAGTGTATAATCATAAGTTTTAGTATTTGTATGTGTTTCCTTGTTAGTTTACCATTATGAACTGAAACTATGAAATTCATACTAAATATTAAATATTACTCATTCATTTTGGAACACGTATCATTAGACTATAAAAAGTATAGTTTGATAAATTCACAATACTAATACATTTCCATAAGAGGATTCATACATATTACATACATTTTAGATAAACTATAATAGGTATAGTTTATGATACATCACTCAACGCACTCGTACCAAAAAAAAAGGGTACATCCATACAAGAAAGATTTATATTCACACACATTTCACGTAAACCTGTTAACCTATGTTGTGAGACTCTCTCTCTCTCCCCGTACGTCCGAGTGCGGGATATAATTCCTGGTAGTTATAATCAGAATCTCCTTGAGGGAGAACGTGATACTTGTATATAGATCTATATTGGGTTTGACACCCCACACCTTGCTGCTAGCTACAGTGGGACCTACAGGTCTACGGGTGACAAATGTCATTTCATTTTCGCGACGCCTGAGAAACGTTGTGGCAGGTTCACATAGTCACAGTATGATTATAGCGACTCACTTAGGGGGATAACAATTCATGAAGTTTACGGGGTTTCATAAAACCGAAGTAGGTTTTAGGTTGATAAAAGAAATTTTACTTTCCATAACATTTTAAACTCACAATATTGTTACTAAGAAACGATGATTTCTCATACACTCTAGTCTTTGGTTATAAGGCTACATTTCTCGGATTTCAAGGGAAATACCGGATTTTTCTGAAACAAACGCGACATTTACATGTGAAATACTCCTACTAAGTTTATTAATAAAAGCTTATGAACTCACCAACCTTTGTGTTGACATTTTTCAAATAACTTGTATTCACAGGAAAACACTAATCAGGTTATCAAGTGCTTTTGAGGATGGGACGTTAAGGCGTCAAACTTTTCACATTTTGACAACATATTGTAATTGATTTTGAAACATGTAATTCATACAAGTGATGTAACTTTTTCAATTATATATATGTTGGTTGTGTTTGCTTAAATTACTATTAAAATTGTGGTTATGATGCTATACATGAAGTCCTCCACCCCCGGACGTTTCCGCCATCCTTGGTTTGGGGGTGTGACAGATTGGTATCAGAGCACGGTTTATAGTGAATTAAGTATGTCAACCACATAAGATATACAAACTATAAACACATTTGGGACTAAAAGTCTCTGATTCTTTAAGTGATTTAAAGAGTTGTACTTTTAGAAAACAAATAATTTCTTGTTTTAAAGTATACTTGCATGCAGTCTATACTAGCATGGTGTCATAACTTAGGAGAACATAAATTGAAAGAGGAGGAGTCGAACATTATTAATACGCCTTAGCATGTGTAATCAGTTCTGGGAAGGATATAGCCTGATCAACTATATCCATCCAAGAAGTAACTTACGCACACTAAGGAATAGTCGTAATGAGCGACAAATCTGAAAACCTAATTACACTCCATAAAGAACACGCTAAGAACCAAATATAAACATTTAAAAATACTATATGAGTATTTGTATGTTTCTATAGCGCCAAATTATTATCTTCTGATACGTACTTCTTAATTCCGTTTCTCGTGCAGACGACATGGCAGGATTTCACATACCCGGGGACCCCTATTTTCCCAATCAGGGAAACGCGGGATGGATCGAAGACGAGCCCGAGGAGGATCCCGAAGAGGAACCCGAGGAGGATCCCGAAGAGGATCCCGAGGAGGAGCCCGAGGAGGAAGACGAACAAGGAGAAGAAGAGGAAGACGACCAAGAAGAAGAGGAAGAAGAGGAAGACGACTAGGAAGAAGAGGAAGAAGAGGAAGGTGATGAGGTAGTCATGGTTGGGAACGAAGCGGAGGAACCACCAGAAGTATTCAACCCTCCCTACATCGCGAGGGTACCCGCGCACCGTTTTGGTTACAACGGACCTGAACCCCCTTGGGTAACAACGATCGAAAGATGGAGCCGACAACAACGCCAACGGTCACCATATGGCTATCAACGAGGTTACTATGATCTCACTCATGGTGGACCGGCTGACAGGGCTCTCCCCGTCACGATACAACGAATGGCAAGAATGGATGATCGTGGTAGGACAACGACAGATCAGGTCCGGGAATTAAGTGCCATTGTACAGTCTACTACGGATCGCACCAGAAACCTGGAACGAGACTCCCACCACCGAGACCAACTCATTCGAGACCTTCTCGCGGCTCAAGCAGAAACAAGAGAGTATCGGGAAAGATACATGGCACTCGAAGAGAGAATGGTTGCAGCCGAACGCAAATTGGCGGAACTACAGGGCGCATCGACATCATCGCAGCCTCCGTCAAAGAAGGGTCGCAGTGATTAGAACTCGTTGCTATTCTCCCGTCTTAGTAGTAGAATTTTATGAGTACGCGTTGGTGCTACTCCTTGTATGTAGGTCGACCCTGCGACTATGTGATTACACTATTCAAAGGGCTTTTGTAATGCCAAAAACTACCTTTTGTAATGATGTAATGCAGACCCCTATGAGGTCAAACTTTTCTCTCTAAACGTTATGTACTAAAAGTTATCAATGAAATTTGGCTTGTGTTTTATTTATTGAATGTTTGGCACTATACATCATAACCTGATCACACAAACAGTTTACGAATAATAAAGTTATGATAAAATACAAGAGGGATGAAACCAGTAACACTCGACTCGTTATCACTATTGAAGTCTTACCGATTAGTCATTTTTTTTTATGACAGAACCATGCCACCAAGGAAAAGACCAAGGCCTTCCAGCAACCCAGTGCTGCCTCCACCACCACCTCCGCAGTTTGATCCTGCAATGTTCCAGGCTGCAGTGACGGCAGCCGTGGCGGCAGCAATGTCGCAAATGGGAACCCATGGTTCCGGCGGTTCTGGATCCGGAGCTACCAATTCCATTCATGGGGACAGCACGGGGCGTACGAGGGAGTGCACTTACAAAGACTTCACGAATGGCAAACCCGATCCTTTCAATGGAAGCGGGGGCGTCATCACACTGGTGCAATGGTTCGAAAGGACCGAGGCAGTTTTTGAAATCTGCGCTTGTCCCGAAGCGAGCAAGGTCAAGTATGCGGCATTCACTTTCACTGGAAAAGCACTTACTTGGTGGAATGGCCGAGTTAAGTCACTTACTCCTGCAGTAGCTAACGCAATCAGCTGGGAGGATTTGAAAGCCCTAATGTTAAAGGAATACTGCCCGAGGGGCGAAATACAAAAACTTGAAGAAGAACTTTGGAACCTCAGGATGACAGGCACTGATCTTGAAACTTATACTGCCCGCTTCAACGACCTAGCACTCCTCTGTCCAACAATGGTCACTCCAGAAGAGAAGAAGGTGGAACGATATCTCTGGGGCCTATCATCCCAGATTCAAGATAGTGTCTTGGCCTCGAAACCCACTACCTTTGAGAGTGCCAAGGAATTGGCACAACAACTCATAGATCACAGGGCTAGCCGTGGTACCGTGATGACCACCACCGACCGAACAAAAGGAGGGAACAACAAGAGGAAGTTCTGGAGCAATAAAAGGAAGCAACCAATTCAAGACCCCGCCAAAAAGCAACCGATTGTTGCTGTACGTGCCGCCACTACTGCCGTCGCTCCAGCGCCACCGAAACCGTATACAGGAACTCTTCCCAAGTGCAACAAGTGTAACTACCACTATAACGGTGCTTGTCGAGAGTTACACTGCAATAACTGTAACAAAAAGGGGCACACTGCATGATTCTGTAGAGCGACTACCCAACCCGCCACACAAGTCGCTACGACCGCCAACACTGGGGCAAGCCAAGCCTGCTATGGATGTGGTGAAACGGGACACTTCAGGAGGAACTGCCCCAAGGCACGAGCCCCTAATGCTGGGGGGTGTAGGGAGAGTCCTAACTTTAGGGCAGGGAGAAGCAGTCAAGGATCCCTCTGTGGTTACTGGTACGTTCCTCCTCAATAACTCTTATGCATGCGTACTTTTCGATAGTGGGGCAGAAAGAAGTTTCATAAGTCACCAATTCAAACATATACTTAAGCAAAATTCTCAACCACTAGAAGATTCTTACATCATAGAAATGGCAAATGGAAAGGTTGAGCGCGCTAATGATATTTACATAGGGTGTACTCTCACTCTAGACAACCATTTGTTCAAAATCGACCTTATGCCGGTCACCATAAAAAGCTTCGATATAATCATTGGTATGGATTGGTTAAGCCTTCATCGTGCCGACATTCTATGTTACGAAAGGGCCGTCCGCCTCAATCTGCCGAATGGCAACGTTCTCACCGTCTATGGCAATAAACCTAGTGCGAACCTACAAATCATCTCTTGTGTTAAAACCCAAAAGTACCTCCGAAAGCAATACCATGTTTTCTTAGCCCACATCGTAGACAAGAAGCAGGAGGTGAAGGACATCAAAGAAATTCCAGAAGTATGCAACTTCCCTGATGTTTTCCCAGACGATCTGCCTGGTGTACCACTCGCACGACAAGTCGAATTTCGGATCGACTTAATCCCAGGAGCTACCCCCGTCGCCAGGGCTCCCTATCGCTTAGCACCGGCAGAAATGCAAGAACTATCCAGCCAATTGAATGAACTATTGAGCAAAGGGTTCATCAGGCCAAGCTTCTCACCTTGGGGAGCACCAGTCTTATTTGTAAAGAAGAAGGATGGGTCTTTTCGCATGTGCATAGACTATCGAGAACTAAACAAACTCACTATCAAGAACCGTTATCCCCTACCCCGAATCGATGACCTCTTCGACCAGCTCCAAGGAGCCAGCTACTTTTCAAAAATCGACCTGAGGTCGGGCTATCATCAACTGCGAGTTCAAGAAGAGGATATCTCCAAGACGGCATTCAGAACTCGCTATGGGCACTATGAGTTTGTAGTGATGCCATTCGGATTAACTAACGCGCCCGCAGTGTTCATGGATTTGATGAATCGAGTGTGTCGACCCTTCTTGGATAAATTCGTCATCGTATTCATCGACGCTATCTTGGTCTATTCGAGGAGCGAAGAAGAGCACAGACATCACCTGCGACTAGTTCTGGAGGTTTTAAGAACTGAGAAGCTTTACGCTAAATTCTCAAAGTGTGAATTTTGGCTCCGAGAAGTAGGATTCCTTGGCCATGTAGTAAGCAAAGAAGGAATACATGTGGACCCCTCGAAGATCAAAGCAATCGAAGATTG
Organism: Lactuca saligna; assembly: GCF_052625555.1. NCBI lineage: Eukaryota > Viridiplantae > Streptophyta > Magnoliopsida > Asterales > Asteraceae > Lactuca > Lactuca saligna. The sequence goes on along the minus strand of NC_136420.1, from coordinate 47,522,182 downwards.
GTCAACACCTACAACGCCGACAGAAATCCGGCAGTTTTTGGGACTCGCAGGCTACTATCGAAGATTCATACAAAACTTCTCCAAAATCGCTAAGCCTCTCACCACCTTGACTCAAAAAGGGGTGGTGTTCGAATGGGAAGATAAACAAGAAGCCGCCTTCCAGACACTAAAGCAAGCCCTATGCAGCGCACCAGTCTTGTCTCTTCCAGAAGGAGCTGATGATTTTGTGGTGTATTGCGATGCTTCAAATCAAGGCCTCGGCTGTGTGCTCATGCAAAGGGGAAAAGTCATCGCTTATGCATCAAGGCAACTGAAGACACATGAAGTTAATTACACCACCCACGACCTTGAATTGGGAGCTGTGGTGTTCGCCCTGAAGATTTGGAGGCACTACCTCTACGGCACCAAGTGCACCATCTTCACTGATCACAAAAGTCTTCAACACATTCTCAATCAGAAGGAACTAAACATGCGCCAAAGAAGATGGGTGGAATTACTGAATGACTACGAATGTGAAATTCGCTACCACCCGGGCAAGGCTAATGTAGTAGCCGACGCCTTAAGCAGGAAAGAATACTCGGGTCGCCGAGTAAAATCCCTAGCCATGACCATCCACTCCCAACTGGCCACCCAGATCAAGGACGCCCAATTAGAAGCCCTGAAACCAGAAAACGTGGCAAGTGAAGCACTAAGGGGGATGGATAAAAACTTGGAAGTCAAAGGGGATGGAGCTCGTTATCTCATGAATCGAATCTGGACACCGAAGTTCGGTGGGTACCGAGACGTTGTAATGGACGAGGCCCACAAGACTCGATACTCCATTCATCCGGGGTCAGATAAGATGTATCTAGACCTCAAAAGGTTATACTGGTGGCCAAACATGAAGGCTGAAATTGCTACTTATGTGAGCAAGTGCCTCACTTGCGCCAAGGTCAAGGTGGAATACCAGAAGCCATCAGGACTACTTCAACAACCGGATATACCCGAGTGGAAGTGGGAGCGAATAACTATGGACTTCGTAACCAAACTGCCTAAGACATCAGGTGGGATGGATACCATATGGGTGGTTGTGGACAGATTGACCAAGTCCGCGCACTTCCTGCCAATAAAGGAAACAGACAAGATGGAAAAGTTGACCAGGACGTACATTAAGGAGATCGTGCGACTACATGGTGTACCAACATCCATTATCTCGGATCGAGATAGTAGATTCACCTCGCGTTTCTGGCAGTCCCTACAAAAATCTCTGGGAACCAGGTTAGACATGAGTATGGCCTACCATCCACAAACGGACGGACAAAGTGAGAGAACCATCCAGACGTTGGAAGACATGCTGAGAGCCTGTGTGATAGATTTTGGTAAGGCATGGGATACCCATCTACCGCTTATCGAATTCTCTTATAATAACAGTTATCACACTAGCATTGGAGTCGCTCCATTCGAAGCTCTCTACAGCCGCAAGTGTAGATCACCACTGTGTTGGGCCGAAGTTGGAGATACTCAGCTAGCTAGAGGGCAAGTCCCTGATAGCACCCTTACGGGGCCGGAAATCATAAGGGAAACCACAGAAAAGATCATTCAAATTCGGGAAAGACTAAAAGCGTCTCGTGATCGACAAAAGAGTTACGCGGATAAGCGACGCAAACCTTTAGAATTCCAGGTCGGAGACCGGGTACTACTAAAAGTTTCCCCCTGGAAAGGGGTGATACGTTTCGGTAAACGGGGGAAACTAAACCCAAGGTACGTCGGTCCGTTCGAAATCCTTGCTAGGATTGGTCCTGTGGCGTACAAACTCCGACTACCACAAGAACTTAGTAATGTGCACCCTATCTTCCACGTGTCCAACTTAAAGAAGTGTCTGTCTGACGAGACACTCGTAGTACCGCTCGAAGAAATTGAAGTTAATGAAAATCTCCACTTTGTGGAGGAACCCGTCGAGATCATGGATCGAGAGATCAAGAGAACAAAACAAAGTCGCATTCCCATAGTGAAGGTTCGTTGGAACGCGAAACGAGGGCCTGAGTTTACCTGGGAACGTGAAGATCAAATGAAACAAAAATATCCACATCTTTTCCCAAACCCTTGAAGTCCCAGCCGAATTTAAATTTTGGGACGAAATTCCCTCTAACGGGGGGATGATGTGACAATCGTCAATCTTCAGTCAAGTCAAGTCATCAAGTCAAGCCGGTCAACTCTATTAAACCTTGTGTATTAGGGTTGGTGTTATGTTCGTATTGTATAACTTGCTATATTAATGGGAAAACATCACTAGAGAAAAGTTTTGTGTTAAAAATTTCCTAAGCCTTAGTACTAATCAGTGAATTAAACTGATGAAAACCATGTTGCATACTCATCGGGAATGTGTAAGATCCTTAAACAAGGCTTAACAGGGTTTACGAACCATGCATTGCGGTGCCGGACACTCACAACTGTCCCACATGGATCCTCTCTCAATCGTTTTCACTCTATCTCTGTCTATGTCAAATCTCTCCTAAATCTCTCCAAGTAAGTGAAATCTCTCTCAAATATCTCTCTATATGAGAAATCTCTCCAAGAATGTTAAATCTCTCCCAAATCCCTCCAAGTATGTGAAAACTCTCGCAAATATCTCTTTGTATGAGAAATCTCTCCAAGAATGTTAAATCTCTCCCAAATCTCTCCAAGTATGTGAAAACTCTCGCAAATATCTCTTTGTATGAGAAATCTCTCCAAGAATGTCAAATCTCTCCCAAATCTCTCCAAGTGTGAGAAATCTCTCCCAAATCTCTCTCAAAAGTTTCCCGTAACTTTTTGGAATCATTCGGGTCATTCCGGCCCTTAACCGGGTAAAAAACGGCTTAAAACGGGGCGAAAACGAGAAAAATGGACCTTAGGAACCGAAACCCTCTTATAAGAGGCGAAGTTCCTTAGGACCGAAAGGTCCTCTTAGGAACCGAAAGTAAGAAGACCGAAACCGAGAGCAAGAAGCAAGAACCGGAACCGAAAGTACTGTTCACGACAGAGCGCTCGGTGCCTCTCGGTCCGCCCCCACTCTCTGTTCGCGCGCACTCTCGGTCCGACTCCGCCTCTCTGCCTCTCGCGCACTCTCGGTCCGACTCCGCCTCTCTGCCTCTCGCGCACTCTCGGTTCCCTTCCCTCCGCCTCTCTGCCTCTCGCGCACTCTCGGTTCCCTTCCCTCCGCCTCTCTGCCTCTCGCGCACTCTCGGTTCCCTTCTCTCCTCTCTGTCTCTTCGTGCTCTCGGTTCTTCCTTTCTCTCTTCTTCTTCTCTCGGTTCCGCCTCCCTCTCTCTCTCGGTTCAGCATAAGAGGGCCGAACCTCGGCCAGGCTTCGCATTTTTTGTCATTTTCAGCCCATTTTTGATATTTTTAACATTTTAAGCCCGTTTTTCGTGATTTTAAAGCGGGATTTTCTCCAGAAATTTTATTTTAACATAATAAACCCTAAATATTCATAATTTAAACATATTTTTATAAAAATCATTAATTAAATAATAAAGATTTAATGGGGGATTTATTTAAGGTAGAGTGTTGACTTTGCCTTAACTTATGACACAAGCAACCACCCCACACCCACTCTATGACCAGCCATACCTCCCCACCTTACCTATGTCACTTCAATGTTCCCTTACACTCAAATTTCACTCACTCCCACGTTTTTGAGCTGGAACAAACAACCACACTCCTCATTTTCTCTCATTTCTCTCATTCCACTAAGTAACAAACACCACTTTTTCTCTCAAACTCTTCTACACAAATTTTCGAGATCCAAGGCTGATTTCAAGTGTTCTTCCACACTTAGTAAGTAAAAATTCATCCTCCCTATTACTATTTCACTTCATTCTACTCAAATCTTTGGTTGCTTACACAAACTCCCTAACTATGATGTTAGATTCTCGAAAACCTTCAAGGCATCTCCAAGTGTTCTTGAATTAAACACTTCCATCCTTCAACAATCATCTACTGAAATCACTCAAGGTGAGTTCATACCCCTACATTTTCATGATTTCTCAAGTTTTCAGGGGGTGAATACAAGTTAAAACACTAAGAACCTATCAAAAATTTTCTAACAGCCTTCATCAGAAAAGTTCAACTCCATTCACGGACTGTTTTGGGAATCTTAAATATTTTTGTTTTCAAAACTGTACAAGGTGCAAATAGTTCATATTTTTAGCTTAAAATGGCTACTTGCACATCTCCATACGATTTTTCTACAATTTATGGTGATTTTTACAAAACTGCCTATCATTTCAAACAACAATCCGGACCAGTCTGTGATTTTGGACTTTTTCACCCAAGTTAGAGGTCATATTAATTTGTGATAAAAATTATGAACAAGCTAGACACATTTTGTGAACTCTCAGAGTTTATGGATCTAGATTTCGACTTCGTATGATTTTTCTATGATTTTTCCAAAACAGGGAAGAATCGCTAAATTTTGCCAACAGCATGTAAATATCATAACACTTTGTATTATGTTGAGCAAAGTGTATAATCATAAGTTTTAGTATTTGTATGTGTTTCCTTGTTAGTTTACCATTATGAACTGAAACTATGAAATTCATACTAAATATTAAATATTACTCATTCATTTTGGAACACGTATCATTAGACTATAAAAAGTATAGTTTGATAAATTCACAATACTAATACATTTCCATAAGAGGATTCATACATATTACATACATTTTAGATAAACTATAATAGGTATAGTTTATGATACATCACTCAACGCACTCGTACCAAAAAAAAAGGGTACATCCATACAAGAAAGATTTATATTCACACACATTTCACGTAAACCTGTTAACCTATGTTGTGAGACTCTCTCTCTCTCCCCGTACGTCCGAGTGCGGGATATAATTCCTGGTAGTTATAATCAGAATCTCCTTGAGGGAGAACGTGATACTTGTATATAGATCTATATTGGGTTTGACACCCCACACCTTGCTGCTAGCTACAGTGGGACCTGCAGGTCTACGGGTGACAAATGTCATTTCATTTTCGCGACGCCTGAGAAACGTTGTGGCAGGTTCACATAGTCACAGTATGATTATAGCGACTCACTTAGGGGGATAACAATTCATGAAGTTTATGGGGTTTCATAAAACCGAAGTAGGTTTTAGGTTGATAAAAGAAATTTTACTTTCCATAACATTTTAAACTCACAATATTGTTACTAAGAAACGATGATTTCTCATACACTCTAGTCTTTGGTTATAAGGCTACATTTCTCGGATTTCAAGGGAAATACCGGATTTTTCTGAAACAAACGCGACATTTACATGTGAAATACTCCTACTAAGTTTATTAATAAAAGCTTATGAACTCACCAACCTTTGTGTTGACATTTTTCAAATAACTTGTATTCACAGGAAAACACTAATCAGGTTATCAAGTGCTTTTGAGGATGGGACGTTAAGGCGTCAAACTTTTCACATTTTGACAACATATTGTAATTGATTTTGAAACATGTAATTCATACAAGTGATGTAACTTTTTCAATTATATATATGTTGGTTGTGTTTGCTTAAATTACTATTAAAATTGTGGTTATGATGCTATACATGAAGTCCTCCACCCCCGGACGTTTCCGCCATCCTTGGTTTGGGGGTGTGACAACAACAAGAAGGCTGAGAAGCCAATGGAGGTTGAGGGTAAGAAGGAAAGCGACAACAAGAAAGGAGAGAACAACAAGAGGAAAGGACGTCAAGGCTCGGAATCGTCCAAGAAGCAACAAACAGTGATAGTCAATGTTGCAACCACCCAAGTTCCATCCATACCACATGCTCCAACCTCAGCTGCTCCAAGTGCTCCTAGGAAATATTCCGGTAATCTTCCTAGGTGCAACAAGTGCGGTCTCCATCACAATGGAGAATGCAGAGAAATGCATTTCACCAGTTGCAATCGGAAGGGTCACACAGCAAGGTATTGCCGAACCTACCCTCCCCAGAATCAACAACAACAACAACAACAACAACAACAACAACAACAACAACACCAACAATGGCGGCAATAACACAGGGTCAAGCCCCACCTGCTATGGATGTGGAAAGACTGGGCATATCCGTCGAAACTGCCCCATCACCAACAACCCTGGGAACGGAGGAGCAGGAAGGGTGCTAGCTATGGGACAGAGAGAAGCGGTTCAGGATCCCGCTGTTGTTACCGGTACGTTTCTCCTAAACCACACTTACGCATGCATCCTATTTGATACCGGAGCAGAGCGAAGTTTTGTGAGCAATAAATTTAAAAACTTGTTAAAACAACAACCCCAGAAGCTCGATGAAACCTTCACGGTGGCATTGGCTAATGGGAAAACAGAATCCACCGGGGAAATCTATATCGGATGTACCCTAGCCTTAAATCATCATGTCTTTCAAATAAACTTAATGCATGTTTCCATTAGGAGTTTCGATGTGATTATTGGCATGGATTGGTTAAGCCTCCACCATGCCGAAGTTATGTGTCACGAGAAGGCCGTTCGCCTTCACCTTCCAAATCACGAAACCCTAATTGTATATGGAGACAAACCTAGCACAAACCTTCGTCTTATCGCGTGCATCAAGGCACATAAGTATCTACAAAAGAAAGACTTGGCGTTCCTGGCTCATATAGTAGACAAATCCAAGGAAGAGGCTAATATTCGAGATATTCCAGTAGCTCGCAAATTCCCAGATGTCTTCCCTGATGATCTTCTGAGGTTACCCCCAGAAAGACAAATTGAATTTCGAATTGACCTTGTGCCAGGAGCCACTCCCATCGCTAAATCGCCTTACCGATTAGCTCCTGCAGAGATGCAAGAATTGTCCAGTCAACTCCGTGAACTTTTGGATAAAGGATTCATCCGACCCAGTTTCTCACCATGGGGAGCTCTAGTTCTCTTTGTCAAGAAGAAGGAAGGATCTTTTAGGATGTGCGTTGATTACAGAGAACTAAATAAGCTCACCGTCAAAAATCGCTATCCACTCCCGCGAATCTATGATCTATTCGACCAGCTCCAAGGAGCAAGCTATTTCTCTAAAATAGATCTGCGATATGGATACCACCAAATCAAGGTCCGGGAAGAGGATGTCCCCAAAACCGCTTTCCGAACTCGATATGGGCATTATGAATTTGTTGTAATGCCCTTCGGTCTAACGAATGCCCCTGCCGCATTCATGGACCTAATGAATTGAATCGGCTGACCATTCCTCGACAAGTTTGTCATTGTTTTCATTGACGACATTCTAGTTTACTCTCGAAGCGAAGAAGAGCATGGCCAACATCTTCGAAAAATCTTGGAAACCCTGCAAACCGAAAAGCTATATGTGAAGCTCTCTAACTGTGAGTTTTGGCTTCGTAGTGTGAACTTTTTGGGTCATGTTGTTAGCCAAGAAGGAATACACGTGGATCCTTCTAAGGTCAAAGCCATCGAAGGATGGGCAGTTCCAACAACACCCACATAAATTCGCCAATTTCTGGGTCTCGCAGGCTATTACAGGAGATTCATCTAGAATTTCTCTAAGACAGCCAAACCGCTTACCATGCTTACACAAAAGGGTGTACCCTTCGAATGGATGGACAAGCAAGAAGCTGCATTCCAAACTCTGAAGCAAGCACTCTGCAGTGCGCCAATGCTATCATTACCAGAAGGAACATATGATTTCGTCGTATATTGCGACGCGTCAAATCAGGGTTAGGTTGTGTACTTATGCAGCGTGGGAAGGTGATAGCTTATGCATCACGACAGCTAAAAACACACGAAGTGAATTATACAACCCACGATCTAGAGTTGGGAGTTGTGGTCTTCGCCTTAAAAATCTAGAGGCACTACCTGTACGTTACAAAGTGCACCATTTTTACGGACCACAAGAGCCTCCAGTATATCCTAAATCAAAAAGAGTTGAACATGAGGCAACGAAGATGGGTTGAGTTACTAAACGATTATAAGTGTGAAATCAAGTACCACCCAGGAAAGGCTAACGTGGTAGCTGATGCCTTGAGTCGGAAAGAATACTCAAATCATCGTGTGAGAACTCTCTCGATAACCATCCAATCCCACTTAACCTCTCAGATCAGGGCAACCCAATTCGATGCCATGAAGGCAGAGAACAAAACAAGCGAAGCATTACGTGGAATGGAAAAGAATCTCGAAGTGAAAGAGGGTGGAGCATAGTATTTCATGAACCGCATTTGGATCCCTAAACTTGGGGGATTCAGAGAGGTAGTCATGAATGAAGCCCACAAGACGCAATACTCCATCCATCTGGGTTCAGACAAAATGTACTTGGATATTAAGCAACACTATTGGTGGCCTAACATGAAGGCAAAGATTGCCACCTATGTTAGCAAATGCCTTACTTGCGCTAAAGTAAAGGTGGAATATCAGAAGCCCTCGAGACTATTGCAGCAACCAGTAATTCCTGAGTGGAAATGGGAGAGGATTACTATGAACTTTGTGACCAAGCTACGCAAGTCATCAGATGGTTTGGACACGATCTGGGTAATAGTTGATAGATTAACGAAATCCACCCATTTCCTCCCAATAAAAGAATCATACAATATGGAGCGCCTGACAAGAATCTACATCAAAGAAATGGTGAGACTCCACGGAGTACCCGAATCTATCATCTCAGATAGAGATAGTAGATTTACTTCCCGCTTTTGGCAATCGCTTTAGAAAGCTATGGGAACACAACTTGACATGAGCACTGCCTACCACCCATAAACGGATGGTCAAAGCGAGCGAACCATTCAGACACTTGAAGACATGCTTCGCGCATGTGTGATAGACTTTGGGAAGTCATGGGATACCCACTTACCTTTAGTCGAATTCTCATACAACAACAATTACCACACGAGCATCAAAGTTGCTCCTTTCGAGGCGCTGTATGGACGTAAATGTAGATCACCGTTGTGTTCGAATGAGGTAGGTGACACCCAACTAGCCAAAGAACTGACATTAGACACGACGTTAACGGGGTCGGAGATCATACGTGAAACAACGGAAAAGATAGTTCAAATCAGAGCTCGACTACAAGCATCACGCGACCAACAGAAGAGCTACGCTGATAAACGGCGAAAGCCCTTGGTGTTTCAAGTCGGAGATCGAGTGTTGTTAAAAGTCTCTCCATGGAAAGGGGTTATTCGTTTTGGAAGACTGGGAAAATTAAGTCCAAGATACATTGGACCTTTCGAGATTCTTGCCCGAATTGGTCCAGTGGCCTATGGACTGCAGCTACCCACTAAGCTCAGCAGTGTACACCCCGTGTTCCATGTTTCCAATCTAAATAAGTGCTTATCCGATGAAACCCTCGTCATTCCCCTTGATGAGATAGAAATCAACGAGAATCTTCTGTTTGTCGAGGAACCAGTCGAAATCATGGACAGGGAGGTGAAGCGTACTAAGCAAAGTCGCATTCCGATTGTGAAGGTACGGTGGAACGCAAAGCATGGGCCAGAATTCACATGGGAACACAAAGATCAGATGAAGCAAAAGTACCCTCACCTATTTTCGCATTCTCAAATCTAGCTTTCAAAAGAATTTCGGGACGAAATTCCCTCTAACGGGGGGATGATGTCACAACTAGGAATTTGGTGCCTTGTAAATATTGAACAATGATAACAAATGTGAAAACATGTATGATGCTTATTCAATAACAACAAAACTTTCATCAAATACTTTATAAGAGCACATCAAATAGTCAACAAAAGGTTGGAAGCCCTAAAAATCCCGGTTTAAGTCCATTTTGGACTAGGATTTCCTTATTGGGCCTAATGGACCAATAAGCTTCCAATTTGATATCTTTGGGCTTAGAACTCTTATATGGGCTCTAATTTGGAACCACCTTCATTTATTTTAACATTTTGGGCCATATTGGGCCTAGAATGAAATAAAATACTGTTGGGATTATTGGATTGCGTCATTGGCTCGGTCCTTAGCCCAGTTTTGATTTTCGGTATTGGGCCTGTCCAACCATGCAATTTTATGTTCTAGGGTTTAGTATATAAGCTGCATGCATTCAGTCTTTGTAGTTAACACTTTTATAATAAGCACATATTTGATTCATAAGCACATATTTGATTCTATTCTGTGTTCATTCTCTTATTGTATTTGTCTTGTTTGATTTTCGTATTCATGCCTGTTAAAGATCTAATCGATCTAGAGTTTAATTCTCAGCAATTGGTATCAGAGCAGGAGACTGTGTAATTCATACACATCTCTTCTATCGAAGAATTTATTAGGGTTTTTAATTCCGCATTGATTGATATTAATTGAGCCGTCATTCCATATTGACGTATCTCATTAATCGTTGATCTAACCCTAACGATATATTACAAGTCTGATCTTTTATAGGTAATCGATGAAAAGTCATTACAATGTCCATGGATGATTCACAAACCAATCCAATCAACATCTCCAACAACATTGGTTCGACAACAAGGATACCAATCTTGTATACACAAGACTATGAAGTTTGGACTCATCACTTTGAAGATTATGTGATTGGATCAGAGGATAATGGATACTTGATCTGGGAAGCTATCACTATTGGCCCATTCGCTCACTCAAGCACCTCTAAGATTGTCAAAATTCAGAAGGAGTACAATCAGCTTGTTAACGATGTCAAAGATATTCCTCAAGACGAGAAGGAAAAGTTTCAATGCAACATCAAGGCATTGAGGATGATAAGGTTTGCCTTGCAGTCAGATATGTTTCGTTTGGTAAGTTCTTGCGCCACTGCTAAAGAGATTTGGGACAGCTTAAAAGAATTGTATTCCACTGAAGAAGACTTGGAACATTCAATTCAAACTCTCTTGCTCTTTGAATTTGGAGACTTTAAGTAGAAGCCTGAAGAGAAACTTGTTCAAACCTTTGATCGCTTCAATCATCTTTTAAGAAAAATGATAAAGCATCGATTGAAAGGAAAGTCATCGAACAAAAGGTTACTTTCATGAACAGTCTCAGATCCGAATGGATGACTGTTGTATCTACAGTCAAAGCTCATGAACAGTTCAAGTCATATTCTCTGGCGAAACTGGTAGGAATTCTGAAATCCCATGAAAGTGCACTGTCTAAGGAAACGAATATGGTTTCCATTCTGGGCTCTTTAGCTCTTGTCTCTAAAGGAAAAAGCTCGGTTGAAGAAGAAGAGGAATTGGATCTTGCCGACTATGATCTAACCGGTGAGGAATATACCATGATGGTATCTAATCCAAGAAAATTCATCAAAAGGAAGTTCCCATCCAACAAGAACCGAAACTGGCAGGGAAGTTACAGTTCCGAAAGGATCAAGGAGGAACCGAAGATGGGGTCAAAGTCTGAAGAGTCAAAGAAAGAAGGGAAAGTTGGTGGAGACTCAGGATTTGATTGCCATTACTATGGAGGCAAGAACCATTTTGCAAAGATTGTATGCTGAAAAGGAAAGGAGAAAAGATAAATGATGAAGATGAGGAAGCGAGCCTTCTGAGAAGACTGGAGGAAATCAAGAAAATAAAGTCTGTTGTTAACAATACTACTATGAATGCTTTAATCGTGCAGGATACAGACAACCATGATGAATTTGGTGGTGTGGAAGTTTGGTCCCCAGATTCGGAGGATGAAGAAGTCAGGAAGCCCACTCATGGGAAAGCTATGCTGGTAAAAGAAGAACCTATAACAGGAAGGTGCTTTGTTGTGACCGAAGGTGTGTCTCAAATGAGAGGATCTACAACCGACGGGGGAATAGAAGGCGAGAAGGAGCGAGATGACAGGTGTTTTGCTGCCAAACCTGTCAGTACACAGATCAACGAATGTGATGAGTTGATCAAGAAGGTACAAAATATTCTTGTTTCTCTAAAAATACTTGTTACTAACTATGAAAAGGAATTAAATAACTTAAAATCGAAATTTTCAAGCAGAAGTAGCAGTCTCACCCAAACCCGTGTCACAAATTCTAACCTAATGGATCAAATCAGCAGGATTTTCATCAAAGAGTGAAGAAAGGAGAATGTGGATCGAGCAGAAGGAGAAGGAGTTGATTAGGTCTAAGGATGATTCAATTTATTTGCAAAGAGACAATCTTAAATTTCTTAAACAACAAAATGTGTTTTGTTTGATTGCTAAAAGACTTTATTTTAGTATCACTAAGTTACATCTTGATTGTGAAATAGGAAAGAAGATACATCGCATGATTTTACCCTTCCTTGAGTTAAAAGAGGATGAAATCGATGCTGAAGCCTACAACTGTGAAAGCGTTGTATCTTCTGACGAAGTCTCTCCTGCATATAAAATTGGTGTTGACAAAATTGAGTCCTACATAAAGTCCAAGGACCACAAGGACATGCTTAAATATCTGTTAGACGAAAATGATAGATTGAAATTAAGAACCGAAACTGTACAGAAATTTGACTCGTTGAATGCCAAATTGAGTTCAGAAAATAAACTTGATGTTGAAAATGCATCTGAACTTAATGATGTTGATGATCTGAGTGAAAAATATGTAGAAGATTTGGTGGACTGTTCTGAATTTGTCAAGAGCGAACCTGAAACACATAAAAATTTGATTTCTGAAAACTCTGTGGAGTTCGCTCGCTCATCAACAGTCAAGACCAAAACTCTTAAAGTAAAAGCTATTGTGTATCAAAAGGTACAAACCACTCTAAATAAAGTCTACACGGTCCCTGGTGTCACTCCACAACAAACTGCAGAATTAACAGCTATGGTGGAAGAAGATAATGCTGCCGGATGTGACGAGTACTTCTGGTCAGCACCAATAGACAAAGCAGATGAGCCGAAGGGCCTATCTCAGAAGACTTCATGGAGAGTGAAAGGAAGATATGTACCCGAACCTCTAAATGAGCCTGCAAGATATGATGTGCCAAGCACAAGAGGAACCAAAACTTCAACGGGCGAACCTGTGCAAACCACTAGCGAAACATCCTCAACAAAGAGTGACAACTATGCTCCTGCTTCAAGGAAAAAGGCTAACATCCACAGGAATCCAAAACAGGTGGCTGATCAAAAACACAAACGAAATCTGAGATAATAGAAGAATCTCTCAGAAAGGAAACAGTTTTGGAGATCGCAAAATCCACATTATGTAAGGATTGAAAAGAAGCACAAATCCCAAGAGGAATCAAGGAACAGAAAGGGTAGTTTCGGTTCTCGTGACAATATCAACCAAAAGGATGGTTTCGGTCCCTCGACCAAAAGGAACCGAAAGGGTAGTTTCGGTCCCTCGACCGAAAGGAACCGAAAGGAGAGTTTCGGTCCCCCATCCAATAACAACCGAAAGAGCGGTTTCGGTCCTTCACCCAATAGCAACCGAAAGAGCGGTTGCTATCCTTCACCCAATAGCAACCGAAATAATGGTTTCGGTCCTCATCCCTCCAAGTTCAGTCAGACACACAGAAGATCAAATGACACTTCCAAACCCAACACCTCTAATTCTAGTTTTCTTTCGTCAAAAGATTTAAAGGGAAAAGGAAAGCTCTTTCTAGAAGATAACAAACGTCCAAAAGAGATCCAAAAGAATGCTGACGTCAACACCACAAATCCCAATCCTACTGAATCTAAACCAACCAAAATTAAATTTTTCACCATAAAAAGAAAAGATGAAACAACTTTAATTAAACGTACTAACTTGGTTGATATTTCTCTTACTATTCCCTGTTCTGTAAAAGGCTCACAAGGACCCAAGAAACTTTGGGTTCCTAAATCTGCTTAAAATTTTGCAGGTTATTCGTGACGAGCAGTTCGACGAAGAATGGTACATTGATAGTGGCTGCTCTCGTCACATGACAGGGAGGAAGGAAGAATTAAGGGAGTTTCGGTCTCTTAAGGATGGTGGCATTGTGAAATACGACAAAAACTCATTTGGTACTATCAAAGGCAATGGAATGATCACTAATGGAGAGTTCTCTATAAGAAAAGTGGCTTATGTTGAAGGGCTCCAACACAACCTTATCAGCGGATCACAGCTGGTAGTTGGCACTGGATTGAAAGTATCATTTGATGATGAAGGCTCAGAGATTGTTGAGAAGAAATCTAATAATGTTCTGCTGAAGTCAAAGCGAAAAGGGGAAATGTACCCTTTGAACCTCAACCCCATTCGAGGCAAACCAGCAGTTTGCTTACTCACTAAAGCTCACTCAGATGAAAGCTGGTTATGACATCGAAGACTTTCTCATCTAAATTTCAAGGATATCAACAAGTTGGTTTTGGGCGATCATGTTCGAGGACTTCCGGTTCTAAAATTTGATCAAGAACATCTTTGTGTAGCATGTGAAATGGGAAAGCAGAGTAGGCAAAGTTATCATTCTATTATCAATACTAAGGTGATAGAACCATTGGAGCTGTTACATGTTGACTTGTGTGGTCCCTCGTCCATTGAAAGCATCGGGGGAAACAAATACATTATGGTTATAGTGGACGATTTCTCTTGTTTCACGTGGGTGTTCTTCTTAAAGCAAAAATCTGAAGCTACTCCAAAGCTTAAACTCTTCATAAAAAAGGTCAAGACTCAACTAAGGAAAGTTGTTCGTAACGTGAGAAGTGACAATGGCCTGGAATTCAAGAACAGAGATTTTGAAGACTTTCTTGCTAAGAAGGGAACGAATCACAACTTCTCAGCCCCATACACTCTACAGCAGAATGGTATCATTGAAATACGAAACTGAACTCTATGTGAAGCAGCTCGCACAATGCTATGCTTCGCCTCATTGCCGCTGTATTTTTGGGCTGATGCAATTGCTGTTGCTTGTTATACTCGAAACAGATCGTATTTGAACAAGCGATTCTCTATCACTCCCTACGAGATCTTGAACAATCGTAAACCGAATGTGAAATTCTTTCATGTGTTCGGTTCAAGATGCTTCGTGTTCAACTCCAGAGAGAATCGAAACAAGTTTGATGCTAAGGCTGATGAAGGAATTTTCTTAGGCTACTCCCTGAACTCCAAGGCATATAGAGTTCTCAATAAGCACTCAAAGAAGATTGAAGAAAGATATTATGTCACCTTTGACAATAGTTTTGTTAAGAAGATGAAATCAACAAAATGTGCAACGCAAGAGATCTTTCCAAAGAATGGTCAAGTTACGACTTCTATTTCAAATCTTTTCGAGCAATAATTGCTTTTTTTTATGAGCCTCAAAAGGAAATTGACTCTGAATCAATGGCAAAAGACAACAAAGTTGATAATCTTAAACAAATTATCGATAACGCTGCTCAAAAGATGGATGATGATCAAACCAAAGAAACCGAAAGGACAGAAGCAAGCGAACCTTCAAGTGACCGTCCTAATGTCCAGGGGCAGGGTCCATCTCTTTATCATGATCAAGGTTCATCGTTCCAGGGGGAGAGCTCATCGTCTCATCCTTCAAGCTCTTCTGAGAATCCAATCAAAGGAGGGCATACCAATCCCGGTACTGAACAGGCGTCATTCTTCGAGGGGGAGAACACCAACGTCAATGATGATGACATTCTATCTGAATTAGAAGAAGAAATAAATGCAGAGTTGGATCCCACTTATGATCCAAATTACCCACCTCTTATCAAATGTACCAAAGATCACCCTTAAAGTCAAATTATCGGGGAATCTTCAGAAAAGGTGTTAACTCGATCTCAATTCAAAGCGAAACAAGTTGCACTCTTTTCTCAAGTAGAGTTTTGCATGTTCAACTCCTTTGTCTCCAAAGTCGAACCGAAGACCGTTAACTTTGCACTTGATCATTCATACTAGGTTCAAGCCATGCAAGAGGAGTTAAATGAGTTTGAAAGAAACAAATTGTGGCATCTTATTCCAACTCCAAAGGATGCTTCGGTTGTCGGTCTCAAATGGGTATTCAGAAACAAGGTGGACAAGGAGGGGAATGTCATACGTAACAAAGCACGGCTGGTGGTCAAAGGCTACTGTCAGGAAGAAGGCATCGATTATGAAGAGACCTTCGCTCCCGTTGCAAGATTAGAGTTTGTTCGTATATTTCTTGCCTATGCAGCTAACAAGAACTTTGTAGTCTATCAGATGGACGTCAAATGTGACTTTCTCAACGGGGAACTTGAAAAAACTGTATATGTTGAGCAACCACCAGGCTTCGTGAATGAAAAGTATCCAGATCATTGTTACGTCCTTGACAAAGCGGTATATGGTTTAAAACAAGCTCCCAGAGCATGGTATGAAACTCTGACTCGATTCTTAAAAATGTCTAAATTCAAACAAGGTTCGATTGACCCAACCTTCTTTCGTAAGAGAGAAGGTAACCACCTTATGATAGTCCAAATTTATGTTGATGACATCATATTTGGCTCCACGAATCCTAGCTTAACAGTTGAATTCAGGAAGTTGATGGAAACTAAATTTGAGATGAGCTCAATGGGTCCAATTAACTTTTTCCTTGGATTAAACATTAGACAAGGACCCGAAGGCATTTTTATTAATCAGGAGGCATACACCAAGACTCTATTGGCTAAGTTTGGTATGATGCGTGACTCCAAAGTTAAAGTGCCAATGGCCTTTGGGACAAATCTTACACCCTCATCGGAGAAACCAACAGCTGATATGACGCTCTATCGACAAATGATTGGGTCTCTGATGTATCTTACAGCCAGTAGACCTGACATCATGTTCTCAGTCTGTTACTGTGCAAGATTTCAAGCCAACCCACGTGAACCTCATCTACAAGCCGTGAAAAACATCTTTCGCTATCTGAAGCGAACCTCCTCTCTCGGTTTGTGGTATCCAGCCAACTTAGGATTCTTTGTTCAAGCATTCTCATATGCTGACTTAGGTGGCTATGGATTAGATCGCAAAAGCACCACAGGAGGATGTCAATTTCTAGATGGTAAATTGGTTGGTTGGCAATCGAAGAAACAAACTTGTGTTTCTCTCTCCACTACAGAAGCTGAATACATTGTTGCAGCATCATGCACATCTCAAGTCGTATGGATACAAAGTCAGCTTAGGGATTACGGGCTAAACATGAAGAAAATCCCACTATATTGCGACTCTGAAAGCGCAATTAGGATTTGTCACAACCCAGTGCAACACTCGAAGACCAAGCATATAGAACTGAGGTATCACTTTATCAAAGATCACGTCGAAGATGGCAACGTAGAAATCCATTTCGTCAAAACAACTGATCAACTGGCTGATATATTCACTAAGGTTTTACCTTAACCAAGCTTCAACAAGATCCTACAAGGCCTAGGAATGATGGAAGCAGAATCAGTGCCCAAATCGCCTTCGCTTCAATAAAGGTAGGAAGCGAAATAGAGCGAACCGAAATGAACCGAACGTTCGGTCTATTTCAGGTTCGGTCTATTTCGGGTTCGGCTCAACCAAGAACCAAAATGAACCGAACGCTCGGTCTATTTTGGGTTCGGTCCTTCTGAACTCATTCGCTTCTTTTTGCTTCCAAGGCATTTTGGTTGTATTCGTCTGTACACTCCTTTTAATACTATTTTATTCATAAAAACCAAAAATATTTTTCTCTTTCGTTCAATTAAACAACTTTCACAAAATACAAAAATATTTTATTTTATTTTTTATTTATTTATTTTATTTTTATTTTTAATCTAATATCTTTCTTTGTATAAGTGTAATTCTCGATGGTGGAGCTAAAGCAGGTATATTTCTTTTATCCCATTAGTTAGGCATCCCTAGAAGCATGTTGCTGTATGTTGACTAAAGCCTTGAAATATTTTGAGTGAAGCCTTAATAACATGATATATACAAATCATGTTTTCCTAATTCAGGCTGTACTATTCACTCTAATCATGAGCTACCTTACTCTACTCACATTGAGTTCAGAGTTTTCTGCTTGGTCACTTCTTTTCTTTAAAGCAGAGGTACATTCGCTTTTTATACCATCTCCATCACTTTTCTCCATTATAATTCGTTTCACCAATATAACCCCTGAGACTCTCAGTATTTACCACTGAGGTTTATGGTTATACAAAATCTGTGTTAATGATCTTAGTCTCATGCCACTATGTACTAAGTGAAACCCACAATTCAACACCACAAATGAATTGACGGTGAATTCTCATATTGAAGAGCTTACTTGTTACCTAATGAAATCTCTTTTTATTTTTGAGTGATCTTTTATGAATTTGTCTAAAACCAAGGCTTTTCTTCCCTTAAAGATCCAGTTTAATTTTTTTTGAGATTTCTATAATTTCTTTTGTCACTATAAAAGATATCTGACCTACTTGTTCAACAGATCACAATGATCTCACAAGTACTTAATTCAGTTTAGGTCTTATGTCAAGTATGGAAATTATGAATAGAAGTGATAGCCACCCTTTATAACCTTCAAAAGATGCCTTTCAATACTTCTCGACAAGCTATTGATCGTTATTTAATGGGAAACCAAGCAAGCACTTTAATGTCTCTCTTGACTTTGAAGGAAGTGATTCGTGCCCAGAATCCATTGTTTTATGTCTATTTAAGGCATCACAGCTTATCCCAGAACATTTGCTTTATTTATTTATCTTTCACACCCTATGCACAAATTTTTTTAATTTTCCCCACTCTGGTTCTTTTAAGGTTGTTCAATAAAAGCATCATAGGCAACGACGATTCAAATGTATTTTGGAGTGACGATTGGGATAAAGTGGAAGCTGACTCACCAGTTATCTAATCAGTTTGGCGATTTGAAAAAGCGAAATTTGTGGAATGCCGTGCAAAAAGGAAACGTTCTTTTTCTTTCCTGCGTCATCATCGGTATGCTAACTGTTCATCCATCAAGTCAGGCGCTATTTTTGAAATAATCCAAGATCTCAGCCGGATTTTTCTCTCTCCTCTTTGTACATATAAAAGGAATTTGAACGGTAATCTTTAACATTTTATCACTTCCCAAACTCTCTCAAAGAACATCGGCGATTTCTCTTACTGTTCATCATCTTCTTCAAGCTTCTACAATGGCAGACTCTTCGTTCGTTCATGATACTTCTGTTCGTCAACCACTTCTCACAATCAAACCCCAACAAAACCTGATCATCGATCTCACTCCGTTTGTCTATCAACCTTACATGCTATACGTTGTTGAGTGTCTCAAATACTCACCTCTCGTCGAAGCGTTGACCAAATTCGAAGTCATACCAATGTCGTGCCTTTCTCTTGTCTACTCCATTTCCTACTACGACAAGGTTCATGAAAGGATCCACTTTGAAATCCACAATGAGAAGACCTCTATCTCCAAGCACCGCTTTTGTGCCCTAGTTGGTCTTTCTCAAGAACAATCTCTGGTAAACCCTGAATCCATCACTACTGGTCAATTGTTTTCCATGTTTTATCAGATGGGGTATACTGAAACCCTCACCACAATCACCAAGTTCAAGAAGTCCTGCCTTCCTCCTCAATGGAATGGCCTTTTCACATTGATGTTCAAGGGACTCTCTGAGTGAAGCGCTGGCTCAGATGGTGCAAGCAAGTCTTTTATAACTGTGCTATATGGGTTGTACTATGGGATCGACTTAGATTATGGGTCTATTATCTGGAAACAGTTGGTACAAAGCTTGGTCTCTTCATCCAGGCACTCTAAGATCTCATGTGAGCGATTTTGGTCAATCATCACCAACTGGGCAATGGACCGCCTTCATGTTCCAATCATGGCAGACTCTCTTCTCTCCTCCATTGCTACCTTTCACACAACCAAAATCATTGTCACCGATCCCACCAAGTACTCATTTATTGGCTCTATTCCTAAATCCATGCTCGCTCGCATCTCTGCGTCGAGTAACGTTCTCTAACAATACAGGAAGCATCCATCTTCAGGTCCAAGGGAGCTTACCCCAGCCATGGTTCGCTCCATTAAAGAGGCTGACAAGCCAGCTAAAAGGGGCAAGAAGACCGAGAATCAGAAGGAGGCACGGGTTTCCAAACCTACCAAGGGGCAAACCCCCAAAAAGCGAAAGACTGACAGGGTTGCTCCATCACAGCCTCAACCGAAGAAGCAGAAGAAGCCTACTAGGAGACTTATACTCCAATCCTCAAGTGATTCAGATTCAGATTATATTCCTCCTAAACATAAGAATGCAACTCCTTTAGAATCTGAGAGCGAAAGCTCTGATGATGAGGCTTCGGGCCGAGGTGATACTCCGCCTCGCTCCCCTACACCAGAAATTCCAGTTCGCTCTCACCCTCCATCACCTCCACCTGTAACCATCCCAGTATCCATCCCTCTAGTTTTCCCCATCCCCACTACATAAACTTTCGTTTGTATACCCATCCCTACTCCCATATTCACAGACACTACCACCACCACTACCGCAACAGGTACTCATTCTACCGCCCCCACTCCACTTGTTACAATTGAACCACCTATCACAACCGGACCTATAGCTACTACTAAACCCTTATCTCCTACTCCATCCATAGAAACAACCCCTGTTCTGGGCGGTGAGGACTTGGAATTTGATTCCACATATTTTAGTCCTTACTGTGTACAGAGTGACGATGATGATGATGAGCCTGTTACAAAGCGTCATCTCAAGGCAGTGAATGAAAAACTTGATCAACTGCTCTCCTCCTCTTCCTATGGATCTTACTTTGAAGCAGCTTTAAAGGCCTTACTCTCATCTGTTGTTACAGAACACAGTGCCTCACTCTCTGCTGCAGCTAACGCAGTTGAAGCCTCTACTTCACAGTGTCAAGAAGCCTCACTTTCTGTTGATTCTTCTACTAAGGAGTGCAAAGAAGCGACCGCAAAAGTCGATAAACTAGTTTATGAAGCTCACCAGTTTCTAGATTCCTTGCAGGCTGCTGCTAAGAAGAATGCTCAAACCGTCAACGCTTCGGTGGATAATCTTCAACGGTCACTTCAGTCTGAAAGATCCAACCTTGAAGCTGCACGTCAAGCGATTGTAGCTGCCAACGAGTCTCTATATGCTAATGTTACTAATCGTCTGACTCAACACGAGGCAGAATTAGCTGTAGAGAATCGTATTATGGATAAGTTAGACAGGAGAACCTCACAGCTGAAAATGCAAAGTTACAAGTTGTGTACTGCTACTGCTGAGGTCAATGACCTGAAATCAAAAGGGAGGTCATTCGGAGTTCTGTTGCTGACGTTCACTCTATCCTCCTTCATCTCCTTGAAGAACATGATCCAATCATCACCGTTACGATCAGAAGGCACCTGGCTAATAAACACATGCCAACATTAGACATCCTTAGTCGTATTGAGGGTGTTCCGGTGACTGGTGTCCAGCCGAAACAAGGGGGAGAAAAGCAATCTCAACCTCCTCCTGAACCGAAACCATCTACTGAACTGAAGGATAATGAAGCTTCGGTCAGTAATAAAGACAAAAAGAAGAAGAAAATTGGGGAGGATGACACAGACAATGAGGATGATGTCTATCCTGAGAATCCTAAAAACCCTTTTCAGAAGGTAAAGCCCTCTCAGAAAGAGCTGGAAGAAAAGTACAAGAAACACCAGGCTGAGCTCGAGCAAAAGAAAAAGGAGACGGAACTCCTAGAAAAGAAGAAGTCCATGTTTCCTATCTGGACTATAGATTCACTTCAAAGGTGTGCTATTGATGAGCCCAGCATACTTTGGCTTGAGCCAGTAATGTCATTTGGGCTCGAGAACTCCAAGGATGTACAGTTCGACATGCCAATCACACAAAAGGCTTTTATCTTCCATTGCTTCAATTCGACTGCTGCTATTCCTTCCCCAGGCCCGAAGGTAGATAGGGATTTGCTGGAGTTCTACTTGGAGTTTGCTCAACCCCAGTACTTAACCTAGAGTTTGAAGAAGATTACTACTGTCAAGGTTTTGAAGCCCTACTCAGCGGGGAAGTTTATTAACGTTCAATTCAAAGTGACTCGAGGCACCGAAGGCTCAGTTCACAACTTCACCCTGGCTGATCTACCAAACCTAGACCCCCACAACTGGATACTCCTCAACAATATTCTACTGTCAAATCCACAGGAATACCAGCCAATAATTGACCATGTCAAGCGAATGCTTGTGTGCTACATTTATGAGGTAGCAAAGATGGACCAGGAGATTGCCTCTGCCATTCACAAGTGAACCACGATCAAGACTATGGGCAGAGCAGGCAATGTCAACACTATGGTCAAGGCGAAGATTGATACGAAGTACCACACTGTTATGTTCATCAGGGGCAAAGGTCAGAAATGTCTGTTCGCTCTCATTGACAAACACCTCTTCTCAACGTCTTGCCTGGAGCATATCTTGGAGATCATTCAGAGGTGTGATCAGAGCAGTGCAGCTGACAAGAAGTTGTTCACTGATATGCTGAGGTTGTATATCCAGTTTCGGCAGACACTTCTTGCAATAATTCCTCGACTGTTCAAAGTAATAAAGAAAGTGAAGCCAACACAAAAGAAATAATCTCTCTTGCCTCATTTGACGCAAAGGGGGGGATTTTTGGGATTATTGGATTGCATCATGGGCTCGGTCCTTAGCCCAATATTGATTGCCGGTATTGGGCCTGTCCAACCGTGCAGTTTTATGTTCTAGGGTTTAGTATATAAGCTGCATGCATTCATTCTTTGTAGTTAACGCTTTTATAATTTTTCTCTTTGAGTTTTGTAAACCCTAGCTCGCCTCTACAGTGGAAGTTCTTCATCGAGCTCTGCTGAGGTGTGACTTTATTGAATCATAAGCACATATTTGATTATATTCTTTGTTCATTCTCTTATTGTATTTTTCTTGTTTGATTTTCGTATTCATACCTGTTAAAGATCTAATCGATCTAGAGTTTAATTCTTATCAAGTACCCTAATGGGCTCTATTGGGCCATAACAAATCTAATTAACCTAAATGGGCCATAAAAATTCATTCTCTTTGACAAGTTGGGCCGTGAGGCACCCTAGGAGCCCAATGGGCCGAAAATCATCAACATGGGCCCAGGATTTGGATTTAAGCACCAAAGACCCAACATTTCTTTTTCTTTCTTCCCTTCTCTAGGCCCATCTATATCTATATATTAAAAAAAAAGAGAAGAAATGGAGGTTCACTTTGGGATGCCACCTCATTTTTGTCTAGAGGATAACTAGGCCATTTATTCACCATACAACCAAGCACACTCATGTTTCCATGCACTTTTCTCTCCCACTCTCTTTTTCTTCTTCGGCCGAGAGCAAGAGAATGAACATACACACCTCACAAAACTCTCTCTAAACCACTCATGACTCATCCATTCTTCTTCATCCAAGATCTCAAAATTTGCTTGTGTTTCAAGAGGTTTTCACAAGATAATCATCATCTTAGGTAAGTTGATGCCAAAATCCATGATCTACTTACTTCATTTCATCAAAAATCTCTTCTTAACTCATTTAAACTCTTTATCACCATCTTAGAAACCCTCTAAGTTCAAAATCAACCCAAGAAGGCTTACTAGAGCCGAAAATAGCATCAAACTTCTCCCAATCTTTCTTCAAAACCGAACCCACAACTCAAGGTGAGCTTCATACCCCTCTCTTTTCAGTTTTCATATGTTTTATGGGGGAGAATACAAGAAAATGTGTAGATCTATGTTTATGTGTATGTTATGTGTGATTTTATGCATGTATGTATGATTTTATGTGTTTTTGTGATGAACATGTAGCTGGTGTTAACTTGAGATCTATGCCATAAGAAGGAAAACAAACATGATCTAAGTAGTATTATACTAAACAAGTCAAGAATATTAACTCATAAGTTTGTGAAAAACATATTTCAACATAAAACCCATTTTTGGGCTTAAATTGTCAAATATACAAAAATTTGGGTTAAAAGTTGCCAAATCATGGTTTCTTAAGGGTCAAAAGAGTCAAAACAGTTCCAAAAATTGTTTTTGTGAATATTAAAATTTTCAAAGGACTTGAAATGTAAATTTTAGCTTAATAGGCTAATTTTGGGTTTTTCGGCCCAATAGGCCCAAAAATTGCGAAAAATGAGAATTAAAGGGGCTGAAATGAAACTTTCTTCAAATCAGGGGATAAAAAGTGTAACAAAACTATTTCAAGGGTCAAGAATGCTTTTCATTTCCAAAAAGGATAAAAAAATGTAAAGTTTTTGGATTTTGGGCCAAAACTGTAAAAATTGCAAAAAGTTGGGTTTTAAGTCGAAAAATACTATTCTGAAAGGGGTGCAACTGTTAACAAAATAAGTTTTGAATTAAAACTATCATTTCAACAAATCTATGATGCAAAAGTGTCAAGAAAATATTTTAAGGGCTAAAAGTGTCCTTTCTTTTATATAAAGGACTAAAACTGTCATTTTTATAAAAAGGAGGGTGTCGAAAAGGTCAAACCACTGTTTTAGGCAAATTATTTCATTAAGTCAAATACAAAACCACGACTTACGAAAAATTGAAAGACGAACACACGTTTAACTCCAAATATCGTTATAAACAAATCGATCGGTCTCGAATCGATACAAAAACAACAACCGTTAAATCGAATCCTACGAAAGGTATGCAATACCTAAGACGAGTAATTATTCAAACTTTGGGCTTGAAAGTTTCAAATCATGCTTGTGGGACCTTGCAATTCCATTTACATGATCTTTGGGCCCGAAGGGATAACGCTTATATCTTATTGGGCCTCATATGGCCTAATTCCATATAAAATGACTTTCAATGGCTTTCATGTGCCAATGAGCCCTAGTGGTCCATTAGTATTGCAAGTAAGGTCAAAGTAATAAAATGCGAGATGGACTAACGAGTCCTTCGCATCCCCGACGGCCTAAAGTAATGTCACGCCCCCAAACCAAGGATGGCGGAAACGTTCGGGGTGGAGGACTTCATGTATAGCATCATAACAACAATTGCAATAGTGATTTAAGCAAACACAACCAACATATATATAATTGAAAGAGTTACATCATTGTATGAATTACATGTTTCCAAATCAATTACAATATGTTGACAAAATGTGTAATGTTTGACGCCTTAACATCCCATCCTCAAAAGCATTTGGTTACATGTTTAGTGATTTCTGAGAATACAAGTTGTTTTGAAAAAGTGTCAACACAAAGGTTGGTGAGTTCATAAGCATTTGTAGGCAGTTTATGAAAAGCTTTTTCTTGTAAAAGTAGTGTTTGTTCCAGAAAAATCCAATATTTTCCTTAATATGTAAAAGTAGTCTTAAAACCCAAGGACCGAAGTGTACAAGTAATTTGTTATACTTATGATAAAATGATGCAAGTTTAAAGCTACATAAACTCGTTTGATTTAAATGAATTCCCCGTAAATTCTATGTTTGTTAATACTTAATGTGAGCTATTATAACCATGCTATGACCTAGTTTATTCAAATGTTTGTATGTAATAGATGTACTTTGATTATAACAAATTGTTATTTCTATGCTTTATCAAGCAAACTCCATTTGTTAACTGATGTATGTCTATGTGCTAAGACAATAATGTCATATATTGCAATAACATATAATCACATGAAGATATACACCTTGCTCAACATGTTACAAGGTGAAATGAAATTGATAGTATTTTTCTGTTGATAACATTTTCTATCGCTGTTTTTAGAAAATTTGTAGAAAAATCATCAAAGGTCCAAATCAGAATCCATAAATTATGTGAGTTTGTAAAATGAGTATAGTTTCTCTATAATTTTTATCATGATTTTTAGTGACCTCTAACTTGTGTGAACCAGTCCATAATCACAGACTGGTCCGGATTGATGTTTGAAATGATAGGCAGTTTTGTAAAAATCACCATAAATTGTAGGAAAATTGTATGGAGATGTGCAAGTATCCATTTTAAAGCTAAGGACTTGAACTACTTGCACCTTCTACAGTTTTGAAAACTAAAATGTTTAGGTTGTCCAAAACAGTCCGTGATTGAAGTCCAACTTTTCTGATTAAAGTTGTTGGAAAAGTTTAGTTGTTTTCTTGATGATTTAACTTGTATCCCCCCCCCCCCCCCATAAAACTTAAGAAAAACATGAAAAGATAGGGGTATGAACTCACCTTAAAAGGTTTTAGTAGATGAGTGTTGGAGATGAGAAGTGTTCAACTCAAGAACACTTGAAGATGCCTAGAAGATTTTCGAGAATCTAACACCAAAGTGATCGAATTTGTGTAAGCAAGCTATGATTGGAGTAGAATGATGGGTAGTTATCACAAAGAGGATGAATTATACTTACCAAGAGTGTAAGAAAGCTTGATGATCAGCCTTGATATCCGAAATTGAGGGAGAAAGGTTGAGAGAAAAGTTGACTTTATTCCTTGGTAAAATGAGAGAAAATGAGTGAAGTGTGGAGAGGGGTTGGATGTTCTAGCTCTAAGGACGTGGGAGAGGCTGAAGATTGAGTAGAAAGGACATTGAAGTGACCTAGGTAAGGTGGGGAGGTGTGGCTGGTCATAGAGTGGGTGTGGGGGTGATTGCTTGTGTCATAAGGTAAAGCAAAGTCAACAGTCAACTCTTTGTACTACACCCACTAAGTTTTTGGATAAGATTTGCACCAAAAACGTGGGAATTAAATAATTATGGGCCTTTAATTGATAAAATAAAGTTTTGGATGAAAATCTCGTGTTAAAACGATGAAAAATGAAACCAAAATGAAGTCGTGGTCGAAAACCGGCAAAAACTTGGCTTTCTGCAAGACCTCTCGGTTCTGGGCCGAGGTTCGGTCCTAAGGCTGCTGGGCCCGAAAGCGAAATGGATCGAAATGGCTAGAGGCGAAATGGCGCGAAATAGCCCGAAGGCGAAGGTAGGAGGGTTCGGCCCGAAAGTGCCCTCGGTTCGGTCCTCAGGAGTGGCTTCGGTTCCTCATGCGAGGTTCGGCCCGAAGGTGCCCTCGGTTCGGTCCTCAGCAGTGGTTTCGCTTCCTAGATGCTTTCGGTCCAAGAGGGTTCAGAAATGGCGTGAAATGGCTAGAGGCGAAATGGCGCGAAATGGCCCGAAGGCGAAGGTAGGAGGGTTCGGCCCGAAAGTGCCCTCGGTTCGGTCCTCAGCAGTGGCTTCAAGTTCCTCATGCGAGGTTCGGCCCGAAGGTGCCCTCGGTTTGGTCCTCAGCAATGGTTTCGCTTCCTAGATGCTTTCGGTCCAAGTGGGATCGGCCCTAAGAGGCTTCGGCCCTATAAGGGGGTTTCGACTCCTTTGGGGTATTTTACCTGTTCTAACCCCGTTTTAAGCGATTTTTGACCCAGTTAAGGGTCGGGATGACCCGAATGATTATGAAAAGTTATGGGAACTTTTGAGAGAGATTTGGGAGAGATTCCATATTCTTGGGAGAGATTTGACATACTTGGAGAGATTTCACATACGGAGAGAGATTTGGGAGAGATTTCTAATATATATATATAGAGAGAGAGTGAAAGAGATTTAAGAGTGGTTCCATTTATGACCTTTTTGAGTATCCGGTTTCGCAACGCAGGATCCGTAAACCCCGTTAAGCCATGTATTAGTGCCCTACACACTCCCGATGAGTGTGAAATAGTGTTTTAGCGCTTTGGTTCATTGTTTAGCATTATCAAGGCTAAGGAAATTCAAACACATGAATTTTCCAATTGATGTTTTCTCATTAAAATAGCGAGTTGTGCAGTAATTACATAATTTAAACCCTAATATACAAGGGTTAATTGAGTCATCCGATTTGACTCATTGACTTTGTTTGACTTTAACTTGACACGAAATTGACTATTGTCACATCATCCCCCCATTAGAGGGAATTTCGTCCCGAAATTTACTTTTTGGCTGGGACTTCAAGAGTTTGGGAAAAGATGCGGGTATTTTTGTTTCATTTGACTCTCACGTTCCCAGGTGAACTCGGGTCCTCGTTTTGCATTCCAACGAACCTTTACAGTGGGAATACGACTTTGTTTCGTTCTTTTGATCTCCCGGTCCATGATTTCAAATGGTTCCTCCACGAAGTGGAGATTTTCGTTAACTTCGATTTCGTCGAGTGGTATTACGAGTGTTTCGTCAGACAGACACTTCTTTAGGTTCGATACATGAAATGTAGGATGTACTTTATCAAGTTCTTGGGGTATCCGAAGTTTGTATGCTACTGGCCCGATCCTGGCAAGGATTTCGAATGGACCGATGTACCTTGGATTTAGTTTCCCGCGTTTGCCAAAACGTATCATTCCCTTCCAAGGGGAAACTTTTAGTAGTACCCGGTCGCCGACCTGGAATTCCAAGGGTTTGCGTCATTTGTTTGCATAGCTCTTTTGTCGATCGCTAGACGCCTTCAGTCTTTCTCGAATTTGGACTAACTTCTTCGTGGTCTCCCTTATGATTTCAGGCTTAGTGAGGGTGCTATTAAGGACTTGCCCCTAGCTAGTTGAGTGTCCCCTACTTCTGCCCAACACAGGGGTGATCGGCACTTGCGTCCATAGAGAGCTTCGAATGGGGCGACTTTGATGCCAGTGTGATAGCTGTTATTGTAAGAGAATTCGATAAGCGGTAAATGGGTATCCCATGCCTTACCAAAGTCTATCACACAGGCTCTCAACATGTCCTCCAATGTTTGTATGGTTCGCTCGCTCTGGCCATCGGTTTGTGGATGGTAGGCCGTACTCATGTCAAGCCTAGTCCCTAGAGATTTTTGTAAGGACTACCAAAATCGTGAAGTGAATCTACTATCCCTGTCAGAGATAATGGATATTGGCACTCCATGCAGTCGTACAATCTCCTTGATGTACGTTATAGTTAACTTCTCCATCTTGTCGGTTTCCTTTATCGGTAGGAAGTGCGCAGACTTGGTTAATCTGTCTACGATCACCCATATGGTATCAAGCCCGCCTGACATCTTAGGCAGCTTGGTTATGAAGTCCATGGTTATCTGTTCCCACTTCCACTCAGGTATATCAGGTTGTTATAGTAGTCCTAAGGGTTTCTGGTATTCCACCTTGACCTTGGCGCAAGTCAGACACATGCCCACATAAGTAGCAATCTCGGCTTTCATGTTCGGCCACCAGTATGACTTCTTGAGGTCTAGATACATCTTATCCGAACCTGGATGGATGGAATATCGATTCTTGTGTGCTTCATTCATGACAACGTCTCGGAATCCACCAAACTTCAGTGTCCAGATCCGATTCATGAGATAACATGTTCCATCATTCTTGACTTCTAAGTTTTTATCCATCCCTCTTAATTCCTCATCTGCCACATTTTCTGGTTTCAAGGCTTCTAGTTGGGCTTTCTTGATTTGCGTGGCCAGGTGGGAATGGATAGTCATGGTTAAGGATTTTACTCGGCGGCCCGAATATTCCTTCCTGCTTAGGGCATCAGCCACTACATTGGCCTTGCCCGGGTGGTAGCGAATTTCACACTTGTAGTCGTTTAGCAGCTCTACCCATCTTCTTTGCCGCATGTTGAGCACTTTTTGATTGAGGATATGCTGAAGACTTTTGTGATCGGTGAAGATAGTGCACTTTGTGTCGTAGAGGTAGTGCCTCCAGATCTTTAGGGCGAACACTACTGCTCCCAGTTCAAGGTCGTGGGTAGTATAATTAACTTTGTGTGTCTTAAGTTGTCTTGACGCGTAAGCGATGACCTTCCCTCTCTGCATGAGCACGCATCTGAGGCCTTGATTTGAAGCATCGCAAAATACTACGAAGTCATCAGTTCCTTCTGGAAGAGACAAGACCGGTGCGCTACATAAGGCTTGTTTTAACGTTTGGAAGGCGGCTTCTTGTTTATCTCCCCACTTAAACATCACACCTTTTTGAGTCAAGGTGGTGAGTGGTTTTGCGATCTTGGAGAAGTTTTGGATGAATCTTCGGTAGTATCCAGCGAGTCCTAAGAATTGTCAGATTTTTGTCGGCATTGTAGGTGCTGACCAGCTTTCGATCGATTTGATCTTTGAGGGATCCACATCTATCCCTTTCTCGCTAATTATGTGGCCAAGTAATCCCACTTCTTGTAGTCAAAATTCACACTTTGAAAACTTAGCATAAAGCTTCTCGGCTCTTAGAGTCCCCAATACTAGTCGCAGATGTTGGCTGTGCTCTTCTTCGCTTCTCGAATAGACCAAAATATCGTCGATGAACACGATCACGAATTTGTCTAGGAAGGGTCGACACACTCGGTTGATCAGATCCATGAACACCGCAGTCGCATTTGTTAATCCGAATGGCATCACTACAAATTCGTAGTGTCCATAGCGAGTTCTGAATGCCGTCTTGGGGATATCTTCTTCTTGAACTCGCAGTTGATGGTAACCTGACCTCAAGTCGATTTTTGAAAAGTAGCTTGCTCCCTGAAGTTGGTTGAAGAGGTCGTCGATTCGGGGTAGGGGGTATCGATTCTTGATGGTAAGTTTGTTTAACTCCCGATAGTCGATGCACATGCAAAAGGATCCATCCTTCTTTTTCACAAATAGGACTGGTGCTCCCCAGGGCGAAAAGCTCAGTCTGATGAATCCCTTGTTTAATAGTTCGCTCTATTGACTAGACAGCTCTTACATTTCTGCCGGTGCGAGGCGATATGGTGCTTTGGCTACGGGGGTAGCACCGGGAACCAAGTCGATTCGGAATTCAACTTGTTGTGTGAGCGGTACACCTGGCAGATCTTCTGGGAATACGTCGGGGAAGTTGCACACTTCCGGAATGTCTTTGATATCCTTCACTCCTTGATTCTTATCTACGGCGTGGGATAAGAAGGAATGGTATTCCTTTCGGAGATAATTTTGAGCCTTGACGCAAGAAATGATTTGTAGATTTGTACTGGGTTTATCATCGTAGACGAGAAGAGTTTCGCCATTTGGCAGATTAAGGCGGACGACCCTTTCGTAACAAAAAATGCCGGCACGATTAGAACTTAACCAATCCATACTAATGATGATGTCGAAACTTTTTATTGTAAATATCATTAGCGCGCTCAACCTTTTCGTTTGTCATTTCTAGGACGTATGAATCTTTTAATGACTGGGGATTTTGTTTAATTAAATGTTTGAATTGGTGGCTCACGAAACTCCTTTCTGTCCCACAATCAAAAAGTACGCATGCATAAGAGTTATTGAGGAAGAACGTACTGGTAACCACTGTAGGATCCTTGACTGCTTCCCCGTGTCCTATTGCCAGGACCCTCCATACACCACCAACATTAAGAGCTTGTGCTTTGGGGCAATTTCTCCTGAAGTGTCCTGCTTCACCACATCCATAGCAGGTTTGGCTTGTCCCCGCATTGACAACTTGGTTGTTCGGTCGTGCTGGCGCTTTACAGATACGAGCGGTATGCCCTTTCTTGTCGTAGTTTTTGCAGTGCATTTCCCGACAAGCACCATTGTGGTGGTAGTTGCACTTGTTGCACATAGGGAGATTTCCCGCATATTGCTTCGGTGGTGCTGGAGTGGTAGCAGTAGTGGCAGCACGGATGGCAACAGTCTGTTGCTTTTTGGCGGGGTCCAGTGCGGTTGCTTCTTTTTATTGTTCAAGAACTTCCTATTGTTCTTTCCTCCTTTTGCTTGGTCAGTGGTGGCGATCACGGTACCACGGCTGGACCTGTGGTCGATAAGTTGTTGTGCCAATTCCTTGGCAGTCTCAAAGGTAGTAGGTTTCGAGGCCAGAACACTATCTTGAATCTGGGATGATTGTCCCGAGAGGTATCGTTCCACCTTTTTCCCATCTGGAGTGACCATTGTTGGACAGAGGAGTGCAAGGTCATTGAACCGGGCAGTGTAAGTTTCAAGATCTGTGCCCGACATTCTGAGGTTCTAGAGTTCTTCTTCGAGTTTTTGTATCTCGCCCCTCGGGCAATACTCCTTTAGCATCAACGCTTTCAAATCTTCCCAGCTTATGGAGTTAGCTGTGACAACCTGAAGTTTATTCCATCACCTAGCCACAAACCCAACCCCTATATAAGGATTGAGTGGGCACTAAATGGAACTTTTTACCACTCTAGTCACTCTCTTTCTCTACTCTCTCTCTTCAAGGCTCGATTCTTCCAAAATCTGCAAAGTTTTAGCTCCCAAACTGTAAGTTCTCTTACCCTAGATTGTTCTAAAACTCATTACATATCTTTATAGCTTGAAAATCACCCAAGAAGACCAAGAATAAGGAGTTTACGGCCCAAGAACACTCTTAGGCCGTAAACCTCTAAAAATGTGCCAAGAATGCCCCAAATCCCTTCCGTAGGCTTAGAGACTAGCTTATAACTTAACCTTGAAGTGTTTTAGACATTAAACACCAAGTTTGGAGGCTTGAAAGAAGGTTTACGGCCCAAGAACATTCTTAGGCCATAAACTCCCTCAAACTATGCAAATCAAGCCCTAAACCCCCTATTTAACCTTATACCTTCACCTAGAAACATGTAGGAGTGAGCTAAGGACCTCAAAATCGAAGTATAAGGTGTGTTCAAGGGTTTAACGTCGTAAACCATGGGGTTCACGACCGTAAACTCCCAAGGGGTGGTCCTAGGGCCGCAAACTCCTAGGGGGTGCCCCTTTTGAACCCTAAACACCCCTCAAGCCTTGGAATTTACCTTGGAACCCTTCCTAGTGATACAAGAGACTTGAAAACGCACAAATACACTGCTCCCATGAGTTTACGGCCGTAAACTAATGGGGGAAGTGGTCCCTCAGCCGTAAACTCACTCAAGGTGAGCATTGAGGAGTAAACTCCATAGTGAGGCCTAACACTCCTTCCTTGCAACCCAATAGCCTCCTAGCCCTTGACCAAAGAGTTTTCTTCACATTAGGATGTCTACATGTGTTTAATTAGTGTCTTAGTCACTAATTACATATAAACATATGTCTTCATATGTTACTAGGGTCATAAAGTGTGTTCAAGTCTTCACTTGACACCAAGCGCTCACCCGACACTTCCACCCGATCTACTCGCTACAGGTGAGTTCATACCCCTTAATAAACATTTTCAAATGTTTTTACATGTTTTAGGGGGGGGGGGATACAAGTTAAATGCAACAAGTTTTAGTATCAAATCATATGTGATTTATAACTTGCAACCAAAAAGGATTTTCTATACTTTTAGCTACTTGTCAATAAAACTATTTTAGATAATTATCAAACGCATTTTCTATGTTAAATTGTCATTAAATTATTTTCAAACTACTTTAAATTACTTTTCTTTTAAACTATATCTACACCAATATATTTATATAAGTAAGACTTGAAGGACTTAGGACCGATAACTCGCCTTATTTCCTGTTCTTGTTTGATTGTGGTCTTAGGGTATACTGTTATCCGTTCGACTGTCGTTGAACTCTTAGTTATATATCATATATATTTGTTTTAGATATGAAAGTCTTCATCTTATTCAATACCTTTGTAATTCAAAGGCTTTCAATCCCACACTCTATTTAACTATAATAGGTATAGTTAAGACTACTGCTCCTTACCTCTATTACTATGATACTCACTACAATTACTACTATTACAAGTTAATGCATGTTAAAGAGAACACTCTATATACTATACTAAAAGTTTACTATACTATAATACAAGAGAATACACTAATCCAGAATATAACACACTATCCCTCTATCCGGCACTCTACTGCGCAAATACCATGTAACCAGAGCTTCCCGGAAGGAAAGCAACACTACATGTATAGATCTATTCAGGACGGACGCTATTACATCCCGACTGTTAACTATAGTCCGAGCCGACTAGGCCCAGGGGTGGCACTACATCGCTACACTACGTATGACCGGGAAGGTCATCGGACCCTCTATTATCACTCAGTTTGGTTACATGAAAGATCAGATCCATATCCAAATTAACACACTAAGACTTAAAGTCTAAGCTAACTTCCCGAAGTAAATAAATATATATTGAAGTTTGCAACACTACTACAGCCAACCAACAATACTTTTCCTCATCTAAGTTACTTGAATGAAATTTATTACCTTATTTTTATAATAGAAAGTTTCAATTGAAATACTTTTACACACTCGAAGGATTTAACTTACAAATGCTCAATTTTGGAAAATATAAGATTTTCTAGGGATTTCTTCTACTCTCAAACAGTAATTACAACTTTTATATTACATGATTGTAAACACTTTTATACAAACAACGACACTAAATTCTTATGAACTCACCAGCTTTCTGTTGATACTCGTTTTCAAAATAACTTGTATCCTCAGGTCAAAGATAGACAGGTACTGGTGCAGCTTTTGAGAAGATGGAGTGTATACAAGACCCATCTTTTATTTTGTTTATACTTTTGGTGTCCATTAAACTGTGCAGAACACGTTTGTATTTATAACCACTATATTAATGAAATGGTTGTTGTCGCTTGTTTTTACTATTATGCAATTGTTATGATACTGTACATGATGTCCTCCACCCCAGAACGTATTCCGCCATTCTCGGTTTTGGGGTGTGACAGATTGGTATCAGACCAAGAATATACGAATTAAGTATATCAACCCATAAAAGATATACGAACTATAAACACTTCGGGACTAAAACACTCTGACCAAGAATATATACTTTTAAACACTAAAATATTTAATTAAGTGTGTGTATATATATATATATATATATATATATATATACACATTCACCAATACAAAGGGTGAGTATCATACTAGAATAGAACAAAAGTATTAAGATTGTTGAACAGCACAATTAAGCTTAGAGACATATAGTCACATCTGGGTGGATGTAGCCTGATCAACTACATCTTTCTAGGAGTGACTAGCATGTGCCTAAGAGTGATGGTGATGTTGCAACAAGTTTAAAAACGGACCAACACTACCACAAGAACGCTAGAACGAGATTACTATCGGAGTATTCTGCATTCTGCTAACTACATATGTGATAACTAAAAGGGTCGTTACTAGTAGGGAAATAGTTGCTATGTAGATACACCGCGGTTACATGTGACTAGGGCGCTATAGACTTAGAATCTATGACCTTTGCTTCATTTCTTGTTCTTGTTTGATTGGGGATCTGGAGTTAGGGTCGCTTATTCGAAGGACTATCTTGCTTCGGTTACATGTAATTGGTATGTACTATGCATGTATTGGGTCGACTAATAACGATCATCTTATAAGTATCCTAGAATTGTACGTCTATTAACCTTTCCTTCCCCATTCTTGCATAGATAGCATGGCTGGCTTCCACCTTCCCAACGATCCGTATTATCTGAACCAAGGCAATGGAGGATGGCTCGATGAGGAACCAGAAGATGATCACTCGATCCCTTTGGATGATCACCATGCTGAAGGCTTTTCGGATAGCTCCAACACCGAGCCAGAAGTCAACAACCTGCCCCCAGTAGCTCCAAACCCTAACCCCCGTCCGACATTTCAAGGTCCCACCCCCATGTGGGCACTAACCTTGAACCGATGGAGCGATGAGCAGGGTTAGCCTGTACCTTTCAACGGAGACCGAAGCTTCTACAACATAAGCGAAGGAGGATCAGCGGACCAAGTCTTGCCCATCATGGTCCGTAGGATTGCCAGGAACACCGAACAAGGTCAAGCAGCCATTGGCAGAATCGTGGAAATTGATGCCAACTCCAGCCTTAACACTGCCCGCATCCGCCAACTGGAAGAAGCCATGGATAGGACTAGGAGGACCAATGAGGCTCTGCAACAACAACTAGCTGCATCCCGAGCCGAAGTTAGGAAACTCCGAGCACGTCATAGGGCTCAGGAGAGACATCTTCAGGAAATTGTTCGCCCAATAAGTACCCGTCGTCAGTACAAGATATCTACTTATCTTTCCTTTTTTGTTTAAGGAATAGCCTTGTCTTTTCTATGCTCAGTAGAGCACTTGTTTGTAAACATTCCTAACTTTGAAAGTACTTTACCTAGGCTCCTAGACTGCCGACATTTTCCCTTATGGTTTGATGTAAGGCCTACTGTTAGACCACTATTCCCGAACTCATATTACATCATTAATACCAGTAAAATTGGCAGTTACCTACTTTGTTGCTATGACTCTCTATGATTATTGGGCTATGTTGATTTAGTCCATGAAATACTCTTCTCATACTTGCAATAGACTCTTACCTATTGTCATTATATCTATGAACTTTCAGTAAAAGATGCCTCCTCGCAAGCGCCCGAGCAGAGGAGACCTGCGACTCAAACCCCACCTCCACCACCTCCTCCTTCGCAGTTTGATCCAGTGCTGTTTCAGACAGCTGTGACCGCAGCTGTGACCGCAGCCATGGCCCAAATGAATTCGGGCGATGCTAGTGGAGCCGGAATGGGCACCAACTCCAAACATGGCGAAATCCATACACGTACGCAGGGATGTACTTATAAGGATTTCATGAACTGTAAACCAACATTTTTCAATGGGACTGGAGGAATCCTTGCTCTGTCCCAATGGATTGAAAGGACTGAAGCTGTCTTCGAAATGTGCTCATACCCCGAAGAAAGCAAAATAAAGTTCGTTGTTGCCACTTTCACTGAGAGGGCCTTGACATGGTGGAATGGCCATGTCAAATCACTCTCCTTGGTAACAGCCAACGCCATGGGCTGGGACACACTGAAGGACCTACTGATGAATGAGTACTGCCCTAGGGGCGAAGTTCAGAAACTTGAAGAAGAACTTTGGAATCTCAAGATGAAGGGGACCGAAATAGTAGCTTATACTGCCAGGTTCTGCGACCTGGTAGCTATGTGTCCTAACATGATCCCTTCTGAAATCAAGAAGATAGAATGATACATCTGGGGTTTAGTGCCCCCGTACAGAGGGAACGTGTTAGCATCACACCCAGCGACCTTTGACAATGCCAAGGAATTGGCCCACAGATTGATCGATTATGAAACTCCTTCCACTCCATCAACAGCAACAACAACTGCCACTGCACCACCCAAGACATCCGATAACAAGATGAAGCGGTGGGACAAAAAGAAGGATAAGAAATCTCAACTCTCTTCCAAAAACCAACAGATAGTGGCTGTCCATGCTGCCACCACTCCTGCTACCCCTGTACCAGCAAAAACCTATGTTGGAGACCTGCCCAAGTGCCCCAAGTGCCCTTTCCATCACAACGGTCCCTGTTGTGAGTTGCACTGCACCAACTGTGACCGGAAGGGCCATACCGTCTGGTTTTGCAGATCCAAACCCAAACCTATCTCCCAAGTCTCCGGTTCGGGAGTGAGCCAGGCCTGCTATGGCTGTGGTGAAGTTGGCCATTTCAAGAAAAACCGTCTGAAGGCAGAGAATACGGGAGGAACAGGAAGACTACTCGCTATTGGCCACAATGAAGCAGTCGCGGACCCCACAGTAGTCACGGGTACGTTCCTTCTCAACAACTCGTATGCTTGTGTCTTATTCGATAGTTGTGCAGAAAGAAGCTTCATAAACCAAAACTTTAAACACTTACTTAAGCAATCCCCACAACCACTAAAAGAAACATTCATCGTAGAAATGGCTAACAGAAAGACAGAGAGCTCTAATGAAATCTACATAGGTTGCACCCTCACGCTAGATGATCATTCATTCCCAATCGACCTCATACCAGTATCGACCAAGAGTTTCGATGTCATTGTTGGCATGGACTGGTTGAGTATCCATCGTGCTGATATTCTATGCTTCAATAAAGCAATCCGTCTAAATCTACTGAATAACGAAACCATGTTAATCTACGGAGACAAACCCAGTACGAGCCTTCGCATCATCTCGAGTATTCAAGCTCAGAAGTACTTGCATAAGGAGTATCGCATATTCCTTGCTCACGTTGTCGATACTAGCCAGAAAATGAAAGATCTAAAAGACTTCCCCATCGTATGCAACTTCCCCGACGTCTTTCCAGAGGAACTCCCAGGTTTACCTCCCAAACGTCAGGTTGAGTTCAGAATCAACCTAATCGCAGGGGCTACCCCGTGGCTAAATCGCCCCATCGCCTAGTGCCTATTGAGATGCAAGAACTGTCCGGTCAACTTAATGAGTTGCTCGGCAAGGGCTTCATAAGACCAAGCTCCTCACATTGGGGAGCACCGGTCTTGTTCATGAAGAAGAAGGACGGATCATTCTGTATGTGCATCGACTACAGAGAACTCAACAAGCTGACGGTCAAGAATTGCTACCCTCTTCCCCGTATAGACGACCTATTCGACCAATTTCAACGGGCGAGCTACTTTTCCAAGATTGATCTTAGGTCCGGGTATCACCAGTTACGAGTGCTTGAGGAGGATGTTCCAAAAACAGCTTTCTGAACTCGTTACGGACACTACGAGTTCGTAGTAATGTCGTTCGGACTGACCAACGCGCCCGCAGTATTCATGGATTTAATGAATAGGGTGTGTCGTCCTTACTTGGATCAGTTTGTCATCGTCTTCATTGATGACATACTCATCTACTCTCGAAGTAAGGAGGAGCATAGCAATCACCTACGACAAGTCCTAGAAACCCTACGATCAGAGAAGCTATATGCGAAATTCTCGAAATGCGAATTCTGGATCCGAAGAGTCGAATTCTTAGGACACGTGGTTAGCGAAGAGGGAATCCACATGGACCCATCCAAAATCAAAGCTATTGAAAACTGGTCAGCACCGAAGACGCCTACAGAAATTCGTCAATTTCTAGTCCTCGCTGGCTACTACCGCAGATTCATTCAGAACTTCTCTCGGATTGCGAAACCCCTCACCACATTGACTCAGAAAGGTGTGACATTTGATTGGGGAGAGAAACAGGAGAAGGCATTCCAAACCCTGAAGCAAGCCCTATGCACCACACCGATATTATCCCTTCCCTAAGGGACAGAGGATTTCGTGGTATACTGCGATGCATCCAATTAGGGGCTTGGTTGTGTTCTTATGCAATGAGGTAAGGTTATTGCCTACGCCTCAAGACAGCTGAAGACACACGAGGTCAACCACACCAAGCACGACCTCGAATTAGGAGCGGTTGTGTTCGCCCTAAAGATCTGGAGATATTACTTGTACGGTACGAAGAGCACGATATACACCAACCACAAGACTCTACAACACATATTCAAACAGAAGGATCTCAACATGAGACTACGCCGGTGGGTCGAGCTACTCAATGATTACGAATGCGAAATTCGTTATCATTTGGGTAAAGCCAATGTGGTTGTGGATGCCCTAAGCCGGAAGGAACATTCTGGTCGAAGAATCAAGTCGTTAAAAATGACTATCCATTCGCATCTCTCCGCACAGATCAAGGAAGCTCAGCTCAAAGCATTGAATCCTGAAAATGTGGCGGGAGAATCCCTACGAGGAATGGATAAGAACTTGGAGGTCAAGGGTGACGGAGCCTTATATCTCATGGACCAAATCTGGACACGGCGTCACGGTGGCTTCAGAGACTTGGTCATGAAGGAAGCCCACAACACTCGATACTTCGTTCACCCAGGATCAGATAAAATGTATCTGGATCTGAAAAAGTCATACTGGTGGCCTAACATGAAAGCAGAGATTGATACTTTCGTGAGTAAATGCCTTACTTGCGCTAAGGTCAAGGTCGAATACCAGGAGCCATCAGGTCTTCTACAATAACCGGAGATACCGGAGTGGAAGTGGGAACGGATCACTATGGATTTCATAACTAAGCTACCTAAGACAGCGGGTGGGCTTGATACCATATGGGTCATCGTTGACCGATTGACCAAGTCCGCACACCTCCTGCCCATAAAAGAAACAGACAAGATGGATAAACTCACAAGGACATACATTAAGGAGATTGTACGACTGCACGGTGTCCCTATATCTATCATCTCCGATAGAGATAGTAGGTTCACTTCAAGATTCTGGCAGTCACTGCAAAACGTATTATGGACGAGGCTGGACATGACTACAGCCTACCACCCGCAGACCCACGGACAAAGTGAGAGGACTATCCTGAAAGATATGTTGCGAGCCTGTGTGATCGACTTTGGAAAGGCATGGGATACCCACTTACCCCTTGTCGAGTTCTCCTACAACAACAGTTATCACACGAGCATCAAGGCAGCCCCATTCGAAGCCCTCTACGGCCGGAAGTGTAGATCCCCTCTATGCTGGGCTGAGGTGGGTGACACTCAGTTAGCTAAAGGGCACATTCCTGACAGTGCTCTCACGGGTCTGGAGATCATTCGAGAAACGACCGAGAAGATCTTACAGATACGAGAACAACTAAAAGCCGCTAGACATCGACAGAAAAGCTACGCAGACAAATGGAGAAAACCCTTGGAATTCTAGGTAGGAGACCGAGTCCTTTTGAAAGTCTCTCCCTGGAAGGGCACGGTACGCTTTGGGAAGCATGGAAAGTTGAATCCAAGATACATAGGGCCTTTCGAGATTCTCGCTAGAATCGGCCCTGTAGCTTACAAACTTAACCTACCCCACGAACTCAGTAACATACACTTTACCTTCCATATCTCGAACTTGAAAAAGTGCCTATCTGATGAGACCCTCGTAAACCCACTAGACGAGATCGAGATCAACGAAAGCCTCAACTTCGTGGAAGAACCTATGGAAATTATGGATCGGGAGGTCAAACGAACGAAACTAAGTCGCATCCCAATTGTGAAGGTTCGATGGAACGCCAAACGAGGGCCGGAGTTCACTTGGGAGTGCGAAGATCAAATGAAGCTTAAATATCCCCATCTTTTTGCTTAGTTATTTTGTAATAACATGATTGTTTGAACTCTAATTTCGGGACAAAATTTCCTCTAACGGGGGGATGATTTGACAACCTGAAATTTATTCCGTCATCGTAACCCGTTTTCCGTTAATAAAACTCGTTCTTATTAAACTTTTCCGTTAACATTGGGATCAGACAAATTAAAATTTGGACTTTTATTATGACTCCATAAGGATTGGAATAAATTAGAAACACGAAATCACCCTCAATATTCTTTTAAAAAGTTTTTAGTTACAAAAACGTTAAATTACGACCATTTAATCGGGTACGACCATAAGCCCCGTTTAACGTCGGTATCGGGTAGATTCCCACCTGGCCACAAACCCAAACCCTATATAAGGGTTGAGTGGGCACTAAATGAAACTTTTTACCACTCTAGTCACTCTCTCTCTTCAAGGCTCGATTCTTCCAAAATCCGCAAAGTTTTAGCTCCCAAACTGTAAGTTCTCTTACCCTAGATTGTTCTAAAACTCATTACATATCTTTATAGCTTGAAAATCACCCAAGAAGGCCAACAATAAGGAGTTTACGGCCCCAAGAAAACTCTTAGGCCGTAAACCCCTAAAAATGTGCCAAGAATGCCCCAAATCCCTTTCGTAGGCTTAGAGACTAGCTTAGAACTTAACCTTGAAGTGTTTTAGACATTAAACACCAAGTTTGGAGGCTTGAAAGAGGGTTTACGGCCCAAGAACATTCTTAGGATGTAAACTCCCTCAAACTATGCAAATCAAGCCCTAAACCCCCTATTTAACCTTATACCTTCACCTAGAAACATGTAGGAGTGAGCTAAGGACCTCAAAATGGAAGTATAAGGTGTGTTCAAGGGTTTAAGGCCATAAACCATGGGGTTCACGACCGTAAACTCCCAAGGGGTGGTCCTAGGGCCGCAAACTCCAAGGGAGTGCACCTTTTGAACCCTAAACACCCCTCAAGCCTTGGAATTTACCTTGGAACCCTTCCCAGTGATACAAGAGACTTGAAAACACACAAATACACTCCTCCCATGAGTTTACGGCCGTAAAATCATGGGGGAAGTGGCCCCTCAGCCATAAACTCACCCAAGGTGAGTATTTGAGGAGTAAACTCCATAGTGAGGCCTAACACTCCTTCCTTGCAACCCAATAGCCTCCTAGCCCTTGACCAAAGAGTTTTCTTCACATTAGGATGTCTACATGTGTTTAATTAGTTTCTTAGTCACTAATTACATGTAAACATATGTCTTCATATGTTACTAGGGTCATAAAGTGTGTTCAAGTCTTCACTTGACACCAAGCGCTCACCCAACACTTCCACCCGATCTACTTGGTACAGGTGAGTTCATACCCCTTAATTAACCTTTTCAAATGTTTTTGCATGTTTTAGATGGGGGGATACAAGTTAAATGCAACAAGTTTTAGTATCAAATCATATGTGATTTATAACTTGCAACCAAAAAATGATTTTCTATACTTTTAGCTACTTGTCAATAAAACTGTTTTAGATAATTATCAAACGCATTTTCTATATTAAATTGTCATTAAATTATTTTCAAACTGCTTTTAAATTACTTTTCTTTTAAACTATATCTACACCAATATATTTATATAAGTAAGACTTGAAGGACTTAGGACCGATAACTCGCCTTATTTCCTGTTCTTGTTTGATTGTGGTCTTAGGGTATACTGTTATTCGTCCGACTGTCGTTGAACTCTTAGATATATATCATATATATTTGTGTTAGATATGAAAGTCTTCATCTTAGTCAATACCTTTGTAAATCAAAGACTTGCAATCCCACGCTTTATTTAACTATAATAGGTATAGTTAAGACAACTGCTCCTTACCTCTATTACTATGATACTCACTACAATTACTACTATTACAAGTTAATGCACGTTAAAGAGAACACTCTATATACTATACTAAAAGTTTACTATACTATAATACAAGAGAATACACTAATCCAGAATATAACACACTATCCCTCTATACGACACTCTACTGTGCAAATACCATGTAACCAGAGCTTCCCGGAAGGAAAGCAACACTACATGTATAGATCTATTCAGGACGGACGCTATTACATCCCGACTGTTAACTACAGTCCGAGCCGACTAGGCCCAGGGGTGGCACTACATCGCTACACTACGTATGACCGGGAAGGTCATCGGACCCTCTGTTATCACTTAGTTTGGTTACATGAAAGATCACATCCATATCCAAATTAACACACTAAGACTTAAAGTCTAAGTTAACTTCCCGAAGTAAATATATATATATATATATATATATATATATATATATATATATATATATATATATTGAAGTTTGCAACACTACTACAGCCAACCAGCAATACTTTTCCTCATCTACGTTACTTGAATGAAATTTATTACCTTATTTTTATAACAGAAAGTTTCAATGAAAATACTTTTACACACTCGAAGGATTTAACTTACAAATGCTCAATTTTGGAAAATATAGGATTTTCTAGGGATTTCTTCTACTCTTAAACAGTAATTACAGCTTTTATATTACATGATTGTAAACACTTTTATACAAACAACGACACTAAATTCTTGTGAACTCACCAGCTTTATGCTGATACTCGTTTTCAAAATAACTTGTATCCTCAAGTCAAAGATAGACAGGTACTGGTGCAGCTTTTGAGAAGATGGAGCGTATACAAGACCCATCTTTTATTTTGTTGATACTTTTGGTGTCTATTAAACTGTGTAGAACACGTTTGTAATTATAATCACTATATTAATGAAATGGTTGTTGTCGCTTGTTTTTACTATTATGCAATTGTTATGATACTGTACATGACGCCCTCCACCCCAGAACCTATTCCGCCGTTCTCGGTTTTGGGGTGTGACATTAGCCACTGCGGGAGTAAGTGATTTAACTCGGCCATTCCACCAAGTGAGAGCCCTACCGGTGAAAGTGAATGCCGCAAACTTGACCTTGCTCGCTTCGGGACAAGCACAGTTTTCGAAGACTGCTTCGGTCCTTTCGAACCATTGCATCAGTGTGATGACGCCCCTGCTCCCATTGAAAGTATCAGGTTTGCCATTTGTGAAGTCCTTGTAGGTGCATTCATTTGTGCGCCC
Organism: Lactuca saligna; assembly: GCF_052625555.1. NCBI lineage: Eukaryota > Viridiplantae > Streptophyta > Magnoliopsida > Asterales > Asteraceae > Lactuca > Lactuca saligna. The sequence goes on along the minus strand of NC_136420.1, from coordinate 47,478,634 downwards.
CGAACTGTTACCCTGGTTAGAGGGTGTAGCACCAGATCCAGATCCACCATTTCCATTATGGCCGATTTGTGACATAGCTGCCACCACAGCTACTATTACTGTAGCCTAGAACATTGTTGGGTCAAATTGTGGTGGCGTCGGCGGAGGAGGTGGTGCTGCGCTACTGGAAGGTCTTGGTCTTTTCTTTGGTGGCATAGCTCTGTCATAATTTTAAAATGGCAAGTTTGTAAGGCTTAAATAGTAGTAACGAGTGGAGTGTTACCTGTTTTATCTCATTTGTATTATATCCCGAGTTTATTACATTAGCAGGTAATTCATAGAAAAGTTTATGCAATTAAACTTATGAATTAAATAGTGTTGACCCAAATAGAATCATGTGCTTGGTTCCGTGTCTGACTCACTCCTAAGATTCGCTCGATGTGCCCCAGTTATGTGTAATTAAAATTTTAATAAGCTGTTGATACTAATGAGTCTGCCCTAAGTCCACAACCAAACAAGGAACAAGTCCTAAGGTGGACTCACCATTTCTTGATCGATTACTGTTTTAATTACACATAACAATGAGTTACACTTAAAAACCTTAGAGTTATTAGTTGTAAAATGTTTGTAATACCACATAGTAAAATCTCATGTCAACATCCAATGAAGTAAAATGCATGCCAAAATGATTGATAACTTTTTAGTAGATATTGTTTTGAGAAAATTTGACCTCACAAGGGTCTACATTACATCAATGCAAAAGATAGTTTTGACAGCACAAAAGCCCTTTTGAATAGTGTAACCACTTAGTCGCAGGGTCAACCTACATACAAAAGAGTAGCACCAACGCATGCTCAAAAACCTATACTACGAGGGTGTGTGAGTAGTAGTGAGTCCTACTCATGACGATCCTTCCTTGGTGGAGCTTGGGATGATGTCGATGCGCCTTATAGTTCTGCCAATCTTCGTTCGGCTGCAGCCATTCTCTCCTCGAGCGCTATGTATCTTTCCCGATACTCCCTTGCTTCTGCTCGAGCAGCGAGAAGGTCCTGAATGAGTTGGTCTTTGTAGTGGGAGTCTCGTTCCAAGTCTCTGGTGTGAGCAGTGGTAGACTCTATGATGACACTTAGCTCCCGGACCTGATCAGTCGTCGTCCTACCACGATCATCCATAATCGCTATCTATCAAGTAATGACTGGGAGGGCTCTATCAGCCAGTCCCCCGTGGCTGAGGTGGTAGTAATGACGTTGGTCACCATATGGTGACCGCTGGCGTTGTTGTCGGCTCCACCTCTCGATCGTTGTTGCCCAACGGGGATCAGGCCCGTTGTACCCAAAGTGGTTTGCAGGCACCCTCGCGATGTAAGGAGGGTTGAAGACTTCCGGTTCTTCTTCACTTTTGTTTTCATCCATGTCTATCTCGACGTATTCTTCTTCTTCTTCTTCATCTTCCTCCTCTTCTTCTTCTTCGGGTTCCTCTTCGGGATCCTCTTCGATTGGTTCTTCGGGCTCTTCTTCAATCCATCCAGCATTTCCCTGATTGGGAAAGTATAGGTCCCCTGGTAGTTGAAATCCTGCCATGTCGTCTGTGCGAGAATAGGGGTGTAAGTAGCATGCAACGGTTGATAATAATATCGTGCTATAGCAATCATACAAATACTCCTATAGTACTTTAAGTGTTTAGATTTGGTTCTTAGAGCATTCTTTGGAGGGTGATGTTAGGTTATTAGATTCGTTGCCCACTATGACTATCCCCTGGTATATGTAAGTCACTTCTCGGACAGATATTGTTGATCAGGCTATATCTCTCCCAGACTTGATTCACATACACCAAGGCATACTCATGGTGCACAAATCCTCTTCTTTTACTTTATGTTCTCCTAGTTATGACACTACGCAAGCATGCATGTATACTTTAAACAAGAAAACTATTTATTTTCTAAAAGTATATCAAATTAAAATGTTCTAAAATCAGATACTTTTAGTCCCAAATGTGTTTATATTTTGTATATCTTATGTGGCTTGATATACTTAATTCACTATAAACCGTGCTTTGATACCAATCTGTCACACCCCCAAACCAAGGATGGCTGAAACGTCCGGGGGTGGAGGACTTCATGTATAGCATCATAACAACAATTGCTAGTGATTTAAGCAAACACAACCAACATATATATAATTGAAAGAGTTACATCATTGTATGAATTACATGTTTCCAAATCAATTACAATATGTTGACAAAATGTGAAATGTTTGACGCCTTAACGTCCCATCCTCAAAAGCACTTCGTTACCTATTTAGTGATTTCCTGAGAATACAAGTTGTTTTGAAAAAGTGTCAACACAAAGGTTGGTGAGTTCATAAGCAATTGTAGGCAGTTTATGAAAAGTTTTTTCTTGTAAAAGTAGTGTTTGTTCCAGAAAAATCTAATATTTTCCTTAATATGTAAAAGTAGTCTTAAAACCCAAAGACCGAAGTGTACAAGTAATTTGTTACACTTATGATAAAATGATGCAAGTTTAAATCTACATAAACTCTTTTGATTTAAATGAATTCCCCGTAAATTCTATGTTTGTTAATACTTAATGTGATCTATTATAGCCATGTTATGACCTAGTGGGCCTGAAACGACGTTCTTCAGGCGTCGGAACTGTTATGACATTTGTCACCTCAGACCTGCCGGTCTAGCTGTTGCAAGCAGCTCAGGTGTGGGTTTGTCAATCCCAATATAGATCTATATACAACTATCACGCTCTCCCTCCAGAAGACTCTGGTTACAATACAAGACTTATTGGTAAAGTGAAGCGAATGTCTCACAAAAGTCATTAACGAATTCACGTGTAATGTAATGAAAATCCCTTTTTGTATGAGTGTGTTATGTGATGTATCATAAACTATACCTATTATAGTTTATCAAAACAAGGGTAAAAGTGGTAATGTACGTAAACTATACTTAACATAGTTTATTCAAATGTTTGTATGTAATAGATGTACTTTGATTATAACAAATTGTTATTTCTATGCTTTATCTAGCAAAATCCATTTGTTAACTGATGTATGTCTATGTGCTAAGACAATAATGTCATATATTGCAATAACATATAATCACATAAAGATATACACCTTGCTCAACATGTTACAAGGTGAAATGAAATTGATAGTATTTTTCTGTTGATAACATTTTCTATCGCTGTTTTTAGAAAATTTGTAGAAAAATCATCAAAGGTCCAAATCAGAATCCATAAATACTGAGAGTTTGGAAAATGAGTATAGTTTCTCTATAATTTTTATCATGATTTTTAGTGACCTCTAACTTGTGTGAACCAGTCCATAATCATAGACTGGTCCGGATTGATGTTTGAAATGATAGGCAGTTTTGTAAAAATCACCATAAATTGTAGGAAAATTGTATGGAGATGTGCAAGTAGCCATTTTAAAGCTAAGGACTTGAACTACTTGCACCTTCTATAGTTTTGAAAACTAAAATGTTTAGGTTGTCCAAAACAGTCCGTGATTGAAGTCCAACTTTTCTGATGAAAGCTGTAGGAAAAGTTTAGTTGTTTTCTTGAGGATTTAACTTGTATTCCCCCCCCCCCCCCCCCCCCCCATAAAACTTAAGAAAAACATGAAAAGATAGGGGTATGAACTCACCTTAAAAGGTTTTAGTAGATGAGTGTTGGAGATGAGAAGTGTTCAACTCAAGAACACTTGAAGATGCCTAGAAGATTTTCGAGAATCTAACACCAAAGTGATCGAATTTGTGTAAGCAAGCTATGATTGGAGTAGAATGATGGGTAGTTATCACAAAGAGGATGAATTATACTTACCAAGAGTGTAAGAAAGCTTTATGATCAGCCTTGATATCCGAAATTGAGGGAGAAAGGTTGAGAGAAAAGTTGAGTTTGATCCTTGGTAAAATGAGAGAAAACGAGTGAAGTGAGGAAAGGGGTTGGATGTTCCAGCTCTAAGGACGTGGGAGAGGCTGAAGATTGAGTAGAAAGGACATTGAAGTGACCTAGGTAAGGTGGGGAGGTGTGGCTGGTCATAGAGTGGGTTTGGGGGTGGTTGTTTGTGTCATAAGGTAAAGTAAAGTCAACACTCAACTCTTTGTACTACACCCACTAAGTTCTTTGATAAGATTTGCACCAAAAACGTGGGAATTAAAGAATTATGGGCCTTTAATTGATATAATAAAGTTTTGGGTGAAAATCTCACGTTAAAACGATGAAAAACGAAGCCAAAATGAAGTCATGGTCGAAAACCAGGAAAAACTTGGCTTTCTGCGAGACCTCTCGGTTCTAGGCCGAGGTTCGGTCCTAAGGCTGCTGGGCTCGAAGGCGAAATGGAGCGAAATAGCCCGAAGGCGAAGGTAGGAGGGTTCGGCCCGAAGGTGGATTTGGTTCCTCATGCGAGTTTCGGCCCGAAGGTGCCCTCGGTTCGGTCCTCAGCAGTGGTTTCGCTTCCTAGATGCTTTCGGTCCAAGAGGGTTCAGCCCTTAGAGGCTTCGACCTTATAAGGGGTTTTGGGTCCTTTGGGGTATTTTACCTATTCTAACCCCGTTTTAAGCGATTTTGACCCGGTTAAGGGTCGGGATGACCTGAATGATTATGAAAAGTTACGAGAACTTTTGAGAGAGATTTGGGAGAGATTTGACATAGTTGGAGAGATTTCACATACGGAGAGGGATTTGGGAGAGATTTCTAATATAGAGAGATAGAGTGAAAGAGATTTAAGAGAGGTTCCATTTATGACCTTTTTGAGTATCCGACTTCGCAACGCAGGATCCGTAAACCCCGTTAAGCCATGTTTTAGTGCCCTACACACTCCCGATGAGTGTGAAATAGTGTTTTAGCCCTTTGGTTTATTGTTTAGCATTATCAAGGCTAATGAAATTCAAACACACGAATTTTCCAATTGATGTTTTCTCATTAAAATAGCGAGTTGTATAGTAATTACATAACGTAAACCCTAATATACAAGGGTTAACTGAGTCATCCGGTTTGACTCGTTGACTTTGTTTGACTTTTACTTGACCCGAAATTGACTATTGTCACAAGTAAACTCACGGAAGTAGCAGGATTTGTACTCCTCTTTTTCCTCGTTTGCTAGGCTTATGAGAAATCAACGTAAACAGATTCAGGGCGATAATTGAGAGTAATCAAGGTGGTTGGATTAAGTGAGCTATAACGGGCGACGTCTCTAAGGATCGTTCATAAACGGTAGTTATAAACTAGTCATTACTAACGCATGGTTATAACAACTCACAAACCTTAATTAATCCAACACCACACGAGTAATCAAGGAAGAGTAAACAGAATCATCTATTGCGGCGGTATAACAATTCGAGAAATCACTGAATTTTATGTATTTGGAAAACATCGGGTTTTCCGAGGAAGTTCTACATTTTCACTAGTACGTTTAATACTAAGTTCCTCAATTGTTCATGTTTCGAAATCATCATGCATATTGTATGGATCTTCACACTTTTTTTTCTATAAACAATGGTATTTTCAGAAAATATCGGATTTTCTGGGTTTTACAAACTACATAAATCATTTTAACACAACATACTTATGAACTCACCAACATTTCATATGTTGACCGTTTTTCAAAATAACTTGTATTCTCAGGTAACATGTAAGCCGAGGAATAAGTACCAAGTGTGTTAGGGTGTTTTTGCTTTTGAAATCTATCAAAAAATGTATGTATGGATTTGAAATGTTAAAACAATGTACTTGATGTGAACAATTCTAGTTGTAATATATTGATGCATGGTGATGTTTATGTTATGATTCATGTATATTCATTGTGATGGTATTCAATTTAAGTCACGCGAACCTAAGACGTTTCCGCTGTCTGGTTCGGGGGTGTGACATTGGCTAACCACCATCCACCAGTCAAAGAAGCAGTGGGTGAGAGTGGACACCCATTAAGCTGCCATTTTATAGGCAACAACCTTATACCCCCCTTATAGACCGGCTTCGTGAATGAGGTCTACTAACCGTAAAACAAGTTGTACTTATACATATATAAATATTATTAAACTTATAATATTATAAAGTATAAGGGTTGATTTTAACTTTTAAAATTCTAGGGGTTGGAACTAAAGTTTTACCAAGGTGTTTGAGACTTTACATGTTCCAAAACTTGAGGGCAAGTTTTGTAACTTTCAAAACTTTTCATCTGTCATAACTTATGAGTTAATGGTTTATAAAAATGAGAGACTTTTCATTTTATGTAACTTTGGTGTTTATTAATGGACTTTAAAAGAAAGACTTTTCGTAATCCATAACTTGAGGACAAATTATGGATTCCATTAAAACACATCAAGATCAAGAATTAAACTAACAAAATAATTCCTATGATCTACCATAGTCATAAGTTCATGAACTTTCAGATCAACAATTTCAAGAATCATAAAAAACGCATATAAGACTTGAAATTTTGATAATAGCCATTGTAAATGGATTAGCATAACCATTACACCATCTAAAACAAGTTTTATAAGACCAAAACAATTTAGGGTAATGTTTCTAGTCCATTTCCAATAGCAAAACTAGAAAAACTACATTTAGGGCCTCGTACTCGTCGAGTGCAAGAACCTACTCGCCGAGTAGGATGAATTATCACATGGACTCGTCGAGTCTCCCCATGGACTCGGCGAGTTTACCTTGCAGAAAGCAATTTTATCAATTTTTTCAACAAGTTTCCATCAAGTATCATGAAAACAAGCCTAGGCTCTGATACCACTGATGGGTTTTGAGCATTCTAACACTCCTAAGATGTACATGCAACCCTAGAAACCTTGGATCTATTTTTTACTAAGATACATACAAAATTTCTTTTCCACGGTTCTTAACCTAACTAGCATGGCATGGGGAACTTTGAAACATAAAAAGCTAGTAGAGTTACATACCTTTTGGTAGTGGTTGATTGTTTGGAGTTTGAGAGCCTAGCACCAATAATGTGGATGCCTCAAATGGAAGTCACAAATCACCACAAACCTTGGAAAGTTGAGATAGTAGTAGAACACTTCTAGAAATCGGCCACCTTTAGTTCTCACACAAAACTAGTGTAATTTCAAGTGCTAAGGACTCCTTTATATAGTGTTGTGGATTAGGGTGAGATCTATGCAAACCCTAATACCCATGACCTTTCATTTCCATGATATCCATGGGTTAAACCTCCATGGACTTATCATGCAAGCCTAGCCCATTCTAAATAAGCATTAGCCCACACTATATAAATACAAGAGTCCATATTTAATTAGTCACCCTTTTGATCACTAAGTTAATTCTAAATTAATTTTAGATCAAGACTAATTAAATAATATGATTCCATATTAATATATTAGAACTTACAATATATTAATAAATCATAACATATACTATTCTCAAAGATTATTCATATAAATTGTTCGGGTGAAGTGCAACCTAAATGGACCATGTCGGGTCGGGTCAAGTCATCTCAAATATAGTTATGGACTTAGACACCTTATCCAAAAATTACCTAGGATGAAGAGATAACATATGGAGCCATTATACAAGCCCTGTTTCGTTGATGATTCTAGGACGTAATCATCATAAGGGGAGATAATTGTAACGCCCACAGATTCGGACTAGTCAATTTAAAGACAATAAGCGTCAAAAATGACTTTTTGATAGAAGATTATTTAGAATCAATAATATTAACCATGTTATATTATATGTCACATGGGTTCCGTACATATAAAGAACGCCGGAATCCGAGTTATAATGAAGAAGTTATGTTTCGTTGAGGTTTTATGCCTAAACCGGCACGGCACCGCATAATGTAAAAAGTGAATTTTTCATAAATTACTTTTTAGCCTTAGGGATATAAATGAAAGTCGTAGTATATGTTAAACCAAGAGCGTGTGTCACACCCCAAAACCGAGAACGGTGAAATACGTTTTGGGGTGGAGGACGTCATTTACAGTATCATAACAATTATATAATAGTAAAAACAAGGAACAACATCCATTGCATTAGTATAGTAATTGTAAATACAAATGTGTTCTGTACAGTTTGATAGACACCAAAAATGTAAACAAAATAAAAGATGGGTCTTGAATACGCTCCATTTTCTCAAAAGCTGCACCAGTGCCTGTCTATTTTTGATCTGAGAATACAAGTTATTTTGAAAACGAGTATCAACATAAAGCTGGTGAGTTCATAAGATTTTAGTGTCATTACTTGTATAAAAGTGTTTACAATTATGAAATATAAAAACTGAAATTAATATTTGAGAATAGTAGAAGTCCCTAGAAAATCCTATATTTTCCATAATCGAGCATTTGTAAGTTAAATCCTTCGAGTGTGTAAAAGTATTTTCATTGAAACTTTCAGTTAGAAAAATAAGGTAATAAATTTCATTCCAGTAACGTAAATGAGGAAAAGTATTGTCGGCTGGCTGTAGTAGTGTTGCAAACTTCAATATATTTATTTTACTTCGGCAAGTTAATGTGGACTTTAATTCTTAGTCTGCTAATTTGGATATGGAGTTAATCTTTCATGTAACCAAACTGAGTGATAATAGAGAGCCCGATGACCTTCCCGGTCATAAGTAGTGTAGCGATGTTTTGTCATCCCTGGGCCTGGTTGGCCCGGACTGTAGTTAACAGTTGGGATGTAATAGCGTCTGCCCTGTATAGATCTATACATGTAGTGTTGCTTTCCTTCCGGGAAGCTCTGGTTACATGGTATTTGCGCAGTAGAGTGCCGTATAGAGGGATAGTATGTCATGTTATGGATTAGTGTATTCTCTTGTATTATAGTATAGTAACTTTTAGTATAGTATAGAGAGTGTTCTCTTTAACGTGCCTTAACTCGTAATAGTAGTATTTATAGTGAGTATCATTGTGATAGAGGTAACGAGCAATAGTCTTAACTATACCTATGATAGTTAATTAAAGTGTGGGATTGCATGCCTTTGATTTACAAAGGTATTAAATAAGATGAAGACTTACATATCTAACACAAATATATATGATATATAACTAAGAAATCAACGACAGTCGGACGGATAACAATATACCCTAAGACCACAATCAAACAAGAACAGGAAATAAGGCAAGCTATCAGTCCTAAGTCCTTCAAGTCTTACTTATACAAATATATTGGTGTAGATATAGTTTAAAAGAAAAGTAGTTTAAACACAGTTTGAAAATAGTTTAACAACAATTTAACCTAGAAAAATGCGTTTGGTAATTATTTAAAACATTTTTATTGACAAATAGTTAAAAGTATAGAAAATCCTTTTTGGTTGTAAGTTATGAATCACATATGATTTGATTCTAAAAATTGTTTCATTTACTTGTATCCCCCCCCCCTAAAACATGTAAAAACATTTGAAAAGCTTAATTAAGGGGTATGAACTCACCTGCAGTGAGTTGAGCGGATGAAATTGTCGGGTAGAATGCTAGGTGCCAAATGAGAATATGAACACTCACACGGATCCTATGAAACATGTAGTGACACATAATGGTGTCTAATTAGTTATATAATCACTAAATAAGTAAGTAATTTCACCCTAATGCATGAAAACACTTTGTTTTAAGTGCTAGGAGTGCCAAAGGTTGCATCTAAGGAGCATATGATCTCACTATGTAGTTTACTCCTCAAATACCCACCTTAGGTGAGTTTGCGGTTGAGGGACCAATTCGCCCATGAGTTTATGGCCGTAAACTCATGGGACGAGTGTATTTGTGTGCCTTAAGGTTTCTTGTATCACTAGGAAGGGTTCTAAGGTCAATTCCAAGGCTTGAGGGGTGTTTAGGGTTCAAAAGGGGCACTCTCTTGGAGTTTGCGGTCCTTGGACCACTCCTTGGGAGTTTACGGTTGTAAACACTAGGGTTTACGGCCGTAAACCCTTTGGCACACTATTCCCTTTGTGTTTCGTGATCCTAAGCTCAATCATACAAGTTTCTAGTCTAATTAACATGCTAAGGAAGGAGTTAGGGACACCAAAACACCATTTATGGTGTTTACGGTTTTGGTGTTTACGGTTCATGAATATTCATGGACCGTAAACTCATGTTTACACTCCTAAAAACAAGCTTTGGAGTATTACTTACGATTTTGGAGTTTGAATGAGGTGATTCTTGAACAAACCCAACTTCTAGAGAGAGAGAGTGTAGAGAGAGAAAGCTTTAGGAGTGGGGAAAGCCTCAAATGGAGGCCACTCAACCCTTATATAGGGTCTGAGTTGGTGGCCAGGTGGGGATCCACCCCATATCGACGTTAAACAGAGTTTAAAATTTTACCCGATTAAATGGTCGTAACTAAAACTTTTTCCAAATAAATTAGAGGGTATTTCACATGTTTTTATTTATTTCATTACGACACTAATAAAACATGATGAGTTCAAAACTCTTAGATCGATTAGATCTTTCAAAAGTACGATAAGAGAATTATAACAGAAAAGAACAAATTATGAACGAACACAGATCAGAATCAAATAAGAGCTTATGATTCAAAACTTAGTCACGCCTCAGTAGAGCTTGATGAAGAACTTCCGCGGTAGAGGCGAGCTAGGGTTTACAAGCAATGAAAATGAAAACAATTAAAGCGATACTTTCTAAGTCTGCATGTATGCAGCTTATATACTTAAACCCTAATACAAAATTATGCACGGCTAGACAGGCCCAATACCGGCAACTAAACTAGGTTATAGACCGAGCCCATGACGTAATCCACCAGACTCAACAATCTCCCCCTTTGCGTCAAATGGGGCGAGAGATTATTTCTTCTGAGCAGGCCTCACCATCTTGATAACTTTAAACAATTTAGGGATAATGGCGAGAAGAGTCTGTCGGAATAGAATGTACCACCTCAGCATGTCGACAAACAGCTTTTTATCTGCTGCACTGTTCTGGTCGCACCTTTGTATGATCTCCAATATATGCTCGAGACAAGACGTCGAGAAGAGGTGTTTGTCAACAAGAGCGAAAATACATTTCTGTCCTTCGCCCCTGAGAAACATGACTGTGTGATACTTGGAATCTATCTTCCCCTTGATCATGGAATTAACATTGCCCGCTCTGCCCATCGGTTTGATTGTTGGTCGCTTGTGTATAGCAGATGCAATTTCCTGGTCCATTTTTGCTACCTCGTGTATGTAGCAGACAAGCATACGCTTGACTTGATTAATGATTGGTTGATACTCCTGAGGATTTGGCAGAAGAATGTTGTTGAGGAGTATCCAATCATGGGGGTTGAGGTTCGGTAGATCAGCCAGGGAAAAGTGGTGAACGGAGCCTTCGGTTCCTCTCGTCACCCTAAATTTGACATTGATGAATTTCCCTGCTGAATAGGGTTTCAACACTTTGACAGTGGTTATCTTCTTTGAACTCCATGTCTGGTATTGAGGTTGAGCAAACTCCAGATAAAAATCTAATAGATCCCTATCTACCTTCGGGTCCGGAGATGGAATTGCAGCAATTGAGTTGAAACAATGGAAGACGAATGCCTTTTTGGTGATTGGCATGTCGAACTGCGCATCCCTGGAGTTGTCAGGGCTGAAAGACATTGTTGGCTCGAGCCATAGAACAACTGGCTCATCAATCGCACACCTCTGGAGCGAGTTTTTGGTCCAATCAGGGAACATGGCATTTTTCTTTTCAAGGAGCTCCACCTCCTTTCGCTTCTTTTCTAGCTCAGCTCGCTGCTTCATTGAAATTTCTTCAGTTTGTTTTTGTGAAGGAGCTTCCTTTGGGACAAGCTTTGTTGGGACTTCAAAGTAGACATCGTCTTCGTTGTCGGTATCATCTTCACCGATTTTCTTCTTTTTCTTCTCCTTGTTACTGACCGAAGCTTCATTAACCTTCGGTTCAGCAGCTGGCTTGGAGCTAGATGGACGAGGTTGATTCATCTCTTGTTTCTCTTGCTTGAACGCTTTCTCTCCCCCTTGTTGCGGTTGGACCCCAGCCACCGGAACACCCTCGATACGACTAAGGACGTCTAGGTCCGGTCGGAGTTTGTCTGCTAGATGCCGTCGGGTGGTGGTAGTAACAAGGGTATCATGACCATCAATGAGATGAAGAAGAATGGAGTGAATGTCTGCAGCTGAAGTCCTTATAATTTCTCTCTCTGATTTGAGATCATCAATTTCAGCATGAGCAGATCGCAGCTTATGTGTTTGCAGTTTAAGCTGATTAGTGCGTCTGGAAAGCTCATCCATAAGCCCATTCTCCATCGCTAAGTCCTTTTGTAGTTGAGATAAGTGTTCGTTAACATTAGCATGGAACGCTTCATTCGCCTGCTGAATAGCATTGCGTGCTACATCAACCTTCGAGCATTCAGACTGAAGAGTCTGTTGAAGAGTTTCTACAGAAGAAGTAACTGTAGCAGCATTCTTGGCAGCAGCAGCCTGCAAAGAGTCTAAAAATATGTGAGCCTGAGAAACTAGTTTATCGACTTTTGCAGTCGCTTCCTTGCATTCTTTTGTTGATACATCAACAGCTTGAGAAGCCTGTTGACACTGAGAAGTGGAGGCTTCAATAGCCTTGGCTGCAGCAGTTAAGGAGGCTGAATGTTCAGCAACCACTGAGGAGAATAGAGCTTTTAAGGCCGCATCTGAGTAAGCGCCTGAGGAAGAGGAGGAAAGCAGTTGATCCAGCTTGTCGTTGACCACTTTTAGATGACATTTGGTAATCGGCTCGTCGTCGTCATCCTCACTTTGTACTCTATAAGGACTGAAGTATGTAGAGTCAAACTCCAAGTCCTCACCACCCAAAATTGGGGTTGTTTCTGTAGAAGGTGTTGGAGATAGGGTTTTTGATGAAGGTGGAGGTTCAGTTGTTACTGGGGTTCGGTTTTTTTAGGAGGTTCGGTTGTTTGAGCAGGTTCGGTTACAGGTGGTTTGGGAATAGTGAAAGTAGGTTTTGTAGTGGTGGTAGAGGTTGTGTCTGTGAAGATGGGAGTAGGGATTGGTATGGAAGTGAAGGGTTGAAAAGTGGTTGTTTGAGAGATAGGAGGGATAGAAGCACGAATGGTAGCATGTGGAGGTGAAGGAGGCAATGAACGAACTGGAATGTCTTGAGATAGGGAGCGAAGTGGAGTATCTCCTCGGCCCGAAGCCTCTTCATCTGAACTTTCATTCTTAGAATCTGTAGTTAGGGCGTGCTTGTGCTTAGGAGGAACATATTCTGAATCCAAATCGCTTGAGGATTGCAGAATAAGTCTCCTAGCAGGCTTCTTCTGGTTTTTGGGTTGTGGTTGAGAAGGAGCTGGTTGATCAGTTTTCCTCTTCTTGGGGGTCTGCCCCTTAGATGGTTTTGCTACAGGTCCCTCCTTTTGCGATTCAGGTTTCTTGCCCCTTTTGGCTGGTTTATCAGCTTCTTCAATAGAATGAAGCATTGAAGGAGTAAGCTCACGCGGACCAACAGCCTTGCGTTTTCTGTACTGCTGAAGAAGATTGCTTGATGCTGAGATACAACCAAGCATTGTTTCAGGAATGGAGCCGATGTACGAAAACTTTGTGGGGTCAGTGATGATGATCTTCGTCGTATGAAAGGTGGCGATTGAAGAAATTAAGGAATCCGCCATTATTGGGACGCGATTGCGATCCATCGCCCACTTGGTGATAATGGTCCAGAACTGCCCACAAGAAATTTCTGAGTGCTTTGATGAAGAAAGTAAACTTTGAACTAGCTGCTGCCAAATGATAGTCCCATAGTCAAGATTGAGCCAGTTGTACAACCCATACATCACCGTCATGAAGGCCTTGCTGACAGCGTCAAATCCAGCACTTCTCTCAGATAAACCCTTGAACAAGAGTGTAAATAGGACATTCCATTGAGGAGGAAGGCAAGACTTCTTGAACTTTGTTACGGTTGTTAGGGTTTCAGTATACCGCATTTGATAAAACATGGTGAACAGTTGGCCAGTGGTAATGGAGTCAGGGTTTACCAGAGACGAGTCTTGTGAGAGACCAATTAGGGCACATAATCGGCTCTTGGAGATGGAGACCTTCTCATCGTGAAGCTCGAAGTGAATACGCTCATTGGCTTTGTCGTAGAACGTCGTGGAGTAGACGTGAGATAGGAACGACATTGGCACAATTTCAACCTTTGTCAGTACATCTACAAGTGGTGAGTATTTGAGACATTCAACCACATAGAGCATATACGGCTCATAGACGAAGGGAGTGAGATCGATGATTAGGTTTTGTTGGGGTTTTATTGTGAGGAGGGGTTGACGAACGGAGATATCATGAACAGATGAAGATTCTGCCATTGTTGGAGCTAGATAATGATGATGAACAGTGCAGAGAATAGCCGGGTTTCTTTGAGAGCTTTTTGGAAGTGATAAAGTTTGAGAGAGTACCGTTCCAATTCCATTTATACGTACAGGGATGTGAGAGAAGAATCCGGCTGTAATCCTGGAGTTTCTCTAAAAATGCGCCTGACTTGATGTGGGAACAGTTGGTATGCCAAAGGTGACGCAAGAGAGAGAAAAATGTTTCCCCTTTTTCACGCCTTTTGATAAAACTCGCCTTTTTCAAATCGCCAAACCATTTGAATTTCTGCTGAGTCAGCTACCTTTTCAACCCAATCTTTTCACCGGATAACGCTTGAGTATCTGTTCCTTGATAATCTGTGTAAAACTTAGAATTTTTGAAAATTAAAAATTTTTGTGCAAAGGGTGTAGAAGATAAAGAAATAAAACTAGTATTTTGTGATGGATTGTGATGTCGTAGATAGACATAAAGCAATTGATTCTGGGCAAAAATCACTTCCGTCAAAGTCAAGAGAGACATTGAAGTGCTTGCTTGGTTTCCCATGAAATAACGATCAATAACTTGTTCAGAAGTTTTGAAAGGCATCTTTTTAAAGGGTAAAGTGGGTGGCTTTCGCTTCAATTCATAATTTCGATACTTAACATAAGATCAAAATAGAACGAAGTACTTGTGAGATCATTGTCATATGTTGAACAAGTAGGTGGGAAATAATTTAAAGTGACAAGGGAGTGTAAGAAATCTCAAAAAAAAAAAAAAAAAAAAAAAAAAAAAAAAAAAAAAACTGAATCTTTTAGGGTTAGAGACACCTTGGTGAAAGGCAATCTCATAAATATTACTGAAAAAGAAAAAGAGATTTCATTGGGTAACAAGTAATATCTTGAATTATTGAATTCACCGTCAATTCGTTAATGGTATTGAATTATGGGTTTCACTTAGCACATAGTGGCATGATGTGACATCCCCTAATTTCTCGGCCAGAAAAGACCGATTTAATTTATGCTTTTTAAAATAAAATCAGAGAAATCTTTTTAAAAGATGTTGCGGAATTGGTCCCCAAACAAAATATGATAAAAGTTTATCAAAACCTTCTTTAAGAAATGTATAGTTTCATTTCATATCAAAACCTCGGGATGTCATGTTCCGATAAAGATCAAAAGCATAAACAAGACATTATAAGCCTTTCAATAGTTATTTACAACTACTGGCCTATAATCCAAAAATCTCTCATCGTCCTCCAATTATGCTCGGGGTCCACTACCTGTAATCATAAAACTGAGTGGGTCAGGCTTGGGAGCCTGGTGAGCATATAAGGTTTTCAACCCACAATAATAATATACTTATTAAGTTCACCAATCAACAATAACCCTGATTACCCATTCCCGTTGTCCTCACTTTACGTCCCTAAACACCTATCACTAGGGACCTAGCCTAAGGAATATCATCGGGATGGACACTACTGCTAAGGGGTTTCCTCAGCCATACATGTCCTTAAGGCAACCATGAGGGGGATGAAGTATGCCAATGAACATTTAATTCATCAACACCTACAAGTTGCGAACTTGCTAGTGTTCCACTGGACTATCTAGAAATATGGGTTTAGGGGTTAAAAGTGACAAAATTCCAAAAGTAACCGGGAACCCTCGCAGGTACCCTTCTATTTATAGGGTCCGGAGTTCTGATCCAATGGCTGAGAAGTCTCCTGATCCGACGGCTAACTTCTTCGTTATAACTCGGATTTTGGTATTCTTTATATCCCCGAAATCCTTGTTTCAGCCACTACAACTTTATGTAAAGATATCGGGTTTATCTCACACTTTAATTTTGACGCTTATTTTTATTCTTAATTAATTAAGCCCTAATAATTAAGCATAAAACACATAATTCACATAATATTCACATAATTCCTTTTCATTTCTTCAAAATGAGTTACAAAGGTTAACCTAGACTATCAACTCAATATAAATGCCTAGGCTAGAAACACGAGTGTTACAATTCTCTCCCCCTTAGGATGATTCCATCCCCGGAATCACATATCACCAAACAACTGCGGGTAGCAGCTCATCATGTCACTCTCAAGTGAGATTTGGTCCATTCGTATGTTTCCAATACACAAGCACTAAATCGACCATCTTGTGTTGCAACTTCATAGTCTTACGGTCAACGATTGCCTCAGGTTCTTCGATTAACCTCTTGTTTTCATCCAGCCTTAACTCAGAAATCGGAATTATGTCGGGCACATCTCCCGTGAACTTTCTCAAGTATCACACATGAAAGGTGTTATGAATACCTTCCAGTTCTTCCGGTAACTCTAGCTTGTAAGCTTGATTCCCGATCTTCTGAAGAACTTTGAATGGTCCAATAAACCTTGGACTCAACTTTCCTCGTTTCCCGAATCTTATAAGTCCCTTCCACGGCGAGACTTTAAGTAAAACCGAATCTCCAACATCGAAGGATATCGGTTGTCTTTTCTTGTCAGCATAACTCTTTTGTCGATCTTGAGCAGCTAACATCCTTTCCCTTATCACTTTCAACTTTTCGGTAGTCTGATGGACTATTTCAAGTCCCATAAACTGCTTTTCCCCAGCTTCCAGCCAACATGATGGCGTTCGACACTTTTCCCCATACAAAGCGTGATAAGGTGCCATCTTAATCCTTGAGTGGAAACTATTATTATAGGAGAATTCTACTAAAGGTAAGTGTTCATCCCAGTTACCTTGGAATTCTAGGGTACATGCTCTCAGCATATCCTCCAATGTTTGAATCGTTCGCTCGCTCTGACCATCGGTTTGCGGATGGTAATCTGTACTCAAACACAACTTGGTACCCAATTCCTCTTGTAGACTCCTCCAAAACCTTGATGTAAAACGGCTGTCACGATCGGACACAATCGTTAACGGAACACCGTGAAGCCTCACAATTTCCTTCACGTAAGAATTCGCAAGTTTATCCATAAACCATTTCTCTTTGGCCGCTATGAAATGCGCACTCTTAGTGAAGTGATCAACGACCACCCAAATCATGTCGTGACCATTCCTTGTTCTGGGTAGTTTAGTCACAAAATCCATGGTGATGTCTTCCCATTTACCCATGGGTATGGGTAAAGGTTCTAAACTCCCATACGGTTTTCGATGTTGTGCCTTAACCCTAGCACAAGTTAC
The DNA here is from genome assembly GCF_052625555.1 of Lactuca saligna. Classification (NCBI taxonomy): domain Eukaryota; kingdom Viridiplantae; phylum Streptophyta; class Magnoliopsida; order Asterales; family Asteraceae; genus Lactuca; species Lactuca saligna. The sequence continues at coordinate 47,461,239 of NC_136420.1, read as the reverse complement.
ACACTCGGCCACATACTTAGCAACATCGAGCTTCATCGTCGGCCACCAATAATAGGGTTTTAGATCCCTATACATTTTCGTACTGTCGGGATGAATTGAGTACATGGTCTTGTGAGCTTCTTCCATCAGAGGATCTCTTATTCCACCCGTCTTAGGTACCCAAATTCTATCTTGAAATACCTTCAACCCTTGGTTGTTTGTACCGAACACTAACGTTTTGCCCAAACGTTCTTCCTTTCGGTTATTTTTCTCTAAAGCCTCCTCTTGAGCTTTCTTTATACTTTCCATAATTGTCGAGACAACTTCAATTCTTAACGCTCTTGGCCTTTTCTTTTCAAGGTTTACCTTCCGACTGAGAGCATCGGCAACAACATTTGCTTTACCAGGGTGGTAAAGTATCTCACAGTCGTAGTCCTTGAGTAACTCTAGCCAGCGTCGTTGCCTCATGTTCAATTCCTTCTGATTAAAGAGATATTGGAGACTCTTATGATCAGTGAAAAGTTTACACTTGGTGCCATAAAGATAATGCCTCCATATCTTCAAGGCAAATACTACCGCTGCCAACTCCAGATCATGAGTGGGGTAGTTCTTTTCATGCTCCTTCAATTGTCTCGATGCATACACGATCACTTTATCCCTTTGGGTCAGAACACAACCTAACCCAACTCCAGATGCATCGCTATAAACTGCAAAGTCATCAACTCCTTCAGGCAATGAAAGAATCGGTGCTTCACACAATCTCTTCTTCAACTTCTCAAAGGCTTCCTTATGCTTCTCATTCCAAGCATAAGTAGCTCCTTTGTGGGTCAAAGTTGTTAATGGAGTAGCAATCGAAGAAAAGCCTTGGATAAACCTTCGGTAATATCCAGCTAATCCTAAAAAGCTTCAAATATCCGTAGGACTTTTTGGTTGTTCCCACTTCATCACAGCTTCAATCTTTGTTGGGTCGACCATTATCCCTTCTTGGTTAACCACATGACCTAAAAATTGGACTTCTTGAATCCAAAATTCACACTTGGAGAACTTTGCATACAGCTTCTTCTTTTTCTGGACTTCCAGCACTTCACGCAGATGCTTTTCATGCTCCTGCTTGCTTTTCGAATAAATCAAGATATCTTCTATGAACACTATCACGGATTTATCTAGGAATGGTTTACAAACCCTATTCATCAAATCCATGAAAGCTGCTGGGGCATTGGTTAGTCCGAACGACATAACCAAAAATTCATAGTGTCCATATCTCGTTCTAAAAGCAGTCTTTTCGATATCCTGCTCTCTCACCTTTAGTTGATGGTAGCCCGACCTAAGATCGATCTTCGAGAAATCGCTCGAACCCTGCAACTGGTCGAACAAGTCATCGATCTTTGGCAACGGGTACTTGTTCTTTATCGTCACTTTGTTCAGCTCTCTGTAATCGATGCACATTCTCATGCTTCCGTCTTTCTTCTTTACAAATAACACAGGGGCTCCCCAGGGTGATGAACTAGGTCGAATGAAACCTTTGTCCAATAACTCCTGAAGTTATGTCATAAGTTCTTTCATTTCGGTTGGCGCTAATTGATAAGGTGCTTTCGCTATCGGCGTCGTTCCTGGTAACAAGTCGATACGAAATTCTACTTATCGATCAGGGGGCAATCCGGGAAGATCTTCGGGAAAGACTTCCGGATACTCACACACCACCGGAATATTTTGTACCTCCTTCTTTTCCATCTTAGCATCGATCACAAACGCTAAATATGATGTACATCCCTTGGCCAAACACTTTCTGGCTTTTATTAGGGAAATGATTCCAGAATTTACTCTGTGTTTGTCTCCGTACACCATAAACGACTCTTTCCCTGGCGGGTTTACTTTTACTATCTTCTTTCTACATAGTATTTTTGCATCGTTGGCGCTAAGCCAATCCATTCCTAAAACTATGTCGAATCCATTTAACTCGATAGGCAATAATTCCTCTTGGAACATATTCCCATCCAAGTCAATGAGGATGTTTTTCATACGATGGCTAACAGGTACAAACTTGCCACTAGATCTCGACTATTATAGCATTAACTAGCATATCTACAGGCAAAGCTAGCTTTCTACCAAATTCATGCGATATAAAGGAGTAGTTGGCTCCAGAATCAAACAAAATTTGGGCAGATAATTCGTTTACGAGAAAGGTACCTGAAGCAACATCGGCTTCTTCTTTCGCAGCTTCGAGTGTCATCTGAAAGGCTCTCGCCTTCGGCTTTGGTGGTAGATTGGTTTTTGCTGCGTCCTTCTTCTTCGGGCAGTCCCTCAAAATATGCCCTTCTTCATTGCACCCAAAACATACGTTCTTATTGAACGTGCATTCATTGGCATAATGCCCTGGCTTTCCAGATTTGTAACAAGTGACTTCCACGCTGCACTTCCCAGCATGTTTCTTCTTACACTTGTCACACCACTTGGCTTCGCTTCCTCCTCCAAACTTTCTCGAACCAGTCTTCGAGAACTTGTTCTTTTTATTGGAACCTGAAGTTCCTTCAAACTTTCTCTTTTCGCCAACTTCAACCTTGCTAGCTGCTCTCCCTTTTATCATATCTTCAACAGACTAGGCAGCCTAGACAGCTGCCTCCAAAGTAAGTGCCTGACGTACTGGCACCGCGTACTCCCATGGAAGTCCCTTTGCGTACCCGTCTATTTTTGCCAACTCATCTGGGACAATACACAAAGCAAACTCCATTTTTTCTGTGAAGTTATTTGTATATTCGTCAACGGTTATATTTCCCTTCTGCAACGTTAGAAATTGGTTTTCTAAATCAAGTACGTTTTGGGCCGAGCAGTACTTGCGCTTGAAGTGCACCAAGAACTCTGCCTAAGTTAATTGCAGTGGCGCATTAGGGCTTAGTGTTTTCCCCGAAGTGCTCCACCAACGAGCAGCACTACCCCTGAACTGACGTCCTGCAAATGTGGCTTCTAACTTGCCTTGGCAATCACAAGTCATGAAAGCCAACTCCATTTCCGAGATCCAGTCCATTACTCCGACAGGATCTTCTTTTCCATTTAAGTTCGATGGCTTGCAAGTCATAAAGTCCTTATACTTGCACCCATTTCTCTCCACTCTACCCTCGTGGTTATTCCTCCCAACCACAAGCGGTTCACTATGACCAACCGATCTGCTATTGTTCCCTTCTTCAGATCGATCGTCATTTAGTTCACGTTGTTCAACAGGAACTGAAGGTTGATCCCTGTTGTTCAGCAACATTTGCCTCAATTCCTCCCTTTGTTCAGCCAACATGGCCTGAATCATAGTTCGTACTCTAGCCATGGTGATGGGTTCGGATGCAGCTCCTACTATAGGCACCTATTCCACCACTGGAGGTTGAGGTTGTTGGTTTCTGTTTGCATTTCCAGCTCCACTCCGAGTTCTTGCCATTTCAATCTATATACCGAACAAGGTGAATTTAGGTCTTTATTCTTGTTAGGCATGTCAATTCCCTTATCACTCCGAAACGTTTACATGTTAGTTCTAATCTCATAATTATATGCTTAGAATCCTACACATATAAAGTTTCCAGATCCGGTCGGCAACAGACCATAGATCCGTACAAATAATGGCACACATGGCAAACACATAGCATTTAGCACATCAGGGCATTTTAGGCATCTTCCCTAAAATAAACTAGTGCTCGTGTCTAAAATATGGTAGACACTCATCTCACAATCATCACTTAGAATTCTAAGTTCAAGTCTAGAAATTTTACAATTTCTTAGTTCGCTTAAACTAATGCTCTGATACCAACTGTAACATCCCCTAATTTCTCGGCCAGAAAAGACCGATTTAATTTATGCTTTTTAAAATAAAATCAGAGAAATCTTTTTAAAAGATGTTGCGGAATTGGTCCCCAAACAAAATATGATAAAAGTTTATCAAAACCTTCTTTAAGAAATGTATAGTTTCATTCATATCAAAACCTCGGGATGTCATGTTCCGATACAGATCAAAAGCATAAACAATACATTACAAGCCTTTCAACAGTTATTTACAACTACTGGCCTATAATCCAAAAATCTCTCATCGTCCTCCAATTATGCTCGGGGTCCACTACCTGTAATCATAAAACTGAGTGGGTCAGGCTTGGGAGCCTGGTGAGCGTATAGGGTTTTCAACCCAGAATAATAATATACTTATTAAGTTCACCAATCAACAATAACCCTGATTACCCATTCCCATTGTCCTCACTTTACATCCCTAAACACCTATCACAAGGGACCTAGCCTAAGGAATATCATCGGGATGGACACTACTGCTAAGGTTTCCTCAGCCATACATGTCCTTAAGGCAACCATGAGGGGGATGAAGTATGCCAATGAACATTTAATTCATCAACACCTACAAGTTGCGAACTTGCTAGTGTTCCACTGGACTATCTAGAAAGTCCGTAGTCGTCATCTATACTTCGCTAGATGACTACAACAACAACAACATCAACATCGAGGCCTCTTACCATTTTAACACACATGAACTATTTCATCTACCCATGTTCTACCCAACATATTTTGTAGATAAAAAGCATATACATTTTAAAACTTGTATAAAACATCAATTTAACAGTCACCTCGAATAAACAATTAGCATGTTTACACATAACACGTATTTCAAGGTAAATACGTCATATCTATGTGTAAATTGAAAGTAACTACACACCCACTTATTTTGGTGAAAATCGGGTAGCAATTCGTTTCCTAAAACGATTGTTTCTACTAAAACCGGGAGTTTTATTGAGAAACCGGGCTCTGCAAAAGTCGGGCTTCGAAACCGAAAAGATAAATTTTTCGGGCTTCTCGGGCGCTTCGTGGGGTATTCCGGGCTTTACAATTGATACCGGGGCTGTGCGGGATGTTAAGATGAAGAAAATATGGTTTTAGGAGTTAAAAGTGACAAAATTCCAAAAGTAACCGGGAACCCTCGCAGGTACCCTTCTATTTATACGGTCCGAAGTTCTGATCCAATGGCTGAGAAGTCTCCAAATCTGACGGCTAAGAAGGCTCGCAGGGGGGGTGGCTCGCACATGCGAGGGCTCGCTGGCGGCTTCTAAGTGGACTGCGGCTTACTGGCGCACCTGCGAGGCTCGGAGCTAGGCTATGCGAGGCTCGGACACACGCGGCAGCAGGGCGAAGCTTCGGCTAGGGAGCTGGCTGCTTCGGATTGGGCCTCCTCCTCGGTCGAATCAGAAGAGGACACGTGGCTCGCATGACTCAGCAGCCTCGGTGACTCAGCATCCTGATGACTCAACAGCCTGGTGACTCAGCAGGACACGTGTCACATTCTAAGCGAGGGTGACGTGGCAAAGGGTGACTATGCGAAATTTCTCGGTTTTCGCGCCAAAACTTCTAAAATCCATAACTTTCGCATACGAGCTCCGTTTTTTACGTTCTTTATATGCACGTGTAGCTAAAATTACGATCTACAACTTCCATTTAGACTTTGTTGGCTAATTTTGACTTTAAATTTTATATTATTATTTTTAACAGACCGGGACAGGAAATCCGTTAAAAATTCATAACTTCTTCATCCAACGTCCGTTTTCGTCAAACTTTTTACCGTTGTGCTCCTAATGATGAGACCTTCAGTTCTCGTTTAGGTTGTGTTGGCTAAAAATCGCTCGATCTAAAATTCGAGTTTTTAGCTGTCTACTGCTAAGCTGAAACTTCGAAAAATCATAACTTCGTCATACGAAGTCAGATTTGGGCGTTCTTTTTATCGAACTTCTCGGTTTAACGAATACTACGACTTTCGTTTAGATTACTAAGGCTAAAAAGTAGTTTATCAAAAACTCACTTTTTACGACATTCAGCACCGTGCCGGTTTTGTCGCGAAACTTCGACAGGTCATAACTTCTTCGTTATAACTCGGATTTTGGTATTCTTTATATCCCCGAAATCCTTGTTTCGACCACTAAAACTTTATGTAAAGATATCGGGCTTATCTCACACTTTAATTTTGACGCTTATTTTTATTCTTAATTAATTAAGCCCTAATAATTAAGCATAAAACACATAATTCACATAATATTCACATAATTCCTTTTCATTTCTTCAAAATGAGTTACAAAGGTTAACCTAGACTATCAACTCAATATAAATGCCTAGGCTAGAAACACGAGTGTTACACATGAAACTAAGATCACGAACGCAGATGTTGTATAACTATAAACCTCGGTGGTTAAAACTGAGAGTCTCAAGGGTTATATTGATGAAACGAATTTTAATGGAGAAAGATGATAGAGATGGTATAAGAAGCAAAAGTACCTCTGCATTAAAGAAAAGAAGGACCAAGCAGAAAACTCTAAGCTCAATGTGAGAAGAGTAAGGTAGCTCATGATTAGAGTGAATTACATAGCCTGGATTAGGAAAACATGATTGGTGTATATCATGTTATTAAGGCTTCACTCAAAATCTATCGAGGCTTTAGTCAACATACAGCAACATGCTTCTAGGGACACTTAACTAGGAAGACTATTTACTTGTCTTAGCAATGCCATAGAGAGCGAGAAAAAAAAATATTTTTGGATTTCTTAAGAGTTTCAAAAAAATGTTTTTGGAATTTTATAAGGAGAAAAAATTGAGAAAAGATGTACATAAGTAAACACTTGAAAACGAAAAAAAAAATGAACAAGTTCAGAAGGACAGAACCCGAAATACACCGAACGTTCGGTTCATTTCGGTTCATGGACCAACTTCACCCGAAATAGACCGAACTCGAAATGGACCGAACCCAAAATAGACCGAACGCTCGGTTCATTTCGGTTCATATAGGTTCGCTCTATTTCGCTTGTTACCTTTAAGGGAGAGAAGGCGATTTCGGTACTGACTCAGCCTGCATCATTCCTAGGCCTTGAAAAATCTTATTGAAGCTTGCTTCAGGTAAAGCCTTTATGAAAATGTCTGCCAGTTGATCAGTCGTTCTGACGAAGTGAATTTCAACGTTGCCATCTTCGACGTGATCCTTGATGAAGTGGTACCTCAGTGCGATATGCTTAGTCTTCGAGTGTTGCACTGGGTTGTGACAGATTCTGATTGCGCTTTCAGAGTCACAGTATAGAGGGATTTTCTTCATGTTTAAGCCATAATCTCGAAGTTGACTCTGTATCCATACGACTTAAGAATTACAAGATATCGCTGCAATGTATTCGGCTTCTGTAGTGGATAACGAAACACAAGTTTGTTTCTTTTATTGTCAACTGACTAATTTTCCATCCAGAAATTGGCATCCTCCTATGGTGCTTTTTCGATCCAATCCACAGCCACCCAGATCCGCATCTGAGAATGCTTGCACGAAGAATCCAGAGTTGGCTAGATAGCGAAAGATGTTCTTCACTGCTTGAAGATGAGGTTCTCGAGGGTTAGCCTGAAATCGAGCACAATAACAGACAGAGAACATAATATAAGGTCTACTAGCTGTGAGATACATTAAAGATCCGATCATCTGTCGATAAAGCGTTGTGTCAGCTGCTAGTTTCTTCAATGATGGTGTGAGTTTCGTTCTAAAAGCCATCGGTACTTTTACCTTGGACTCTCCTATCATTCCAAACTTGGTGAGCAAGGTCTTGGTATATGCTTCCTGATTAATAAAAATGCCTTCGGGTCCCTGTCTAATGTTTAAACCAAGGAAAAAGTTAATTGGACCCATTGAGCTCATCTCAAATTTAGTTTCCATCAACTTTCTGAATTCAACTGTTAAGCTAGGATTCGTGGAGCCAAAGATGATATCATCAACGTAAATTTGGACTATCATAAGGTGGTTACCTTCTCACTTACGGAAGAAGGTTGGGTCAACCGAACCTTGTTTGAATTTAGACATTTTTAGGAAACGAGTGAGAGTTTCATACCATGCTCTGGGAGTTTATTTCAGGCCATAGACAGCTTTGTCGAGGATGTAGCAGTGATCAGGATACTTCTTGTTCACAAATCCCGGTGGTTGCTCAACAAATACGGGTTCTTCAAGTTCACCGTCGAGAAAGGCACATTTGACGTCCATCTGATAGACTTCAAAATTCTTGTGAGCAGCGTACACCAGAAAGATACGAACAGATTCCAATCTAGCCACTGGAGCGAAGGTTTCTCCATAATCAATTCCCTCTTCCTGACAATAGCCTTTTACGACCAGCCTCGCTTTGTTACGAATGACATTCCCTTATTTGTCCATCTTGTTTCGGAACACCCATTTGAGATCGACAACCGAAGCATCCTTTGGTGTTGGAATAAGACGCCATACCTTGTTTCTTTCAAACTCATTTAGCTCATCCTGCATGGCTTGAACCCAGTCTGAATGATCAAGAGCTGAATTAACAATCTTTGGCTCGATTTTGGATACGAATGAGTTGAACATACAAAACTCAACTTTTGAAAATAAAGCAGCCTGTTTCGCTTTGATTTGACATCGTGTCAACAGCTTTTCAGAGGATTCCCCAATAATTTGAGTCTGGGGATGATCTTTGGTCCATTTTATAAGTGGTGGAAACTTTGAATCATAGATGGGATCCAATTCAGCATTGATTTCTTCTTCGAGTTCAGACAGATTGTCATCTTCACTAACTGTTTTCTCCCCCTTGAAGAATGATTCCAGTTCAGGACCAACATTTGTGCCTACTTCATTGGTTGGAGTTTCAGTGGAGGCTGTTGTATTTGGTGCTGAGTTCTCCCCTTGGAATGAAGAATCTTGATCATGATGAGGAGAAGAACCCTCCCCCTCGACACTAGGATTGTCACTAGAAGGTTCACTTCCGTCTGTACTTTCGGTTCCTTTGGATTGATCATCAACCATTTTTCTAGCAGCATCATCTACAACTTGTTTCAAGTTGTCAACTTTGTTATCTTTTTCAGTTGATTCTGAGTCAATTGCTTTCTGAGGCTCATCAAACAAGAGCATGAATTGATCGAAAAGATTTGAGATGGAAATAGTAACCTGGCCATTCTTTGGAAATATGTATTGTGATGTATCTTCAGTTGCTCTTAACTTCTTAACATAACTATCGTCAAAGGTGACAGTATGTTTCTTCAGTTTTCTTCGAGCGTTTATTGAGAACTCTATATGCCTTGGAGTTCAAGGAATAGCCCAAGAAAATTCCTTCGTCCGCCTTGGCATCGAACTTGTTTCGATTCTCCTTTGAGTTGAAAATGAAGCATCTAGAACCGAACACATGAAAAAATTTCACGTTTGGTTTTCGATTGTTCAAAATCTCATAGGGAGTAATGGAGAACCGTTTATTCAAGTAAGATCGATTTTGGGTATAGCATGCAGCCGCAATTGCATCAGCCCAGAAGTATAATGGCAAGGATGCAAAGCACAACATTGTACGAGCAACTTCACACAAAGATCGATTCCTCCTTTGAACAATGTCTTTTTGTTGTGGAGTATAGGGGTTGAGAAATTGTGAGTTGTCCCTTTTTCAGCAAGAAAATTTTCAAAATCTTTGTTTTTAAATTCCATGCCATTATTGCTCCTTACATTTCGAACAACCTTTCTAAGTTGTGTTTCTATCTGTTTAATAAAGAGCTTGAGCTTTGTTACTGCTTCAGACTTTTGCTTGAGAAAGAAGGTCCATGTGAATCTTGAGAAATCGTCTACTATAACCAGAATATATTTGTTTCCTCCAACACTTTCAATGGACGATGGACCACATAGATCAATATGCATAACTCCAATGGTTCTATTACCTTGGTATTGATTATTGAGGGATGGCTCTGCCGACTCTGCTTTCCCATTTCACATGCTGCACAGAGATGTTCTTTATCGAATTTCAGAACTGGCAGCCCTCGAACATGATCACCTAGAACTAATTTGTTGATGTCCTTGAAGTTCAGGTGTGAGAGTCTTCTGTGCCATAACCAGCTTTCGTTGGAGTGCGCCTTTGTGAGTAAGAAGATTGTTGGTTTACCTCGTATTGGATTGAGGTTCAGTGGGTACATTTCTCCTTTTCTCTTGGATCTCAATAGAACGTTGCTTGACTTCTTCTTGACAATTTCTGAGCCTTCATCGTCGAACGACACTTTCAACCCTGTACCAACCACCAGCTGTGATACACTTATTAGATTATGTTGGAGCCCTTCAACGTACACTACCTTCCTTATGGAGAATTCGCCATTGGTGATCATTCCGTAGCCTTTAATAGTTCAAACGAGTTGTTGCCATACTTTACAATGTCGCCATCTTTTAAAGAGCGAAACTCCCTCAATTCCTCCTTTCTTCCTGTCATGTGACGTGAGCAGCCATTGTCAATGTACCATTCTTTGTCAAACTGCTCGTCATGTATAACCTGCAAAAGATCAAGCAAATTTAGGAACCCAGAGTTTCTTGGGTCCTTGTGAGCCTTTTACAGGACATGGTATAGTAAGAGAAATATCAACCATATATGTGCGTTTGATTAAAGTTGTTTCATCTTTTCTTTTAATGGTGAAAACTTTAATTTTTGTTGACTTAGGGGAACTTGGGTTTTTGACAGAAGGACTTGAATTTGGAGATTTAGAATTAGGAGAGACGTTAGGTTTTTGATTTTTGAGATCAAACTTGGAGGCTTGAGGACCAAAATTTTTCTTTCGGTTATTATTGGAAGATGAACCGAAAGCACCCTTTCGGTTGTGGATGGGTGATGAACCGAAACCACCCTTTCGGTTGTTGATGGGAGATGGACCGAAACCACCCTTTCGGTTGTTGACGGGTGATGGACCGAAACCACTCTTTCAGTTCCAATCTTTTGAAGGACCGATGCTACTCTTTTGGTTCCTATCGTAACTACGCTTCTGGTTCTTTGAGTTTTCCTCCGATCTAGATTTTCTTTCAATCCTTACAAAGTCAGGATTTTGACAATTCCAAAATCGTTTTCTTTCGGAGAGATTCTTCTTGTATCTTACGTTACGTTAATGCTTTTGATCGACGACTTGTTTGGGATTTCTATGAATGTTGGCCTTTCTTTTAGAAGCATGAGCACAGCAGTTACTCTTTGTTGAAGAAGTGTCACTCGTAGTTTGCACCGGTTCATCCACACACGGTTTGATTCCACTTGTGTTGGGCACATCATACTTGGTTGGCTCATTTAGTGGTTCGGGTATATATCTACCTTTCACTCTCCATGAGGTTTTCTGAGAGAGACCCTTCGTCTCGTCTGCGTTGTCGATTGGGGCTGACCAAAAGTATTTATCACATCCACCAGCATTGTCTTCTTCTACCATCGTATTTGACTCTACAATTTGTTGTGGAGTGACCCCCGACACAGTGTAAACCTGATTTGGAGTAGTTTGAACCTTTTGGTACACCACAGCTTTAGCTTTAAGAGTTTTGGACTTGTCGGTAGTGGAGCGAGTAAACTCAACAGAGTTTTCAGAAATGAGGTTTTTATTGGACTTTGGTTCATTCTTGGCTAACTCAAAACAGTCTACCAAATCTTCTACAGAAATTTCACTCATATCATCGTCCTCATTAAGTTCAGATGTATTTTCAACATCAATTTTGTTATCTGAACTTAAGTTAGCATTAAATGAGTCAAATTTTTGTATAGTTTCGGCTCTCAGTTTCAATTTGTCATTTTTATCTAGTAGATTTTTGAGCATGTCCTTGTGGTCCTTGGACTTTATGTAAGATTCAATTTTGTCTAGACCAATCTTATATGCTAGAGATACCTCATCAGAGTACACAACACTTTCATAGTTGTATGCTTCTGCATCGATTTCATCCTCCTTTAATTCAAGGAAAGGTAAAATCATACAATGAATTTTCTTCCCTATTTCACAATCAAGATGCAACTGAGTAATGTTAAAATAAAGCCTTTTAGCAATTAAACAGAAAACATTTCTTTGTTTGAGAAGTTTAAGATTGTCTCTTTGCAAATAAATAGAATCATCTTTTGATCTAATTAATTCCTTTTACTTTTGCTCGATCCACATTCTTCGTTCCTCACTCTTTGAAGAAATCCTGCTGATTTGATCAGTTAGGTTAGAATTGGTGACACGGGTAAGGGTGAGACTGCTACTTATGCTAGAGAATTTTGACTTCAAATTATTTAATTCCTTTTCATAATTATTAGCAGGTAATTTTAGAGAAGCAAGAATATCTTGTACCTTTTTGATCAACTCATCGCATTCATTGATCTGAGCACTGACAGGCTTTGCAGCGAAACATCTGTCCTCTCGCTCTCTTTCTTCTTCAATTTCCCTATCAGTTGTGTATCCTCTCATTTGGGACACACCCTCGGTCACTGCAAAACATCTTCCCATTGACTGTTCTGCTTTTTCCATCATTGCTTTTCCATGAGTTGGCCTTCTAACTTCATCATCCTCAGAGTCTGTAGACCAAACTTCCACACCTCCAAACTTGTCACTGTTGGTCGAACCCTACACAATTAAAGCATTCACAGTAGAGTTATTAACAACAGGCTTTCTTTTCTTTATTTCCTCCAATCTTCTCAGGAGGCTCGCTTCCTCATCGTCTTCTCCTGTCTTCTCTTCTTTCTTTCTCAGCATGCAGTCTTTGGCAAAATGATTTTTGCCTCCACAGTAATGGCAATCAAATCCTGAGTCGCCTCCATTTTTAACTTCTTTCTTAGACTCTTCAGATTTTGATCCCATTTTCGATTCCTCCTTGACCCGTTCGGCGCTATAGCTTCCCTGCCAGTTTCGTTTCTTATTGGCTGGAAATTTCTTCTTGATGAATTTTCTAAGGTTTGACACCATCATTGCATATTCTTCGCCGGTTAGATCAAAATCTGCAAGATAGAATTCTTTTTCTTCTTTAATCGAGCTCTTTCCTTTGGAGACAAGAGCTAGAGAACCAAGACCCGAAACAACATTCGTTTCCTTCGATAAGGCATTCTCATGGGATTTCAGAATACCCACAAGTTTTTCCAGGGAGCATGAATTGAACTGTTCATGAGCTTTGACTGTTGACATGACGGCCATCCATTTAGGTCTGAGACCATTCATGAAAATGACCTTTTGTTCAATCACCTTTCTTTCAATACCATGTTTTATCATCTTGCTCAAAAGATGATTAAAACGATCGAAAGTTTAGATAAGCTTTTCTTCAGGCTTTTGCTTAAAATTGCCAAACTCTGATAACAGGAGAGTTTGAATAGTGTGTTCTAGATCTTCATCTGTGGAATATAATTCCTTCAATCTATCCAAGATCTCCTTAGCAGTGGTACATGAACTTACCAAACGAAATGTGTCCGATTGCAGCGCAAACCTTATCATCCTAAGAGCTTTGATATTGCATTGGAACTTCTCTTTTTCATCCTGAGGGATGTCTTTGACGTCATTAACAAGCTGATTGTATTCTTTCTGCGTTTTAACAATCTTTGACGTGCTAGAATGAGCGAATGGGCCTGAAGTGATAGCTTCCCAGATTAGATACCCATTTTCCTCCGATTCAATCACGTAGTCTTCAAAGTGATGCATCCAGACTTCATAGTCTTGCGTATACAGGATCGGTATTCTTGTTGTAGATCCTATGCTATTTGAGATATTTATCGGATTGGATTGAGAATCGTCCATAGACATTGTGAGTACTTTTGATCGAAAACCTATAAAAGATCAGACTTGTAATATTTCAATTAGGGTTAGATCAACAATTAATGAGATACGCCAATAAGGAATGACGGCTCAATAAATATCAATCAATGCGGAATAAAAACCCTATGAAATTCTTCGACAGAAGAGGTGTGGATGGATTACACAGTCTCCTGCTCTGATACCAATTGATGAGTTCAAAACTCTTAGATCGATTAGATCTTTCACAAGTACGATAAGAGAATTATAACAGAAAAGAACAAATTTTCAACTAACACAGATCAGAATCAAATAAGAGCTTATGATTTAAAACTGAGTCACGCCTCAGCAAAGCTCGATGAAGAACTTCCGTTGTAGAGGTGACCTAGGGTTTACAAGCAATGAAAATGAAAACAATTAAAGTGATACTTTCTAAGTCTGCATGCATGCAGCTTATATACTTAAACCCTAATACAAAATTATGCACGGCTGGACAGCCCAATACCGGCAACTAAACTACGCTATGGACCGAGCCCATGACGCAATCCACCAGACTCAACAAAATAAAATAAAACATTTATTGGTTTTGCCTAACCCAAATGTTAACGAAGATACTAATTAAAATTTATTTTATTAGCGGCAAAGGGTTACAGTGACGGAATAAAATTTCAGGTTGTCACATCATCCCCCCGTTAGAGGAAATTTCATCCCGAAATTTAGAATTCAAGTAGCTAAGTTATTACAACACAACTAGGCGAAAAGATGAGGATATTTAAGTTTCATTTGATCCTCGCACTCCCAAGTGAACTCCGGTCCTCGTTTGGCATTCCAGCGAACCTTCACAATCGGGATGCGACTTTGTTTCATTCGTTTGACCTCCCGGTCCATGATCTCCGCAGGTTCTTCCACGAAGTTGAGGCTCTCATTGATCCTAATCTCATCTAGTGGAATTACGAGAGTCTCGTCTGATAGGCATTTCTTCAAGTTCGAGACGTGGAAGGTAGGGTGTATGTTACGGAGTTCCTGGGGTAGGTTAAGTTTGTAAGCTACGGGGCTGATTCTAGCGAGAATCTCGAAAGGCCCTATGTATCTTGGATTCAGCTTTCCACGCTTTCCAAAGCGTATCGTGCCCTTCCAGGGTGAGACTTTCAAAAGGACTCGGTCTCCCACCAGGAATTCCAAAGGTTTTCCAGGGTGAGACTTTCAAAAGGACTCCGTCACCCTTGACTTCCAAGTTCTTATCCATTCCTCGTAGAGATTCTCCCGCCACATTTTCAGGCTTCAATGCTTTGAGCTGAGCTTCCTTAATCTATGTGGAGAGATGCGAATGGATACTCATTGTTAACGACTTGACTCTTTGACCAGAATGTTCTTTCCGGCTTAGGGCGTCTGCTACTACATTGGCTTTACCCGGATGATAACGAATTTCACATTTGTAATCATTGAGTAACTTGACCCATCGTCGTTGTCTCATATTGAGCTCCTTCTGGTTGAATATGTGTTGTAGACTTTTGTGGTCGGTGTATATCATGCTCTTCGTACCGTATAGGTAATGTCTCCAGATTTTTAGAGCGAACACAACCACTCCTAATTCGAGGTCGTGTGTGGTGTAGTTGACCTCGTGTGCCTTCAGTTGTCTTGAGGCGTAGGCAATGACCTTACCTCGTTGCATCAGAAACAACCAAGCCCTTGGTTTGATGCATCGCAGTATACCACAAAATCTTCTGTCCCTTCGGGAAGGGATAATATCGGTGCGGTGCATAGGGCTCACTTCAGGGTTTGGAATGCCTTCTCCTGTTTCTCTCCCCAATCGAATGTCATGCCTTTCTGAGTCAACGTGGTGAGGGGTTTTGCAATCTGAGAGAAGTTCTGAATGAATCTGCGGTAGTAGACAGCGAGGCCTAGAAATTGACGAATTTCTGTAGGCGTCTTCGGTGCAGACCAGTTTTCGATAGCTTTAATCTTGGATGGGTCCACGTGGATTCCTTCCTCGCTAACCACGTGTCCTAAGAATTCAACTCTTCGGATCCAGAATTAGCACTTAGAGAACTTCGCATATAACTTCTCTGATCGTAGGGTTTCTAGGACTTATCGTAGGTGATCGCTATGCTCCTCCTTGCTTCGAGAGTAGATGAGTATGTCATCAATGAAGACGATGACGAACTAATCCAAGTAAGGACGGCACACCCTATTCATTAAGTCCATGAATACTGCGGGCGCATTGGTCAGTCCGAACGGCATTAATACGAACTCGTAGTGTCTGTAACGAGTTCGGAAGGCTGTTTTTGGAACATCCTCCTCAAGCACTCGTAACTGGTGGTACCCGGATCTAAGATCAATCTTGGAAAGTAACTCGCCCCTTGTAGTTGGTCGAATAGGTCGTCTATACGGGGAAGAGGGTAGCGATTTTTGACCGTCAGCTTGTTGAGTTCTCTATAATCATTGTACTTACAGAATGATCCGTCCTTTTTCTTTACGAACAAGACCGGTGCTCCCCAGGGTGAGAAGCTTGATCTTATAAATCCCTTGTTGAGCAGCTCATTAAGTTGGCTGGACAGTTCTTGCATCTCAGCAGGCGCTAGACGATAGGGCGATTTAGCTACGGGGGTAGCCCCTAGGATTAGGTCAATTCTGAACTCAACCTGAAGTTTAGGAGGTAAACCTGGGAGCTCCTCTGGAAAGACGTCAGGGAAATCGCATACGACGGGGAAGTCTTTTAGATTTATCGTTTTCTGGCTCGCGTCGACAACGTGTGCAAGGAACGCGCGATATTCCTTACGCAAGTACTTCTGGGCTTGAATGCTCGAGATGATGCGAAGGCTCGTACTGGGTTTGTCTCCATAGATTAACAGAGTTTCGTTATTTGGTAGATTTAAACGGATTGCTTTGTCGAAGCACAGGATATCCGCACGATGGAGACCCAACAAGTCCATGCCCACATGGACATCGAAACTCTTGATCGAAACTGGTATGAGGTCGATTGGGAATGAATGATCATCTAGTGTGAGGGTGCAACCTATGTAGATTTCGTTAGAATTTTCTATCTTTCCGTTAGCCATTTCTACGACGAATGTTTCTTTTAGTGGTTGTGGGGATTTCTTAAGTAAGTGTTTACAGTTTTGGTTTATGAAGCTTCTTTTTGCACCACTGTCGAATAAGACACAAGCATAAGAGTTGTTGAGAAGGAATGTACCCGTGACTACTATGGGGTCTGCCACTGCTTTGTTGTGGCCAATAACGAGTAGTCTTCCCATTCCTCCTGTATTCCCGGCCTTCGGACAGTTTTTCTTGAAATGACCTACCTCACTGCAGCCATAGCAGGCCTGGCTCACTCCCAAGTTGGGGACTTGAGAGATAGGTTTGGGTTGAGACCTGCAAAACCAGACGGTATGGCCCTTTCGGTCGTAGTTGGTGCAGTGCAACTCACGGCAGGGGCCGTTGTGATGGAAGGGGCACTTGGGGAACTTGGGTAAGTTTCCAGCATAGGATTTGGCTGGCACGGGGGTAATAGGAGTGGTGGCAGCATGGGCAGCCACGATCTGCTGGTTCTTGGAGCAGGATTGAGTTTTCTTGCCCTTCTTCTGATCCCAATGCTTCCTCTTGTTGTCAGTTGATTTGGGTGGTGCAATGGTAATCGTCGTGGTTGTTGATGGGGTGTAGGGAGTTTTATGATCAATCAACCTTTGGGCCAATTCCTTGGCGTTGTCAAAGGTCGTAAGACGTGATGCTAACATGTTTCCTCGATACGGGGGAACTAAACCCCAGATGTATCGTTCTATCTTCTTGCTTTCAGAAGGGATCATGTTGGGACACATAGCTACCAGGTCACAGAACCTGGTAGTGTAAGCTATTATGTCGGCCCCCTTCATCTTGAGGTTCCAAAGCTCTTCTTTGAGTTTCTGAACTTCGCCCCTAGGGCAGTACTCATTCATAGTAGGTCCTTCAGTGTGTCCCAGCCCATGGCGTTGGCTGTTACCAAGGAGAGTGATTTGACATGGCCATTCCACCATGTCAAGGCCCTCTTTGTAAAAGTGGCAGCAGCAAACTTTATTTTGCTTTCTTCGGGGCATGAGCACATTTTGAAGACAGCTTCAGTCCTTTCAATCCATTGGGACAAAGCAAGGATTCCTCTGGTCCCATTGAAAAATGTTGGTTTACAGTTCATAAAATCTTTATAAGTACACCCCTGTGTACATGAGGGAATTTCACCATGTCTGGAGTTGATGCCCATCCAGCTCCACTAGCATCACCGGAATGCATTTGGGCCATAGCGGCCGTTACAGCTGCAGTTACAGCTGTTTGAAACATCACAGGATCGAACTGTGGAGGAGGAGGTGGTGGAGGTGGGGTTTGAGTCGCAGGTCTGCCTTTGTTCGGGCGCTTGCGGGGAGGCATCTGTTACTGAAAGTTTATATGGATAATGACAGTAGTGAGAATCAATTGCATATATGATGAGAGCATTTCATGGACTAAATCATCATAGTCCAGCTATCAGATAGAGTCATAGTTACAAAGTAGGTAACTGCCAATATTACTAATATTAATGATGTAATATGAGTTCGGGAAAAGTGACCTAATAGTATGCCTTATATCAAATCATAAGGGAAAATGTTGGCAGCTTAGGAGTCTAGGTAAGGTACCTTCAGAGTTAGAAATGTTTACAGACAGGTGCTCCACCGAGCATAGAAAGAGAAAGGTTGTTCCTTAAACAAAAGGGAAAGATAAGTAGACATCTGCTACTGGCGACGGGTATCTGTTGGGTGAACCCTCAGATCAGCCAGTTGGCAAACAACTTCCTGAAGATGTCTTTCCTGAGCTCTCTGACGTGCTCGGAGTTCCCTAACTTCGGCTTGGGATGCAGCTAGTTGTTGCTGCAGAGCCTCATTGGTCCTCCTAGTCCTATCCATGGCTTCTTCTAGTTGGCCGATCCGGACAGTGTTAAGGTTAGAGTTGGCGTCAATTTCCATGACTCTGTCGATGGCTGCTTGACCTTGTTTGGTGTTCCTGGCAATCCTACGGACCATGATGGGCAAGACTCGGTCCACTGATCCTCCTTTGCTTATGTTGTAGAAGCTTCGGTCTCCGTTGAAAGGTACAGGCTATCCCTGCTCATTGCTCCATTGGTTCAAGGTTATTGCCCACATGGGGGTGGGACCTTGAAATGTCGGACGGGGATCAGGGTTTGGAGCTACTGGGGGCAGGTTGTTGACTTCCGGTTCGGAGTCGGAGCTATCTGAAAAGCCTTCAGCATGATGATCATCCAAAGGGATCGGGTGATCATCTTCTGGTTCCTCATCAAGCCATCCTCCATTGCCTTGGTTCGGATAATACAGATCGTCGGGAAGGTGGAAGCCAGCCATGCTATCTACGCGAGAATGGAGAAAGAAAGGTTAATAGACATACTAATCTAGGATACTTATAAGATGATCGATATTAGTTAACCCAATACTAGCATAGTGCATACCAATTACATGTAACCGAAGCAAGATAGTCCTTCGAATAAGCGACCCTAACTCCAGATCCCCAATCAAACAAGAACAGGAAATGAAGCAAAGGTCACAGATTCTAAGTCTATAGCGCCCTAGTCACATGTAACCGTGATGTATCCACTTAGCAAGTATTGCCCTACTAGTAACGACCCTTTTAGTTATCACATATGTAGTTAGCAGAATGTAGAATACTCTGATAGTATTCTCGTTCTAGCGTTCTTGTGGTAGTGTTGGTAACTTTTTAGACTTGTTGCAACACCACAATCACTCTTAGGCACATGCTAGTCACTCCTGGAGAAATGTAGTTGATCAGGCTACATCCACTAAGATGTGACTATATGTCTCTAAGCCTAATTGTGTTGTTCAACAATCTTAATACTTTTGTTCTGTTCTAGTATGATACTGACCCCTTTGTATTGGCGAATGTATATATATATATATATATATATATATATATATATATATATATATATATATATATATATACTTAATTAAATACTTTAGTATTTAAAAGTATGTATTCTTGGTCAGAGTGTTTTAGTCCCGAAGTGTTTATAGTTCGTATATCTTTTATGGGTTGATATACTTGATTCACTATAAACAATGCTCTGATACCAATCTGTCACACCCCAAAACTGAGAACGGCGGAATACGTTCTGGGGTGGAGGACGTCATGTACAGTATCATAACAATTGTATAATAGTAAAAACAAGCAACAACATCCATTGCATTAGTATAGTAATTGTAAATACAAACATGTTCTATAGAGTTTGATAGACACCAAAAATGTAAACAAAATAAAAGATGGGTCTTGAATACGCTCCATCTTCTCAAAAGCTGCACCAGTACCCGTCTATTTTTGATCTGAGAATACAAGTTATTTTGAAAACGAGTATAAGCATAAAGCTGGTGAGTTCATAAGATTTTAGTGTCATTACTTGTATAAAAGTGTTTACAATTATGAAATATAAAAACTGAAATTAATATTTGAGAATAGTAGAAGTCCCTAGAAAATCCTATATTTTCCATAATCGAGCATTTGTAAGTTAAATCCTTCGAGTGTGTAAAAGTATTTTCATTGAAACTTTCAGTTATAAAAATAAGGTAATAAATTTCATTCTAGTAACGTAAATGAGGAAAAGTATTGTCGGCTGGCTGTAATAGTGTTGCAAACTTCAATATATTTATTTTACTTCGGCAAGTTAATGTGGACTTTAATTCTTAGTGTGCTAATCTGGATATGGAGTTAATCTTTCATGTAACCAAATTGAGTGATAATAGAGAGCCCAATGACCTTCCCGGTCATACGTAGTGTAGCGATGTTTTGTCATCCCTGGGCCTGGTCGGCTTGGACTGTAGTTAACAGTCGGGATGTAATAGCGTCCGCTCTGTATAGATCTATACATGTAGTGTTTCTTTCCTTCGGGGAAGCTCTGGTTACATGGTATTTGTGCAGTAGAGTGCCGTATAGAGGGATAGTGTGTCATGTTCTGGATTAGTGTATTCTCTTGTATTATAGTATAGTAACTTTTAGTATAGTATAGAGAGTGTTCTCTTTAACGTGCCTTAACTCGTAATAGTAGTATTTATAGTGAGTATCATTGTGATAGAGGTAACGAGCAATAGTCTTAACTATACCTATGATAGTTAATTAAAGTGTGGGATTGCATGCCTTTGATTTACAAAGGTATTGAATAAGATGAAGACTTTCATATCTAACACAAATATATATGATATATAACTAAGAAATCAACAACAATCGGACGGATAACAATATACCCTAAGACCACAATCAAACAAGAACAGGAAATAAGGCGAGCTATAGGTCCTAAGTCCTTCAAGTGTTACTTATATAAATATATTGGTGTAGACATAGTTTAAAAGAAAAGTAGTTTAAACACAGTTTAAAAATAGTTTAACAACAATTTAACCTAGAAAAATGCGTTTGGTAATTATTTAAAACAGTTTTATTGACAAATAGTTAAAAGTATAGAAAATCCTTTTTGGTTGTAAGTTATGAATCACATATGATTTGATTCTAAAACTTGTTGCATTTACTTGTATCCCCTCCCCCCCCCCTAAAACATGTAAAAACATTTGAAAAGGTTAATTAAGGGGTATGAACTCACCTGCAGTAAGTTGAGCGGATGAAATTGTCGGGTAAAATGCTAGGTGCCAAGTGAGAATATGAACACTCACACGGATCCTATGAAACATGTAGTGACACATAATGGTGTCTAATTAGTTATCTAATCACTAAATAAGTAAGTAATTTCACCCTAATGCATGAAAACACTTTGTTTTAAGTGCTAGGAGTGCCAAGGGTTGCATCTAAGGAACATATGATCTCAGTATGGAGTTTACTCCTCAAATACCCACCTTAGGTGAGTTTGCGGTTGAGGGACCAATTCCCCCATGAGTTTACGGTCGTAAACTCATGGGAGGAGTGTATTTGTGTGCCTTAAGGTTTCTTGTATCACTAGGAACGGTTCTAAGGTCAATTCCAAGGCTTGAGGGGTGTTTAGGGTTCAAAAAGGGCACTCTCTTGGAGTTTACGGTCCTTGGACCACTCCTTGGGAGTTTACGTTCATAAACACTAGGGTTTACGGCTGTAAACCCTTTGGCACACTATTCCCTTCGTGTTTCGTGATCCTAAGCTCAATCATACAAGTTTCTAGTCCAATTAACATGCTAAGGAAGGAGTTAGGGACACCAAAACACCATTTATGGTGTTTACGATTTTAGTGTTTATGGTTCATGAATATTCATGGACCGTAAACTCATGTTTACACTCCTAAAGGCACGATTTTGGGTTCCTAACTTCATGCATGTAAGTATCTAAGTCAGAGATGGGCATTAGAAGGGTTTTGGAAGGATTTTGGGGCTTCAAAACCCCCTTATGGGTGTTTACGGTTTTGGGAGGTGTTCCCAAACCGTAAACTCGAGTTTTTAAGGTGTTTAGGTGATTAAATCCTGGTTTTGTATGAATGCAAAGCTAAAAAAACAAGCTAGGGAGTATTACTTACGATTTTGGGGCTTGAATGAGGTGATTCTTGAACAAACCCAACTTCTAGAGAGAGAGTGTAGAGAGAGAAAGCTTTAGGAGTGGGGAAAGCCTCAAATGGAGGCCACTCAACCCTTATATAGGGTCTGAGTTGGTGGCCAGGTGGGGATCCACCCCATACCGACGTTAAACGGAGTTTAAAATTTTACCCGATTAAATGGTCATAACTAAAACTTTTTCCAAATAAATTGGAGGGTATTTCACATGTTTTTATTTATTTCATTACGACACTAATAAAATAAAATAAAACATTTATTGTTTTTGCCTAACCCAAATGTTAACGAAGATACTAATAAAAATTTATTTTATTAGTGGCAAAGGGTTACAGTGACGGAATAAAATTTCAGGTTGTCACAGCGTGCAAAAAAAGAACGCCCAAATCTGACTTTGTATGAGGAAGTCATGATTTTTCTAAGATTGCGCATAAAAGTATGCAGCACGAAATTTGAATTTTAGATCGATTATTTTTAGCTAACACAACTTAAATGAGAACTGAAGATCTCATTAATAGGAGCTCAATGATAAAAAGTCAGTCGAAAACGGAGTCCGTATGTAGAAGTTATGAATTTTACACGGCCGGTAAATAGTGTAATCTTCTCATACTATTAAATTTAAAATCGGTTGCGAATTAACGGATGGTGTCAAAAGGAAAGTTGTAGATCTTGTCAATACCTATGCGTGAATATAAAGGACGTCGAAAATGGAGCTTCTATGCGACATTTACGGAATTTAGAAATTGGGATGGGCTGATGCAAAGTGGGTGCCTTGGCACGATCTCCGCCATTGCTTCCTCCCCCGCCTTGCCACTAGATGGTGACACCTAGCACCCAAATCGACTAGCTGGAAGCTTAGAACTCGCCGTGTTGAGCCATTGTCAGCCTATAAATACCATGCGAGGCTCACTCATTTTCCTCACACATCAAGCCTTCTCTCTCTCTCTATCTAACTTCTCTCTAAACCTCCCCAACCTCCATTAACTTCTAAGTGCTAGAGGAAAGCCCCTAGAGTGCTAGAATGCTTCACGAAAAAGAGCTTTTTGGATCGGAAGTTTTGTCCCTGCAGAGCCCGGTTCCTAGCCAAACCTCCCGGCAAGTGAGCTATGCTTACCGCCTTACCCTACTTTAAGTATAGCTTATATTTAAGTTCAATATCGTTATTATGAATTTATAAACAATAAATATATTATAAAATATAATATACAAAATTTTATTATAATATCATTTAACTACTCGTGGTACGGGGAATCTGGTTTAAAGGGCCGCATAGGGTTTTGGATTTCAGAAGTGCTATAACGCCTAAATGGTCCTGCCCTCCAGTGTTTCATGGTTGGCCCCTGTCTGTACATAGTGGTTGAAAATTATTGTTTAACACTTATAAAACAATATCGCTCGTAAAGATTCAATATAAATATTAGACTAAAATCTAGCGGTGATGATACTAGGTTTCGCCGAAGGAAAATAGAATTGTTAGAAGCGAAGAGCTGACCGATTTTGGAATCATCACTTTAACAAGTGAGTGCATAGTCCCTTTAATGAACATGATTTTAATACAAGTATTGTTTTAAGTATTAAATATATGTTTGTGTGTGAAATATTTGTTATTTTCTGAAATACGTGTTAAAAGCATATATAATAATATATGATAATTTAGGGTACAGAATAAACCTAAATTAATTGAGATGAATATCGGGTAGTATCTCCTTATGAGTACATGCGAGATATACATGAAGGGTCGAACTTTAAAATTGTCATGGATCCGAGAGCATGGATTAGACATAGTCATTTGTCCTTAGTCCAAGAGTATGGAGAGGACATAAGTTATTTGTCAATAATCCGAGAGTATGGATTAGATATAGTCAATTGTCCCTAGTCCAAGAGTATGGAATGGACATAGTTACTGATACGAGAGATTGGATTAGACATATCGAATATGGGATTATGGATTAGGTAATGAGGTTAATTTTTTATTCAAGAGTATAGATCGTGTCATCGTGGGGTTCGACGGGTGGGGTAAAAATTGCTTATATGAGGTGAAATTATATATATTGTGGGTTCTAAAACATATATATGATATAACATTATGGGATTAAAATCCCTATGTACTCAATAGGTTTCCCAACCTGACCCACTCAGTTTATTTGTATCACATGTGTCGATATGTAGCTACACTACACTGTGAGATTAAATGAGATGTAAATCACTAATGTAAATGAATGTAAGGTAAGTATATGCTTATGTTTCTGTATTGACGATGACATCCCAAAGTTTTAATATAAACAAAATACATTTGTTTCGAAATGCTTTGATAATATATTTATCATGTTTTCTAGGAACAAATTCTGCAATATTATTCTTTAAAATTAATACCCTGATTTTCAAATAAGCATGAATAAAATTTTAAAATGACCGTGAATTTGGGGATGTCACACCTTCATAAATAAAAATTTACAATCTATATATAAAATCAGTTAACTTTGAAAAAAATCAATTACACGTTTACATTGAGACAAATGTGAGTAATGAAGTCATTTTACCTAGAGAATATCAAATCACCGACGATACTTCATGTCATCTAGTCATGATCGTCAGGCGAGTAAGTCAGATTTTAGGTTATCGGTTTGACGTTTGTCACATAACCGAGCAATATTACTCCCGTTAATCCGCTTTTTGGTTACACGGGTCCAGTTTGAACAAATTTGGTATTGTTACTTGAATAACAAACTAAATTGAAATTGTTGCATTCGTCTTCTCTTACCCACATAATCTCATCAACTTGTTTAATATCTATCATCTTGGTTATTATATTTTGGCACCCGTTAACTTGGTCAAGCTTTGCACTCTCATACATTGAGTCATGTGAATATATCATATGTCATATATTAATATAGAGATATACTATATATAGTAAAGCGTGTGTAAATACTTATTTGAGTAAAAATATTAAACCATTAAAGTCATGTGTTTTAATGAAATAATTAATATAATACTATAACTTTTTTCAATTAAAAGTAATTATATAAACAATAATCACATTTTAAACCTATAAAGTATTTATTCAGGTAAAAAATAATTAAACACACATGCTTAATAAAAAAATGCTCTAAGAATGAGCAATCTTGTCATTCTATTCAATTGGAAGAATTAATAATTAGAATCCTAATTATCTAAAACTAAAAAAAAAATCTTGTAGGTAGACGAATATACGATTAAGATGTATTATCACTCTAGATTTTCGTTTCAATAGAGATATGAGAAACAACCCATGAAAACACACAAATAGAACACAAAAACTTCATAAAAGTGTAAGAAAAAGATTAATAATAAGAATAAAAAGACCACAAGTATTAAATCAATAACAAACCTTGTAATAAAATAATCCAAAAAAGCTTAGTCGCGATACATCTATTGGCATTCTGTGCAAGGAAATGAAATTATGCCTACACATTGGTAAAGAGGTATTATGAGGAAACCTTAAGAGTGCAATGGCTATGAAATACCATTAAGTATATATAAGTTAAAAAATGAACATGATTTAATCAATTTGTTTCAAAAATACCATTAAGTATATATAAATTACAAAAATTTTGAATGGTTGTTATTAATTATGTGGAAAATGAAAAGTTTTGGAGGTTTCAAATGGATATAACACAAGAAAAAATGCTTCATTTATAAGTATATTAGGCAAATGCCCGCACGTTGCGCAGAACCACCTATATAGTTGAAGTCTTTACAAATATAAGTTTTTTTTAAATATAACAATAACGTTGTTGTTAAATTTAATATAGTAATTCATATACCAAATTGATATAATATATTGATTATTTTGAATTATATGCTAATATACACACCTATTATAACTGCATAATCTCAATCGTTTGAATGACTTCTATCCGCGAGTTACACATGAATAGAATTAAATATAATATATGGTTTATCGTTTTTATAGTTGTTGTTATTGTTAATTAAATTTTTCGAATTTATTTGCTCATTGTTTTAATTTCTATCATTATAATTATTTAAAACATCAAACATTGTATTTTGATTTTAAAGGTAACAATATAATAATTTATATAGAGTTATTTTTAACTATTGTTATTGTAAGTTATTTTAAGTTACTTATTTGAAAACTTTTAACGATTACAAAAATATTTTTAGGAAATATTTTAACTAAATTGAGATTACAATTTAGTTTTTACATTTATCACTACAATTTATCATTTTTAACTATTTACAAAATATTAGTTGGTTTTTTAAGTGGAACAGAAATATATATATTTAAGTTGACATTGTAATGTTATTATTAAATTAACAATTTAAGTATTTTGTCCAAATAGTTCAAAAGTTGTATATTTAAACTGATAATGGTTTACATACAACAACATATTAAATCTAATAAATTAAGTATAATATGTTAAAAGTAAAAGACATAACTTTATAAGTTGAAGTAAAGATATTATTTTAAAATTGAAATTTAGTATATTTATGATTACACTTTAGGTTTGATTTTTATTTAACATTATTAACCAACTTATAATCATTAATAGAAAAACACTACAATTAATCACTTTTAACTATTTACAAAATATTCTTTGGGTTGTTTAAGTTAAACTAAAATTTATATTTAAGTTGACCATGTAATGTATAATATGTTAAAACTAATAAATTAAGTATAATATGTTAATAAGTAGAAATAAAGATATTATTTTAATATTGAAATTTAGTTTATATATGATTACACTTTAGATTTGATATTTATTTAACCTTATTAACCAACTTATAACTATTTTTATAAAGAAATTGAAAAGACATGAGAGTTTCAAACGAATGTGGTGAAAGAAAAAATTCATAAGAGTTTCAAATAAATGTGGTGAAAGGAAAAATGGTTCCTTTATAATATAGTATGACTTGGTAAATACCCCGCGTTGCAAATAATAAAACAATATATTTGAAATCTTTACAAATATATATTTTTAAATATCAATGACATTGTTGTTAGCTATTATATAATAAATATTATAATAAGTTGGTATAAACATTGTTTGTTTTAAATTATATGATAATGTAAACATCCTTTAAAATTCTATAATCCCAATTGACAATTGTCTTAATGACCTCTACATACGGGTTACTCATGAATAACATTAAATATAATATATTGTTTAATGATATTTATAGTTGTTGTTATGATTAATTAATTTTAAAAGGTTTATTTTCTTAAGATTTTTATTTCTATCATTGTAATTATTTAAAACATCAAACATTGTTTTTGTTTTTAAAGGTAACAATATAATTTTTTTATAATGTTATTTTTAACTATTGTTGTTGTAAGTTATTTAAAATAATGTATTTAGAAACTCTAAATTATTTTAATTTGGTTTCAGAAATTTAACTTTTTAAAATTTATTTGATGAATATTGTTAGTTTCATTGATTGTAATTATTTAAAACTACAAACATTGTTTTTTAAAGATAAAATTATAGTTTTTTATATAATGTTAGTTTTAAGTGTTCTTATTGTAAGTTATTTTTAAGCTATTTATGGTTTTTAATTAATAAAGTTTTAAAATACAGAGCGTGTTTTATGTTTTTAATTTTAGTGTGTGTTTATGGTTAGGGAAGAAAAAGCAGGGGTGGGTGTGTTTTAGAGAAAGAGTGTGTGTGTGTGTGCGCGTGAGTCTGAGAAAGAGAGAGAGAGAGAGAGAGAGAGAGAGAAAGAGGTGGACCCTTAATGTTTTTAATTAATAAAGTTTTAAAATACATAAAAAATAGATCAAAAGGGTATTTTAGTATTTCTAGTTTCCAGGAACCAAAATCATAAGCAAACATGGTTAAAAGGACCACCAATTCAAAAAAGTTAGTGTTTGAATAAAACCCAAAAATAAAATGCATACAATAAGGACTATTTTACAAATTTGTCTATGTTTTATCTATTAAACTATCAAACTATATGATCAACCACTTAATTTTCTCTAAATCCGTCCTATTTTTTCTTTTTGTCGACGACAACTTCTTTTCTTCTCCCCTGTTTTATGTTTCTTCTATTCTTCTGCTTACCAAGGCTAATGATAAGATCTATGGTATTACAAACATCAAATCCTATGTGCCTCTTATATTGGATTTGGATCATTTTAACTATATCCTTGGAGAGAGTTATTTAAAACCCATTGCATTGGTTACTCGGTCTTTGATCATCTTAACGGTACTAATCTTAAACCTGTCGACAAAGAATTGTGCAAAGTGGACTCCATTGTTAAGCAATGGATTTATGGCACTTTATCTCAAACTCTCCTGCAAACAATCTTGAAGAATGATTCTACCTCTCATGTATTTTGAACAACCATTGAAAACCTTTTCCGATGAAACGAAGAAGCAAAGTTGTTGGAGCTCGACAACGAATTACGTCACATAGTTCTCGGTGACTCCACTATTATGGACTATTGTTCCCGCATCAAAGCTATTTCCGATCTTTTTACCAACATTGGTGCACCCGTCCCAGAGAGAAATCTAGTTACATATGCCATCAATGGGATATCACCAAAATATGATATCATCGCCACCACCATCCGTCATCGAACATTGTTCCAGTCTTTCATTGAAATGTGCTTTATATTAACTCTTGAAGAGCAACGAATGACTCAAAATCAGAACTGGCTTATCCAATCGGCTCACTCGGATAATTCCTCTTCACCCACTATTCTCAATGCCAACCACAATAATCAGGGTCAAAATTTAAACCCGGGGAAGCATACTAACAATAATAGTCAAGGCTATAGGAGAGGAGGAGGTAGGCGCGAAGGCAGAGTGTAACAACTCGTCATTCTCAATTCAATAAGAGTCTAAAACTACATTTCGATCCTTATGTGTGTGTGTGTGTCTATATATATATATATATATATATATATATATATATATATATATATATACCCTTTATTATCTCAAGGGCATAATTATAAGCTAATAACTAAATATAGCCTAAGTCTTAAGTGAATTATGATATTATGACTTAACATAAGTGGATAGTCTAAGGTTTAAATCATAAAATCAACTCCAAATGGTGTTCACGGTCAAGGAATCAACTCCAAATGGAGTTCACGGTCAAGGAATTCACTCCAAAAGGAGTTCACGGTCCAAGAAAATTAAAACAAAGTTGTTTACGGTTTGGGTTTATTTCCAAAAAGGGTGTTTACGATTGCTTTGATCTGAAAACACAATCCAAAGCCCATTAAGGGCAAAAACCCAAAGTAGTAGAACCGTGAAGACCAAAGCCCAAGGCCCACTAGAACTGAGAACACCCCCTATATATATATATATATATATATATATATATATATATATATATATATATATATATATATATATATATATATATATGTTCATCCGTAAACCAATTCATTTCTCAACTTTTCATCCGAAAACACTCTAAAATTTCCTATCATCCGTGAACACCCCTTTTTCTCTTAATCTTCAAGAGATTACGCTCAGATTCCTTCAAATCTTCATATTCCCATCAAGAACATCAATAGTATCTTCAAATCTTCAAATAAACACTCAAGAACACAAGAACAATCTTTAAAACTCCATAACTTCCCCATGAACACCAATCCCCAACCGAAAACTCATTAAACCAACCGAAAACTCCATTTTTCCACCGAGAACCCATTTTAACATTCCAAACAATTCCAAATAATTATTGTAAGTATTTCTTACATGATTAAAGTGTTGTTTAACACTTTAATTATTATTTCCAATATTATTTAATTTATTATTTAAATTAATATCTTATTGATTTAAATACGAAGTCGAGAATAATTATTTTAGGATAATGTTATTCGGGCATACGCTAGTCCAATGGTCGATTCTACAGCTCGATATTCAAGCTCAAACGCACATACAAGGTGAGTTCATAACCCTAAATTTTCAATGTTTTTAATGTTTTTAGGGGGGAATACAAGTAAAACACAAGGACTTTTGTGTTTATACAAACCTTTTAAATAGTTTTAAAACTTTTGCAATTGTTTAAAACTGAGTATTCGCTACATTTCCTAAAAATATTTCATATATTTTTAACCCTTTTGTAAAATGTCGAGCATAAGGGTATTTTACTTTCATATAATTAAGTTGCAAATGTTTTCATTTCACTACAAAACATTATTGTTAAACTATAATCAACATAATTTGAGAATCACTACACTATTTTGCTAAGCACAATTTACGAAACAAGGACATACAATCAAAACTATAATAGGTATAGTTTGGGAAACACTACTCTAATACAATGATACAAGTATACACTACTAAAATAATTATTTAAGTATAATTATTTTACACTACAAGGTACATTAATACAAGGCAATACAAATAATTTCTAATACAAGAGAACACTACAACACTAAAAGGTACATTAATACAAGGTAATACAAATAATTTCTAATACAAGAGAACACTACACGTAAACTAGTTAATACAGGGTTATGAGGCACTACTTCAATTGTATCCATCAGGGTACATAACTAAATCTTATACAGTATAAGCAAAGTCTCCTGGAGGGAGAGCATGAGATTTGTGTATAGATCTATATGGGACTGACAATCCCACACCTGAACTGCTAGTTACAGTTAGGTTGGCAGGCCTGGGATGATAAATTTCATAACTTTCAGACGCCTGAAGAATGTCGTAGAGGTCACTAGGTCATATCAAGCATGGTTATATGAAACACACAATAGTATAACTAAATCATTTTTTTACAGGATTAAACCACTTCAAAGGTTTTATTTTAATTAATGAAACTACAGTACACTGCTCTCACTACAGCTTGTGGTAACCAGGCATTCATACTAAGGTTTTCCTACAAACGCTATTATAGTACACCATTTTCACTACAACTGGTGGTATCCATGTATACATACAAAGGTTTTCATTCAAATACAGTTACAGTACACTATATTATAATTTCTAGGTACACTAATACAGTTTACAATTACAAGGAACATACATGGTTACACTACATTCACTATAGAAAATATTGGATTTTCTGGAGAAACACACTAGCATTTTCAAAGTACAAAGACAAGATTTATATCACTAACGCATACTTATGAACTCACCAACTTAAATGTTGATACACTTTCAAAATCGCTTTTATTCTCAAGGAATGATAAGATAGGTACACTTGCAGGTTTTTGAGAAGACAGAGCTTTTAGAGTTGCGTCTTTTATACTTTTGCTATACATTTTGATGTCATACAAACTATGTATTAAACAGATGTAAATACTTTACCCTATCAATGTAATGGTTGTGTTTGATTTGATTCATATTATAAAATTGTTGTGACATTGTACATGACGTCCTCCGCCCCCAAACGTTTCCACTGTTCCAGTTTGGGGGTGTGGCACAGAGTAGGGCGTTTCAGCAGATTAGGCGGTGGTCAGCAGTAGTGAAACGGTAGATCTTACCCACCTGCGTCGTTCAACAATGCGGGGGAGATGGGTTTTCCAACTGCTCCTTTATTTTATTTGTTCTAGAATCAGCTCCCTACCTTAAGTGGTGAGCTTCCTTTTTTTGGTCAACAATCAACCCAATGGCCTCCTAATTCTCGTCAATCTCAAGTGGTCCAACAACAGCCTTGCAGTTTCCCTCCTTCACAAGCTCAACACCAATCTTTGTTGGATAAGGTGTCTAAGTCCATAACTATATTTAGTATGTACTTGACCCGACTTGACATGGTCCATTTGGGTTGTATGGCATCGCAACAATTGGATAGATAAAATGAGAAAAGGACACTTATGCTTTGTTAATATATTGTAAGTTCTAATATATTAATATGAAATCATATTATTTAATTAGTATTGATCAAGAACTAATTTGGAATTAATTTTGTGATCAAAAGAGACTAATTAAATATATGGGGATTGAATTTGTAAATCATTCATTCTTATATAGTGGTCTTATGATCCATGATTCACTAGATTGGGCAAGGTCCCATTGGGTGCTCCATGGAGGTTAAAACCCATGGATCATGGGCGAAATGAAAAGCCAGGCACATTAGGGTTTACATGGTGTAACACTATATATGACACACTATATAAAGAGCCTCATATGGAGCAAAATTGGCAATTAAGACATAAGGGTGAGGGCTAGCCGATTTTGTTCACAAGTGTACTTCTCTCAAGTTATTCCAAGAGTTGTGGTGTTGTGTGAAGCATTTGAGGCATCACATTTGGGGTGCTAGGCTCACAAGGTCTTAAGGAATCCAAGCAACAAGAAAGGTATGTTATTCTACTAGTTTTATATTACAAGTACCCGATAACATGCTAGTTAGGATGAGAACCTTGGAAAATCAAATTTGCATGTATGTTAGAGAAAACATATATCCAAGGTTTCTAGGGTTGCATGTACACCATAGGAGTGTTAGAATGCTCAAAACCCATCAGTGGTATCAGAGCCTAGGCTTGTTTTCATTATACTTGATGCAAATTGCTGAAAAAAGTCGAAAATAAGCTCACTATTCAGTGAACTCGCCGAGTCCATAGGGGGACTCGACGAGTCCAAGTGAAACTTCATCCTACTCGTCGAGTAGGTTCTTGCACTCGGTGAGTAGGAGGCCCTGTGTGTATATTTTCGATTTTTGTTGTTGGAAATGGAATAGAATCATTACCCTAAATTGTTTTGGTCTTATAAAATTTGTTTTTGATGTGGTAATGATTATGCTAATCCATTTTCAAAGGTTATTATCAAAGTTTCAAGTTTTATATATGTTTATATGATTCTTGAAAATTGTTGATATGAATGTTCATGCGTATGAGTTTTGGTAGATCATAGGAATTATTTGCAAATTGTTTGTTAGTGTAATTCTTGATCGTAACGCCAATTAATGGACTCCATAACTTGTCATCAGGTTATGGAATTCGAAAAGTCATTTCTTTAAAATCATTAAAAACTCATAAGTTATTGAATATGAAAGATTTTGAATAGTTTCAAAATTTGCACTCAAGTTTTGGAATTTGTAAAGTTCCTTTAGAAAACTTTAATTCCAAACCCTAAAGTTTTAAAAGTTTAAAATTCATCCCTTATACTTTATAGTATTATAATTTAATTATATATATATATATATATATATATATATATATAAGATCAAGTCAGTCTTACCGTTAGTAGGCCCCATTCACGAAGTCGGTCTATAAGGGGGGGTATAAGGTTGCTGCCTATAAAATGGCAGCTCAATGGGTGTCCACTCTCACCCACCGCTTCCTTGACTGGTGGAGGGTCATTAGTCGAACAGGTAGGACAAGGACTATAATTCTCATTAAAAGTATAATGATAAATATAAAGTAACTAAACCTTTTATAAATTCTCAATCTTAGTTACTTTAGGAAAATGTGAAATTGATGCTAACCCATGAAATTACACTTTGCACCTTGCTAAAGTCGTTAGTGGAGCATGTGTGGTTAATCGAGACACTAACTTGGACTTAACAAGGGTGGAAAAGGGTGGCTTAAGGTTTGTCATAGATCGGTGGAACGTGTGTGGTTAACCGGCACATCGATTAGGTGATAAAATTAAGAGTACCAAGTTAATTTGCATGGTTATTCATACCTTGTTTGTGATCCTCGGTATCCCAGTCACAAACTTGAAGGACATAAATGAGATTTAAACATGTCATTGAATTGTTCAATGAATCTCAAAAGATCTAGGAGTTTCAATCCAATTAAAACCTAATAATTTATTTCGCTTTTCATGGTGGAAATTGGTGAATCGTCATTCGCCTACCTTCAAATATTTTGTAGCTTGGATTACGACATCCCTCTTCCAAGTTATAAAATATTGTGTTGGGTCCTAGCCTTAATATTTCATTTGGGTGTCTTATTAAGGATTCTATATTTAATCTAAACTTGTCTTTTTTTTTCAGATGTCTTCCAACAATGCTTCTGGATCAAACCCTTCTGGCTCCTTCTCTCTCATGAACATTTGTGGGAGAGTCATCTTTGATGGTTCCAACTTTAATGATTGGATTAGGAACATCAAGATGGTCACTCGTTATGAGGACAAGGAACATGTCCTAGACAAGAAGCTAAAGGAAATCGATGAGTCTTCTACTACTCTAGAGGAGATTGCTGAGTACACTAGCCATGAGAAAGATGCCACTAAGGTGTCTTGTATCATGTTGACTACCATGACAACAGAACTCCAAAAATCCTATGAAGATTTCTACCCTTATGAGATGCACTAGCACCTGATGGAAAGATACCATCAGAGTGCTCGTCAGGAGAGGTATGAAATCATCTCTTCCATGATAACAACCAGGATGAAGGATGGTGAACCCATCACGGGCCACTTACAGAGGATGCAAAGATTTGTGGACTGGTTGCTTAAGTTGAATGTGAACTTCCCTGAGGAGTTGGCTATTGAGATCATACTGCACTCCTTACCTCCATGTTATGATTAGTTTCATATGACCTATCATATGAACAAGGAGGAGGTTACACTTAGCAAACTTCAAGGACTTTTGAGGATATCCGAAACTGGTCTCAAAGGTAAATTGGTTGTATCTACTTCTACCGTGGCCCCTGTTCTGGCAATCGGGCAAGGAAAAGGGGAAAAGAGGAAGGCCTCTTCAAAGGGTACCAAGGGAAAGTCTCTTGATGGCTCATCTTTGAGTGGAACCAAGGTTGGTTCTGCTACTCCCTCTTCCAACCCGAAGGATACTCAATGCTTCTACTTTCAGGAAAAGGGGCACTGGAAGCGAAGCTGCCCCAAGTACTTGCAGGATGTTAAGGATGGGAAAGTAAAACCCACCCATGCAGGTATTTACACTATATTGTCTAATAACTCACCACATACTAACTCTTGGATCCTTGATACAGGGTGTGGAATTCACATATGTTCTGATTTGCAGGGCTTAAAAAGAAGTGAGGATGTGGAGCACATGAAGATAAACTTGTTCATGGGGAATAGGAAAGCTTCACCTGTCACTAAGATTGGATTTTATTCTTTATTGCTTAGTAGCGGGTTAATATTAGATTTGAATAAATATTTTTACTCGTCTGAAATGGCGAGAAATATTATTTCCTTTCATGGTTTGTACAAACAAGGATTTACTTTTTCATTTGATAATAAATGTGGTGGTATTAATGCTTTTTATAATGGTGTTTTTTATTTTAAAGCATTACCTTGTGATGGTGTATATAAACTGTGTCGGTTGTAGACAACTTAGGAAATAATGTTTTGCATATTGATTCTTCCTCTAGTTTGGATAAGGCATCCTTGTGGCATTATCGTCTTGGACATGTCAACAAGAAGCGCATAGGCCAACTCCAAAAGGCTGGAGTCTTGGAGTCATTTGACTTAAGGTCAGATGATAGTTGCGAATCTTGTTTGCTTGGGAAAATGACTAAGTCACCCTTCATTGGTTCTTGTGCTAGGGGTGAGGGTTTTTTGGATCTCATACACACAAATGTGTGTGGATCCTTCAGAACCGCCACAATAGATGCTAACCACTTCTATGGGACTTTTACTGATGATTACAGTAGATATAGATATGTCTACTTTATCAAGCATAAGTCAGAAACCTTTGAGAAATTCAAAGAGTTTAAACAGGAAGTGGAGAATCAGTTGGGCAGGAAGATAAAGATGCTCTGATCCAATCGAGGTGGTGAGTATCTTAGTATCGAGTTCCTTGACTATCTTAAGGAATGTGGAATTGTTTCACAGTTGACACCTCTTAGGACAACACAGTTGAATGGTGTGGCTGAGAGGCGCAATCAAACCTTGTTAAACATGGTTCGTTCCATGATGAGTCGAGCTTCGTTACCAATCTCATTCTGGGGTATGCCTTTGAGACTACCGCCCATATCCTTAATCTAGTCCTTACCAAGAAGGTTGCCAAAACACCTCACGAGATATGGACTGGGAAAGTTCCTAATCTAGACCACATCAAGATTTGGGGTTGCAAGGCTTTCGTGAGGCGTGAGACTCACGTCAAGCTCGATCCTCGAGGTGAGCAGTGTATTTTCATCAGCTACCCGCATAAATCCTTTGGTTACCTCTTTTACAGACCCAGTGAGAATGTAGTCTTTGTGGCAAGGTGAGGAGTCTTTCGTGAGAGAGAATTCATAAGCCAAGGAAACAGTGGGATGAATATTGACCTTGAAGAACTTCAAGAGTCAAGCGGTGAAGGAACCTCAAACACTAGCAATAAACCTAAGGAGGAAACTCTTGTTGAGCCGACTGATGAGTTTGTACCTCTGAGGCGTTCCACAAGAGTTAGGATTCCAACTGAGCATTACTATGGTTTCCATATTACTACGGAAGGTGATGCATTTATCAGTGATAGTACATTGGTAAATTTGGATTAGTTTAACAACTTTAAGGAAGCCATGGCAGGCCCTGAGTCCGCCAAATGGAAAGAGGCTATGGACAGCGAGATTCTGTCCATGTATGACAATCAAATTTGAACTTGGTTGACAATATACTGGGTCGTAAGACAGTCGGGTGCATCTGGATCTTCAAGAAGAAGAACGACATGGATGGTAATGTACACACTTATAAGGCGCGACTGGTTGTAAAGGGCTTCTCTCAAACTCCGGGAGTTGATTATGATGAGACCATTTCACCACTAGCAAAGATTAAGTCTATTAGGGTTTTGCTAGCCATGGCTGCATTTCATGATTATGAAATATGGCAAATGGATGTCAAAACCGCTTTCCTTAATGGAAAGTTGGCTGAGGATGTTTACATGAATCAGCCAGAGGGTTTTGTTGATGCAAAGTACCCTAATAGAGTGTGTAAGCTTGAGAAATCCATCTATGGCTTAAAACAAGGATCTCGTAGATGGAATCTTTGTTTTGATGAGAAAGTCAAAGAGTTTGGCTTTTTGAGGAGCGAGGATGAGTCCTATGTATATGTTAAGGCTAGTGGGAGTATAGTTAGCTTTTTGGTATTATATGTGGATGACATACTACTCATAGGAAATGACATCCCAATCTTTCAAGAGGTTAAGTCCTGGCGTGGGAAGTGTTTCGCTATGAAGGACCTTGGAGAAGCTTCCTATATCCTAGGGATAAGGATATTGAGAGAAAGGAGTAAGATACTAACTGGACTTACTCAAAGTACTTACTTGGATACGGTGCTAAAAAGATTCAACATGTAGGATTCCAAGAAAGGTAACTTACCAATCCAGAGTAACGCCAAACTGAGTAAGACTCAGAGCCCGAGTACAAAGGCTGAGATAGCTGAGATGATTCGAGTACCATTTGCTTCCGCTATAGGCTCGATCATGTATGATATGACTTGTACTCGCCCTGATGTGGCTTTTACTTTGAGCATGGTCAGCAGATATCAAGGGAATCCGGGCAAAGCTCATTGGACTGCGGTGAAGAACATTATCAAGTACCTGCGGAGTACTAGGGACTGGATCCTTACCCTTGGTGAGAGTAATGACTTGAGAGTAGTGGGGTATAGTGATGCTAGCTTCGAGACTGATAGGGATAATTTCCGCTCTTAGTCGGGCTAGGTCTTTACCCTAAATGGAGGAGCAATTACTAGGAAAAGTTCCAAGCAGGAGACACTAGCTGATTCAACTTGCGAATCAGAGTACATAGCAGCAAGCGAGGCGGCGAAGGAGGCTATATGGCTGAAGAACTTCATTGGAGACCTTGGAGTTATACCAGCTATAAAGGAGCCTATGGAGATTTTTTGTGATAATGAGAGTGCAGTTGCCTTATCTAAGGAACTAAGGGATCACGGAAGATCCAGGCATATCGATAGAAAATACCACTTCATTAGACATCGAATAAAAGAATGACTCCTCGTGGCAAAGAGGGTATCATCGGATGAGAACCCAACAGATCCCCTCACAAAGGGACTATGTAGGGTTAAGTATTTACAGCATGCGAGGCGCATTGGGCTGAATGATGATATTAGTTTTTAGTAATTAGATAGATTTCGAAACTTGTAATAGTTGAAATGTAATTTGACATTTGATGTTAAAATAAAAGGTGTTTTTATTTACTAGTATGGTACTGTCTTGTGTCAATCAATTACTATTGTTTCAGTTTGCATGTTTTGACTTCCAGAATAATTATGTTATGGTATATCATATTATTCAAACTGTCCACAGTCGATCATACTTTGGAAGTAGGTATTGAAAGAAGACTGTCATGAATTGGGTTTGTAGATTTGTTTGAATTTTATAAGACATAACAATTGTTGCTGCAACATTCATGAGTGCTCATAAGTTCTGAGTATTGGATTCAACCCACACTCACTTGTATCACTTCATGGAATTTATCTCAAGTGATTGTGAGATTGTAATATCATATAAGTCTTCAAACCAAGAGATATGAGTTGTTGACTATGAGTTAGTTGTACATTGATAGTACGAAAACGCATCAGTAACTTGATGTTATAAAACGTGTTGTTGTGTATAATTTGATGATTAGTTAGTACAAGAATATGAGTCGAAATTTATCTATTCCTTTTAGTCCTTGGAGGATTAAAAGTGATATCTTGGTCCCCTCGATGATTTTGTTTTGACTTATGTGTCGGGCCCGGTCAGAACCAAATTGATGTGTTCAGTTTAGTTCTATGTCAAACAAATCGGAAATCGTGAAACAAACTGCTGGAAAATAAGTACGACATTGTTCCATACATTTGTCCGGATGATATCTTGAACAGAGGATAATATGATCACTTATCTTAAATGGCGCATCATCCTAGTTCCACAAGACTTTGAAAGAGCTACGATTGCTGGTCGGATCCTGAAGTCATACCTATAACTATAGTTATTAGACTTATCCAAGTGGGAGACTGTTGGATAAGGTATCTAAGTCCATAACTATATTTAGTATGTACTTGATCCGGCTTGACATGGTCCATTTGGGTTGCATGGCATCGCAACAATTGGATAGACAAAATGAGAAAAGGACACTTATGATTTATTAATATATTGTAAGTTCTAATATATTAATATGAAATCATATTATTTAATTAGTATTGATCAAGAACTAATTTGAAATTAATTTTGTGATCAAAAGAGACTAATTAAATATATGAGGATTGATTTTGTAAATCATTCATTCTTATATAGTGGTCTTGTGATCCATGATTCACTAGATTGGACTAGGTCCCATTGGGTGCTCCATGGATGCTCCATGGAGGTTAAAGCCGATGGATCATGGGGGAAATGAAAATCCATGCACATTAGGGTTTACATGGTGTAACCCTACATGTGACACACTATATAAAGAGCCTCATATGGAGTAAAATCAGCAACTAAGACATAAGGGTGAGGGCTAGCAGATTTTGTGCATAAGTATTCTTCTCCCAAGTTACTCCATGAGTTGTGGTGTTGTGTGAAACATTTGAGGCATCACATTTAGGTTGTTAAGATCACAAGGACTTAAGGAATCCAAGCAACAAGAAAGGTATGTCATTCTACTAGTTTTATATTACAAGTACCCCATAACATACTAGTTAGGATGAGAACCTTGGAAAATCAAATCTTCATGTATATTAGAGAAAACATAGATCCAAGGTTTCTAGGTTTGCATGTACACCATATGAGTGTTAGAATGCTAAAAACCCATCAATATTTCCTGCTCGGGCCCAACAACAACAAGCTTATGTTACCAAAAAGCCCATTGCTTGGAATTGGTATAATTTTTCTGCTTCTCCTGATCAAGCCACTACTCTCCCTCAATCTTTTAGCACCATGACTCTCCAAGACTCGGGAAATGCAGATTGGTTTATGGACACCAGGGCCGTTGCACATCTTCATGCCGACTTAGGTATTCTCAAGTCTTTTAGCAATAAGTGCACAAATTTTTCAGTCTTAGTTGGAAATGTATCTCACATTCCTGTTACTCGCACAGGTACCATCGTTCTTAACCAAAATCCATACCGCACCTTGTCCTTAAAATATGTTCTTATTACACCTCAAATTATTAAAAATCTTATTTATGTGCATGAATTTACTTGTGATAATAAATGTTCTATTGAATTTGAATCGTTTGGTTTTTCTGTGAAGGATTAACAGACTCGTCAAATCCTCTTACGATGTGATAGCACGAGCGATATTTATCCCACGACATCCACATCTCCTCAAGTGTTACTTTCCGTCAGCTCTTCCACTTAGCATCAAAGACTTGGTCACCCCAACTCTCAAGTATTCAATCATTTAGTTTCCAAAAATTTATTTCATGTAATAAAAAGGATTTTCCTTTACTTTGTCATGCGTGTCAACTTGGCAAGCATGTTTGTTTATCTTTTGATTTATCTCAAACTGTTGGTAGTTCTCCTTTTCATGTTATTCATTATGATGTTTGGACATCTCCGTTACAAATTCATAGTGGTATTAAATATTATGTCATGTTTCTTGATCAATTCTCTCACTTTATTTGGGTGTATCTGTTGCGCCAAAAATCTGAGGTGTTTTCCAAATTCTTACATTTTCGTGCATATGTCTAAACTCAATTCACTGAAATTAAAAATTTTCAATGTGATAATGGAAAAAAATTTGACAATCATCAACTTTGTGACACTCACAATATACACATGCATTTTTCTTTCTCGTATACATCCCAACAAAACGGAAAATATAAACGCATGCTTCAAACAATTAACAATGTCGATCGCACTTTGCTATGTGAATCCCAGCTTCCTCCTACATACTTGGTGGAAGCTCTTCATATGGCTACCCACTTACTCAATATTATTCCATCCACCACCTTTCGACACAATAATCCATTCCATAAAATTTTTAACAAACACCCATTGTACTCTCATCTTAGAGTCTTCGTTTGCCTATGCTACCATTATCTTAGTCATACTAACAAACTCCAACCTTAGTCAAC
The DNA here is from genome assembly GCF_052625555.1 of Lactuca saligna. Lineage (NCBI taxonomy): Eukaryota > Viridiplantae > Streptophyta > Magnoliopsida > Asterales > Asteraceae > Lactuca > Lactuca saligna. Next base: position 47,420,334 of record NC_136420.1, on the reverse strand, counting down.
CCCTTGCATATTCCTTGGCTACCCTTCAAATCATAAATGGTATCGATGCCTCAACCTTCATAACAAACAAATCATCATCTCCAGACATGTTACCTTTGACGAGACCATATTCCCATTCGGTTCTATGACTCCCACCCTTGCACCTAATTATGACTTCCTTGAAATCGATGATAGCCGAAACATGTTCAATAACTCAAACCAACCACCCATTCTCTTCCAACCATACCCACACCTGCTGATACTCATTCTAACGAAACCATTCCCAATATCGATACCATACCCACTCCCACCTTACCCCTTCCCTCCACTTCTAATATCTCACTGGAATCTAATACACCACCATCGGCCCAACCTTCTTCCTCCATCCCTCCCACAAACTCTCACCCCATGGTCACTCGTGCTAGACGTAGAATCTCAAAACCATTACATAAACTAAATCTTCACGTAGTCCCGTCATCCCCTCTTCCTCATAATTACTCTCAAGCCTTCCAAGATCCTAATTTGTTTAATGTTATGACTGAAGAATATAATGCACTTATTTCTAACAGAACTTGGATACTTGTGCCTAGGCCTCCTGATGCTAATGTTGTTAATTGTATTCGGTTGTTTAAAAATAAATACAATGCAGATGGGTCTTTAGCTCAGTACAAGGCACCCCTTGTTGCAAATGGTCATAGCCAACGGCTTGGCATTGATTGTGACAAGACCTTCAGCCTGGTTGTCAAACCGAAAACTATTCAGACTATTCTTAGCTTAGCTATGTCTACCAGTGGCCCATTCATTAGCCTGATGTGAAGAATGCATTTCTTCACAATCATGTTTAGGAGACAATCTACATGCATCATCCTCCTAGATTTTGGGATCACACCTCCCCGAATCATGTATGTCTTCTTCAACACTCTCTATGGTCTCATGCAGGCTCCTAGACCGTGATACCACATATTTTCTTGGTTCATCACCTGTTATGGGTTCATCAACAGGAAATCTAACTACTCTCTTTTTATATACAGATAGGGTACCCAGATTACTTACTTGTTACTATACGTTGATGACATTGTTTTGTTTGCTTCCTCTTCAAGCCTCATTCAACAGATTATTACCACCCTTTGTTCCAAGTTTGCCATGTCAAATCTTGGCTCTCTGAACTATTTTCTAGGTATTGTAGTCACTAGAGACAGTTATGACATGTTTTTATCTCAACAAAAATATGCCACAGAGATTCTTGAGTGAGCCAATATGAGTAATTGCAAACCTGCTCGCACTCTTGCCAACACTTTAGCAAAATTTGATGGCACCAAACCTCCTGTCTCAGATCCAACTCTCTATCGTAGTCTTGCTAGCGCTCTTCAGTATTTGACCTTCATCAGACCTGATATCACTTATGCCATTCAGCAGGCCTGTTTATTCAATATTTGTTCCACCTCTGTCTTTTCTTTTCAAAGGTGCATGTTGCATCAATTCACTAACTGATGGACTTTTAAATATTAAATTGTTCCATATTTCTAATCACTTGTGATTTCTATAATTTTTTTATTAATGTAACCGAAATGCATAAATTTTTAGTTTACTTTTGTAAGTTTTGGAGTATTAATCTTAGTAAATGTTCAGACTTCATATTTATAAGAATCTGGAAAAAAAATGAAGGCGAAGATAAAATATGTATAATGTATATGGTAATTTAGTTGTATATTAATCGAAAAGTTATAGTTTTGATGGTTCTATACATATGCTTAGATATATGACAATCGTAAGTTCCTTAAGCTCTCTCTGTCTGTCTGTCTCTCTCTCTCTCTCTCTCTCTCTCTATATATATATATATATATATATATATATATATATATATATATATATATATATAAAACTGGTTTCGACGGGTACCAATAGGTAGCGGTTTTGAAATAATGGAAACCAGAACTAGAACCGCTTAAGGCAGTTTTGGTTCCAGAACCGACGGTTCCTAGGCGGTTCCAGTTCCAAAAGCGGGTACACTATTCCACTACTGACCCCTAGGTATTTTAACTTGATCTGCTTAGGTTTTTGGCATAAACGAGTCTGTTAGAAACGGTTTTTGATCTCCTTATTCCATTTAATTTTTTTATAATAGACATTTAAACTTTCTACAAAGTTAAATAAATAATTTCTTTTATGCACCCTTTAATTCTTATTTTTACCCCATTTTTTTTTGTCTTTTTATGTTTTTTAATCCATTTATTGTTTTTTTCGTTTTTAATATTTTTAATAAATACATAATAATAATAATAATAATAATAATAATAATAATAATAATAATAATAATAATATTTGTAACACCCCGATTTCCTGGATGTGGAACTTGAGACTTTTATTCACATTAGAGGACTTACTCGACGAGTTGGTTGGTCCCAACTCGTCGTGTAGGAGTTGATCAGGACGCGTGGAATATGAAGTCTACTCGTCGAGATGGAGGACTGAACTCGACGAGTTGACTCTGTTTGACGAAACCCTGATTATTCAGGCTTGCACCATATTTAAAGGACTTTAACTCCTTTACCCCGCCTCCCTCATCACTTTACCACCCTGAGACAAACCCTAATCGAGTACCTGATGGGTTTGAGCCAAAAGAACATCCTATGTGCTCATGCAAACCCTAATGCTTGGATCTAGGTTTTTCTATTGTACATGCAATTCATCCAAGACTTATAAACCCTAAATCTAGTATGTATATTTCGAAATTGACATAAGAAATCAGATCTAAATGATTACCTCTTTCTTCAATGGCTTGAATCTTTTTGTCTTGGAGCTTAGAGTTACAAGTGTCACTCCTCTAACAACTTACAAACATCACAAGCAAGAGGATGTTAATTGACAGAGAGGGAAGAGCATAATTTCGGCTATGAAGATTCCTAGGGTTTCAAGTGGACAAAAATTGGATGCCCTGGGGTCTTATTTATACTCGTGCTACTAGGGTTTCAGTCAAAACCCTAATGGATAGCTTAGGCCTTAAGCAGTCGAATGAAGCTTCTGGAATTAGGATGACACATCCCTAATTTCGTCCAAGCCTAGTCCTTAAGCCTTCTCAGCCCAATACTCAACTATCACACATTTGCCATTTTAAGTCCCTGTTATTAAATTAATGTCTTTTAGCCACATAATTGATTCTTAATTAATTATTGTCTAGTATTAATTAAACTATATGATTTCTCCTTTAATATATTATTCATATAATATATTAACAAACCATAATAACCTCTCACTTGATAAGTCATCATATCATGTTGCTTTGGTGAAGACAACCCAAAAGGACCATGCACAACCGGGTCAAATACTTACCAAATATAGTTACGGGCTTAGACACTAATCCAACAATACCTTCCATTTGAGAGTGTTTAGAGCTAATGGTGGGTGTGTTTTGGTGCATTCCTTGAAGAGTAGAAGGCTTGGAACAAGAAGGATTCTTTAGATCCGACATCATCTCAGTGGTAGCAGTCATTTCAAGGTAAAAAGTCATTACTTGATCACTTGTTTGTTACATCTCTCCATTAAAGAGTTTAGCGCCCTTTTAGTCTCCCCTTGAGTCATTAATGGTTGTGAGCATGCTATAGAGCCGAGACCTTAGATCTGGACACTACTAGGCCCTTTAGGCCTAAAGCCTCAAGCCTTATGAAGCCTTGAACCGTCTTCATGTCCTAAACCCCTTCTTGAGCTTAGTATTGGGTGTTTTAGCCTTGTAAGGCCTTGCATGATCGTAAAGTTAGCAACCTTACGTGGTAACTTCATCCTAGGAGGTTGGATCTGGAGTTTGGAGCATTAGAATCGAATGGAATGAGTTTAATGTGTAATGGTTGAAGAATTCGATGAGTTAGGCATCCAACTCGACGAGTTGAGTCGAGTTTTCCCATTTTTGGATTCAGAGTGAACTCGACGAGTTGGTGGGACAACTCGACGAATGGTTAGGGTTTTTCCCCGATCTTCTAGACTCTACATGGACTCGACGAGTTGGCTAGCAACTCGGTGAGTTGACTCGGGTTTTCGTGATTTACTGAGCACTGAGGAACTTGATGAGTTCATGAGTTGCACTCGACGAGTTGGGTCAGCTTTGACTGTTGACTTCTGTTGACTTTAGGGTTTCAGTCAAGCTGTGGATTTTGGAGACCATGGAGAGGCGGAGTCTAGACCAGTAGTTCGAGTGAGGGATATATTGCTTTACTAGGCGATGTAAGTCTTCTCACTATACTTACATGAGTAGTAATACTATGTGACTGAAGGGTCTTATTTGAGTTATTGACCGGAGGGTCTTATTTGAGTTACAGACCGGAGGGTCTTATGTGCTTATACTGAGTTATGTGATATTATGCATTTTGTATTTGTGATTATGCTGTATATTATTCTGTGCTTTTCTTAAATTAGGACCAGAGGGTCCAAACTGAGCCGTGAGACCGACGGGTTCTCACCGAGACACTGGACCAGAGGGTCCAAACCGAGCCGTGAGACCGGAGGGTTCTCACCGAGACATTGGACTGGAGGGTCCAACCCGAGCCATGAGACCGGAGGGTCATCATTGAGACACATGACCAAAGGGTCGTTATAGAGATATAGTCATGAGAGGCTACTTATTTGTGTGTGGTATTTTGGGGAACTCACTAAGCTTCGTGCTTACAGTGTTTGTGTAAAATGTGTTTTAGATACATCTCAGGATCGCGGGAGGCGCCGACATGATTGTACACACCAGCTTGAGATTATGTTTTGAGGATTCTGGGATATTATCACACACTAGTTTATAACCCGTGAGAACCACGGTGATAAAAATAATTAAATTTTCATAGTAAAAAAATTAAAATTATTAATCAATTATTTTAAATAATTGTTCATTAAGAGATAAATTTTTAGTTATATAAAATTATAATCGTTGATTTAAATAAATAAGTGACCTTATAATTTGTATTAATGTTATTTTAATTTTTATTATAATGTTATTAATTTAATGTAATTAGAATGAAAAATTTTGAAATTTGAAATTTGAAATGGAGTATCAATATTTGACAAGTGGCATGACATTAATTATGTAGCATAATAAGGTAACATATGACAAGAGGAAAATAAACATATTCTTTTATTAGAATAGGGAGATTTTGTTGTCTTGTATTTTGAACAACTTATATATTTGGGTTTTGAGAAATGTAAGATTGTAATGTATGTGGTTTTAAAAATGAAAATTTTGTTTGAAAATTTAGAGTGTTACAATATTATTATTATTATTATTATTATTATTATTATTATTATTATTATTATTATTATTATTATTATTGGACTATTCTTGTCAGTGGCAGATTTATGATTTATATAGGTTGGGGGCACAAAAATATATTTAAATACCAAACTTTTTCGGGTCAAGTCAAATGGTTGATGACATAATTAATCATTGACTACTAAGTACAAGTTCTAGAAAAATATATAAAAGTAACTTTTAATTGAGTTGGGACAATAGCCAAATAGAAATCAAAGCTGGGGATGATTTTGGGTAATTTCCAAGAAATGGACTAAAGTTGCAATTATGAGAAAATATAGGGACAATATTTGTTGTTTTCTATTGTTTTGCAATGATGATTTTGGGTAATTGTCACTGCCTACTTCCATACTAAAACGATAGAAGGCTTCAATTTTCATAACCCGGTAGAAACAATGGGGGCCTAAGATTAATACTATGAATTTGAGAGACTAAACCTATGAATTTGAGAGACTACAGGGGCCATTTACGTAATATTTTCTTTTTATTTATACTAGACAAAACTTCAAAAATGGTCCCTGTGGTTTTCAAAAATATCAAGCTTAGTCCCTAAGTTCAAAAAAACCTCACAGATGGTCCCTGTGGTTTCAAAACTTTTAACATTTGGTACTTCCGGCTCACTTCGTTAGCATTTCACTGTTAACTCATTTTTAATTTTATATTCAGGGGTAATTTCGTCATTTCAGTTGTAACCTTCTCTCTTTAATATGAAATGATTACCTATTGCTTGCACGTCACTACCCGTCCCTCTCTCAAGAAGATAACCAGTTACATCTGTATTCATCGGGTTCATTCCCATCGTAGAAGCAAGAACATAAATTGGGATTTAGGGTTTTAAGCTGTAGGAATTGCAATGGTTCTATCAATATGGTGTTTTTGAGAAAAATTTGTAATCGGGAGGACTTAGGAAAAAGATACGGTACAATACTACAACAAAACTTGTTTTTTCTTGGTCGATTGTGTTCATGTAGAGAAATCATTGATTTTACTCTTTTTTTTGTGTTTTCATAAGGATATGACAACTATTTCACGTTGAAGATACACTATAGTGGTTTCTTCACCAAAACACCTGGAAGGAAATATGTTGATGGTGTTGTAGCATATGTAGATGATGTTGACATTGAGTTATTTTCAGTTCATGAGCTTGACGACGTGGTCCGAGAACTATGGTACAAAACTAATCAAACCCTTTACTACCATTTTTGTATCCGTGAATACCCTTTGGACTATGGCTTAATGCCTTTAGGTAATGACCAAGATGTACTTAAAATGGTATCATATGTCCCTAAACACAGACTTATTAGGGTGTATATTGAAATTGGTCAGACAAGGGTAGCTAGTTATTACTGTTGCGGTTTGAGCATTCTAACACTCCTAAGTGTACATGCAACCCTAAATAACTTGGATCTATGTTTTCTCTATTATACATGCAAATATCATCTTTCCAAGGTATTCATCCTAACTAGCATAATAACATTGATTCAAATGAATATATCAAGTTAGAATTACATACCTCTGTGATGTAGAATGTCTTCATGAAGCTTGAGTGCCTAATGCCCCAAGTGTGACACCTCAAATGGTTCACACAAAACCAAATACACATGGAATGACCTGAGAGAACTTCACACTTCATGAAAATCGGCTAGCCCTTTCTATTATCCATAGTGGCCAATTTTCTCCAAGAATAAGATCAATATATAGTTAGGGTTACACCATGTAAACCCTAATTGTCATAGCCTTTCATTTCCATGATCCATGGGTACAAATACACCATGGAGCATCCATGGATCATCTTATGGGTTTTAGCCTAACTTGACAATCCATGGAGTATTAGCCCACTATATAAGTATGGATGATTTACACAATCAACCCATATATTTAATTAGTCTTCTTTTGATCACTTAATTAATCCTATATTAATTCTTGATCAATACTAATTAAATAATCTTATTAATATATATTAGAACTTATAATATATTAACAAAATTTAAGTGTTATTTCTCTCATTATAGTCTATCACATTGCATGATGCCATGCAACCCAAATGGACCATGCCGGGTCCGGTCAAGTCTTATCAATTATAGTTATGGACTTAGACATTAATCCAACAGTCTCCCACTTGGATAAGTCTAAAAATATTATTGTAAGTATGACTTCAAGAACCAACTGGCAATCGTAGCTCTCAAAAGCTTCTGTCGAACTCTGACCTTGCTGATGATCTCTGAGCTTTGTCAATGACTTGTTCATTAGATAAGGGATCATATATTCCTCCATTCTAGATATCATATGGACTAAGACATGGATTATAATCATTCTCTCTATCCATTTGTTGTTTCCCGATTTCTGATTTATGACAACTGACTAATTGAACAAATCAAATCAGTCCAGGCCCGGCCGAGCACTTACATTTGTCATCACCAAATCATCGAGGGGCCCACAGATATCGCTTTTATCCCGAAGGTAAAAGGAATGGATAAACTTTGACTCATATGGCTTGTTCTACTACTTGTTGAATCATACACAAAGGCACGTTTTATAACATCGAGTTACCGAATGCTTTTTTGTGCAATCAATGTACAACCAACTCATAGTAACAACTCATATCTCTAGGTTTGAAGAATATAAGATATTATCGTCTCATGATCACTCGTGATAAAATCCATGAAGTGATTCCAATGAGCACGGGTTGAATCCAATACTTAGAACTTATGAGCACTCATGAGTGTTGTAGCCCTTTGTCCAACATCTTAGACCTCTACAAGCCAACCCATGACAGTCTTGATTCATATCTACTTCCAACATATGACCGACTGTGGATGGTTTGAATAACTTAGTCATTCCGGAAGAATAAGCTAGTTTATTCTGGAAGTCAAAACATGCAAAATGAAACACAAGAATAATTGAATCTAATATGGTATCAAAAACTATGAACATAAATGAAACACCTTTTATTTATCACCATATGATTACACATTATTCATTGTATACTGTTTCAGCTATCAACTTTATTCTTGAATTTAAAACAATAGTTGTCCCAAGCTCCAAGCATGTACACTATGTTTTCTAAACACTAGTCATGCCATACACCAAGTATGCATACTATATTTGTCTATGATCTTTACTTTGTGAATTAGATCAATTGAACATAACTCCAATGATCCTCTTTTCACAGTCCCAAGTCCTTACTGCAAATGCAAGAATTCCAAATTCATGTCATTTACTGAAATGTGTTAGATTCTAAACTTATATGCATTGATCCTCTTGTAATGATTATGCACAAAGTCAGAAAGACTTGACAACAACCATTACATAGCATTCCAAAGGAGATCAGCTCCTTGGAAACATCCTTCTTGCATTAAGTTTCCTATTCTTACACAGATTGAATAATTTCTAACTTTCAAACATTTCCATATTCCATTTTGACTATCACTTCTGAACAAGAGTTGCCTCCTTACAGATTATGTCAATATGGTCCTTCAAGAGTTAACATTATACTTCCAACTGTCCTTGAGCAACTAATCTTTGGTAAACCTTAGATTGTCCTCAACAATTGCTTAATCCTTTTAGTCATATCCAATTCTAGACCTTTTCCCTTTTAATGCCCCAGGCATTTGGAAAATTTTAGAAAGAATGAATATAGCACATGTAATCGATCATATATCTGAAGCATATGGGACACGATTCATGATGTCTTATATAAAGACTAGACCAGTCTTTTGCTATAATATTTCCATTTCAATTTGCCAAGTTCTCATAATTCAGATTATGAAAAGGGATGCCGTAATCATAATCGAATTTTAGAACGCAAATAATGGACCCATATATAGAATTTTCTTATGCTGAGCCATTCCAACATATCATTCATATATATACTTGACTAAATTGATTAAAATCTCATGATCTAAGCTTATAGATTTGAGATGAAGTATAATTTCCTCTCCTTTAATTATAGCAACAAAACTCTTTCCCAATTGAAACTTTTTATTTTCTATAATTAACATTTCTAACTTGCAATACTTATCATAATTATCGTGCTCTCACTAACATGATGATTATTAGCATAACACTTATGCTCCCACTAGCTTTGATTTAATGGTGTATGTGTTCTTATCCATGTGAATTGTCAAAACCATAGTCACAAGACAAGGATAATGACAAATCCACACTCATATGGACTAAACTCAATCTTAATTTCTTGCTATCTGGCAGCTCAAGGGCCTGCCATTGCTTCCAAGTTGTTATGCAACCAATTGAGAACTCTAAGAACTCATATGCAACGCCAACTTTAATTGGAATGGGCACAGAGTATGTCAACACGATAGGTTATAAACATCAATTCGTGTGCTAGTGAAGAACTTAAGGTTTTATTCTTGATTAGTTCTTGAGACTTTCAAGACCTTAAAGACTCCCACTGTCCTCTTGACATATAAGACTCACTTGTCAGATATTCAAGAGATAGTGTGGATTCTAATCAAGACAAACACTTCACACAATTGGCCTTAGTTGGTCTTTGTTTTATCCAAAACATCACAACTTACCAATTTCAAATGTACAAGAGTAGAAAACTTTTACTCTTACATTTGACAAGTGTTTTAAACCTTCTTTAAGACATGTCACTCAAGTTACATTGTTAGAGTATAACTCTAAGAATTGTTTTGGAACGAAGTATGAATCATCTTCTTGATTTAAGCACTTCAACAATTCATAACTCCTCTTCTTAACTATCATAATGCACTTAGAGGATGAATTGTGATATGGTCTCAAAATCATTAAGATGGTCTTAAAACATGATACTAAAGTACTCTCCCATCTTTTCAGATTTGAGAAACTTTTCTCTTTCTGCCTAAATTGATTCTTCTTATTCGCTCTACCATACATTGGAACCTTTTCCGATGTCTCAGAATTACACTTAAGCTTGTAAGTATAACAATATTTACTAATCTAGAGTAAATTATGACGAATAATGTTATCGATCTTTTGTGGTGGACTTGACCAGTGCACAAGAATGTGTACTCGATCCCTTAGTCCTTCACTTGACTCATATATACATGTGAACAAGTAGTTAGTCTTAAATTTTCCAATGCTCGAAAGTTATCATCCATCATGCTATACAACTTGCATGATTCCAAGTCTCGGTCCAATTGAAACTTGGGTGATGAGGATCTTTCCTTATTTGGTAAATTTAGACATTACCACAAATGAAAGAATCAAATTCACTTTCCAATATTGCTATCAGTGGAATCTTATAAGCAACAATTTTCCACAAACGCCATTGTAAGGATACATAAAATAAATAAAAAACAAAAATTTCCTTTTATTTTGAAACTTTACAAAAAAATTTATCCTTACAATCCATATGAAAACTTGTTGTTATCTATTCCTAAGCAATATCTCAAAACTCCTAAGTAGCTCAAGAATCCGATCTTCAAACTATGCGATAGAAATCCATCTACGCGATCAGATTCAACATATTCTTTCTTTAAGTTTCTTCGCTTTTCTTTGATTCTTAAAACATCACCATGTGACCCAGTCACATCATGTATCAAGAATCTTAGAATAGAAACTTAGCAGAGTTAGATAATAGACTTTACCTGAAGTAGAGTCAAACTTATTGACTTTAACACGCTTAGGTAAATTGATAGCTTCGCAACCAATGCCGCTTCCTTTAGCAATGGACCCTTGATAATGGGACTATCTCAGACTTAGCCTCTCTCTTTACCATTTGGTCAACTGAGTTGACTATGGTCGATCCCTTTCCATTGGGAAGAGAGGGCTTTACTGGATATCCAATGTCATCATTATCAATGTCCACAAAGTTTTCGGAAGTTGATCTTAGAAAATAGATAAGATCATTAAGGGTCTTGTCATAGTCTGTTTCATAGGTGTCCCAAAGAAACTCACAATGTGACTTAGAAACTGATTGAACCACCAACTTTCTCGAGACTTGACACCCAACTCACCCGGCTTGTCAATATGTGACTACATCTCCAAGATGTGACCACACATAGACTTTTACTTGCCAATAGGGTGTGACAACCTGAATATTTCATATATATAATTTCTACAGTCAAACACTTCATTTGGAAGTCAAATTCATTTCCGCCATCTTCTAGCAAATTTAAAATCCGTTTTAGTATTACGAGCTTTTCACACTTAACGATCAAGTCTTAGAAAGTAACCACTAAAGCCCTAACACCAAAAATCATGTCATAAACCTCATAATATAGAGTTTCTGGGTGGTAAACTCTGGGGCAGTAAACTCACCCTATATAAGGGTTGAGTGAACCTCATTTACACTCTTTCCAATCTCTCTCTACCCTCTCTCTTCAAGACCCGATTTCTCCTAAGAATCTTCAAGTTTTTGTCCCCAAACTGTAAGTTCTCTTACCCTAGGTTGTGTTAAAGCTTATTACATGTCCATATACCATTGAAATCATCCAAAAATAGCATGAACAAGGTGTTTACGGCCCAAGAACTTCTTAGGCCGTAAACCCTTAAAAAGGGTGCCAAAATGCCCCTAACTCCTTCCTTGTGCTTAGAGACTAGCTTAGATCATACCCTTGAAGTGTTATGGACCTTAAACATTAGGTTTTGAAGGGTTGAATGAGAGTTTATGGCCCATGATCTTCTTAGGCCGTAAACTCCCTCAAATGGTGCAAAATGTGCCCTAATCACTTCACCTAGCCTTGGACATTAACCTAGAATTATACCTCAATGAGTTAGGGACTTGAATAAATGATTTGGCACTTCATGCCATGAGTTTACGGCTGTAAACTCATGGGGAAGTGGTCCCCAGTCCATAAACTCCACACAAGACCATTTTTGGACCTTAAACTCACCCAATCTCTTGTTTAGGCCTTGGAGCACTTAACCACTTAAGTTATAGTAGTTTTAAGACTTGTTTGGAGACCCAATTGAGAGTTTATGGCCAGGAGTAAACTCCCCTGGTCCGTAAACTCCAACAAACATGGTCATTTGATCATACATTTCCGTATAAAGCCATACACTCCTTTATTGCAACCCAATAGCCTCCTAGCACATGACCAAAGTGTTTTCTTCGCATTATGATGTTTATACGTGTTTAATTAGTGTTATATTCACTAATTATATGTAAACATATGTCTTCATATGTTACTAGGGTCATTAAGTGTGTTCAAGTCTTCACTTGACACCGAGCACTCAACCGACACTTCCATCCGATCCACTCGCTGCAGGTGAGTTCATACCCCTGAATTAACCTTTTAAATGTTTTTAAATGCTTTTATGGGGGAGGGAATACAAGTTGAAACATGCTAGTTATCATATCAATCATATGTGATTAATAACCCGCATGCAAAAGGATTTACTACACTTTCATCTGTTTTACCAAGTATATTACTTCAGATGGTTTTCCAAAACGTTGTTACTTGTTTAGATCCTTCTCAAACTATCTTTCATGCTGTATGTTTTCCTTCAAAACCTGTTACATCAGTGTTTCAAACAAGGGTTTTCTTCACTTAAACTATTTTATCAAATCATTTTCAAAGCTTGTTTATGAAAGGTTTTTCAAAGGTTTTCCAAAGGTTTTCAAAGCTTGTTTTACAAAATGACATCAAGGCGTAAATTCTTATTTGTAAAGATTTTCCAAAGGTTTTACCAAAGTTTTCTTCTATGCTCTTATTTCGTTAAATGCATGCCTATATTTGTATAGTTATATAAATAATGTTTAAAGGACTTAGAACGGCTAGTTCGCCCTATTTCCTTTTCCTCGTTGGGATGTGGTCTGGTGGGTATTGGTTATCCATCTGAAGGTCGTTTAAATCTTAGTTATATATAATGTATACCTATATAGACATAAAGGTTTCCATCAACTAGTTCATTTCCTTTGGGTAGTAAGGGCATCCTTCCATTCATCATTCATATACCTGAAACATTAGTAACTATTATAGGAATAGTTAGGAGATTCTATTTACTCTCTCTCTATCTCTCTCTCTATCTCCCTCTCTATCTCTCTCACTACCTCTCTCTCTAGTAAGAAGATTTACTCAGGAGTCAGTTCACTTGGGAGTCTATACTAATATTATAATACTTTAGATAGAATGTGACACACTATTTCCCTCTACGACGCATCATAGCGCCATCGCCGTGTAACTAGAGTCTCCGGGAAGGAGAGCGAACATCATATGTATAGATCTATACAGGACCGACACTACCACACCCTGACTGCTAGCTACAGTTCGCGCCGGTAAGGCCCATGGGTGACATAATGCCACTACCTTTACGCGTGACCTGGAGGGTCATCGGATACTCTATCGTCGATCAGCATGGTTACATACGAGTTCACATTCACCCCTTGTTTTAGACTTTGCTAGCTGTGTCGTTCATTCGATACTGTCTGGAGTATGTATTTCCTTGTTTTAGACTTTGCTAGCTGTGTCGTTCATTCGATACTGTCTGGAGTCTGTATTCCTTGTTTTAGACTTTGCTACCTGTGTCGTACATTCAATACTGTTTGGAGTCTATATTTCCTTGTTTTAGGCTTTGCTAGCTGTATCGTTCCTTCGATACTGTCTGGAGTTTGTATTTCCTTGTTTTAGACTTTGCTAGCTGTATCGTTCATTCGATACTGTCTGGAGTTTGTGCTTCCTTGTGTTAGACTGAGCCAGGTGTATCATTCACTCGATACTCCCCTGGAGTCTATGTTTTCATTTGCTTTAGTCAGCAGTATTACTGCTGAGGTATATGTTATTTTCCCCTAGTATTTTTACTTGTGATTTTCTCATAATTCCTTTAAAGTCAAAACTGTATTATGGTAATGACAGTATTTTGGGGAAAATTACTCCTTAAAACATAAATCTATCGGGTCTTGGTAGAAGACTGCTTTTATTTAGAAAAATATAGGATTTTCTGGAAAGAACGCTAATACACCGTAGATTCTAGATTACTATCTTTCATAAAGTTATTTTGAATAAAAATGTGTATTTATACAAATGACACTAAATACTTATGAACTCACCAACATTATAAAAATGCTGATACTCGCTTTTAAAATAACTTGTATTCTCAGGTCATCGATAGACAGGTACATCCCGGGAGCTTTTGTGAAGTCAGCCTAGAACCGAGCTGCATCTATGTTATGTTCTGTATTTAATTTGATGTTGCTATGAAATGTAACTTATGTAAAAAAATTTACTATTAATGCAATGCTTGTTGTACTTTGATTACTATACTGCATATGTTGTGATACTTGACATGACGTCCTCCACCCCAGAACGTTTCCGCCTTTCCAGTTTTAGGGTGTGACATAGGGCTTGAGTGACCTTAAACTTTTCAGTAATTGTGGGTTAGGGAGAATAATTGGAGGAGGTGAAAGAAGTATGATTTCCATGGGATATCATCTTCATTTAGGAAAGCTTGTTTCAAAAGATTTGGGAAGATCATAAATGTCTAAACCAGACATCTTTTTTGGGAGATATTCAAGATAGTTGATTTAAAGTCCTTAATATAACACCCAATATGAAATATTAAGGCTAGGACCCAACACAATACTTTTATAATTTGGAAGAGGGATTCCGTAATCCAAGCTATAAAATATTTGAAGGTAGGTGAATGACGATTCACCAATTTCCACCAAGATAAACGAAATGTATTATTAGGTTTTAATTGGTTTTGAAACTCCTAGATCTTTGAGATTCATTGAAATTTTCAATGGCATGTTTCAATCTCGAGTGTGCCCTTCAGGTTTTATGACTGGGACGCCGAGGATCACAAAACAAGGTGTGAAGTAACCATGCAAATATATTGGGTACCCTTAATATTTACCCCTTAATCGATGTGCCGGTTAACCACACACACTCCACTGATACTATGATAAATATTAAGTTACCCTTTGCCTACCTTGTTAAATACGAGTTAGTGTGCCGGTTAACCACACATGCTCCACTAACTGACTTAAACAAAGTGCAAAGTGTAATTTCATGGATTAGCACCTTATTCACTTTTTCCTAAGTAACTAAGATTGAGTATTTATAAAAGGTTTAGTTACTTAGTATTTATCATTAATACTTTTAATGAAAGGAGAATTATAACCCTTGTCCTATTCGTTCGGCTAACGACCCTCCACTAGTCAAGGAAGCGGTGAGTAAGAGTGGACACCCATTAAACTGCCATTTTATAGGTAGTAACCTTATACCCCCCCCCCCCCCTTATAGACCGGCTTCATGAATGAGGCCTACTAAAGGTAAGACTGACTTTACTCTTATATATACATATATATATATATATATATATATATATATATATATATATATATATATATATATATATATTATTAACTTATAATATTATAAAGTATAAGGGTTGAATTTTAACTTTTAAAATTCTAAGGGTTAACTTGGAATTGAAGTATTCATGAGTGAAAACTTTTTCAAACTCCAAAACTTGAGGGCAAGTTTTGAAACTATTCAAAACTAATTAATTTCATAACTTATGTGTTTAAAGTAGTTTTAATTAAAAAACTCTTCAAGTTCCATAACTTGAGGACAAGTTATGGAAGACTTCAAACCAATAAAAGAATGTAACTTTTCTTTATTTTGTAACTTATGGAATTAATTAAGGTTACACATTTTGTTACTTAATGAAGTGACTCTTGAACCTCCATAACTTGAGGACAAGACTCTTCATTTTTTGTAACCATTGCCAAATTTTATGAGTTTTTATGAAACTTAAATGTGACCTTTCATGTAACTTGAGGATAAGTTACACAAACACATTTTAGAATCATCTCTTAGATTAAAATGGATTGAAAACACATAATCAATTAACTTATCTATTAATCTAAGCAACTCATATGAACAAAGATAATTCACATCAAACTTTTTCATGTAATTAGCATAACTTTTAAACTAATACAAAACATGAATCTATTGACAATTACCTTTGAAATTGGATTAGCATGAACATTACCACATCAAAAACAAGTTATAAGTTCAAAAACAGCTTAGGGTAATGTTCCTAGTCTAATTCCAGCCAAAACAGCAAACAACAAGTTGTCAGCACCCAAAACTCATCGAGTTCCTTGAGAAACTCATCGAGTTCATTCCCAACATGAAGAACTTATCGAGTTTTTGGCATAAACTCGTTGAGTTTTATGTTCTGGACAGATTCAACTTTGAAAAAACACATTTGCATCAAGTATAAGAGACAGCAAGCCTAGGCTCTGATACCACTGTTGGGTTTTGAGCATTCTAACACTCCTAAGTGTACATGCAACCCTAAATACCTTGGATCTATGTTTTCTCTATTATACATGCAAATATGATCTTTCCAAGGTATTCATCCTAACTAGCATAATAACATTGATTCAAATGAATATATCAAGTTAGAATTACATACCTCTGTGATGTTGAATGTCTTCATGAAGCTTGAGTGCCTAGTGCCCTAAGTATGACACCTCAAATGGTTCACACAACACCAAATACACATGGAATGACTTGAGAGAACTTCACACTTCATGAAAATCGGCTACCCTTCCTATTATCCATAGTGGCCAATTTTCTCCAAGAATAAGATCATTATATAGTTAGGGTTACACCATGTAAACCCTAATTTTCATAGCCTTTCATTTCCATGATCCATGGGTACAAATACACCATGGAGCATTCATGGAGCATCTTATGGGTTTTAGCCCAACTTGGCAATCCATGGAGCATTAGCCCACTATATAAGTATGGATGATTTACACAATCAACCCATATATTTAATTAGTCTTCTTTTGATCACTTAATTAATCCTAGATTAATTCTTGATCAATACTAATTAAATAATCTTATTAATATATATTAGAACTTATAATATATTAACAAACCTTAAGTGTTATTTCTCTCATTATAGTCTATCCAAATGCATAATGCCATGCAACCCAAATGGACCATGCCGGGTCGGGTCAAGTCTTACCAATTATAGTTATGGACTTAGACATTAATCCAACAATTACAAGTCTCATTCTAAAGTTGTTATTGAAGAGTTGGAGCCTGATAATGTGTCACCTGAAATGAATAGAAAGAAACCTTGTAGGAGAAAAGCAGAATCATGTAGTAGAAAGCTTGATCTAAACAAGTCTATGAACCCTGATTATGAACAATCATAAGTATTAGATGTTGATGAAGGGCATGATTACTCAAAGAGAATTATGCCATTTATAAGTCACAAGCTAGCAAACAAAGTCATGTCATTCAAGAGGAAGTGGTGAATCATGAACTTGAAACTCAAGAAGAAGTGATCACTAGTGCAGTTGAAATTGAAGAACCATTGGGAACTTACCATGTACAGGAACCAAGCTGCCCACCTGATGATGGAGCTAATACTGCAATAGTTGATGACTGTGAACCATTTATAGAGGATTACTCACTTTATGCTGATTATGATGTTGAGTTTAATGTTCAAACTTCATTTGAACAACAACCAGAAGTGGATTATCTAGAGGATATGGTGAGTGATGATAGTGGAGAGGCTTTCTATTCTGAGAGTGGCCATGGTTCTGAGGATAGTGGAGATGATTCTGATGACAGTGAATATAATGTGGATGAGTCTAACATACAATTTGATGTAGATGTAGACATGAGTGAATTCCATAATTCTGTTGATGTAGATGAACATGGAATCTTGAACAATCATTCAAAAGATTAAGTGAATGACATGGTTGATGATGAGTTGGAAGTTATTGCCACTAATTATAATCAATTTGCGGGATTTCATGAAGATGATAGGAAGAGACTGCTAAAAGAGTTGAATAAGTCAAGTACATGCTCACATGGAGAGGTTCATGTAAAACCATTTCAGATTGGCCAGGTCTTCAAAACCAAGCGTGATGTTAAAAAATACATGAACTCACACACTGCAACAACAAGCAGGTCTTTATACCTAGCAAAAAAATGACAAGATCTGGATTAGGGTGATATGTAAAGGTGTTGTAAGTAAGCCATCTAAAGTAGTTGATGGTGGTGGGCCCTCAACTAGAAGTAGGGCAAAGTGCAAGGGTAAAAATGTAATTGCCAATAAAGGTACATGTCCATGGGCAGTCCAAATATCGAGGGCTAATGAAAATCAGGATTGGTTGGTAAAAACAGTACAGGATGAGCATAAATGTTTTGCAAACAAGGGCGGTTAAAGCTTGCACTTCCAGATACGTAGCAAACTTAATTGTTCAACAAATTCAGAGTAACCCTAAAATTCCAGTGAAAGCTTTACACGAAGAGTTGTGCAAGAAACTAGAGGTAGGAATGTCATTGCGAAAGGTTGCTAGGGCAAAGTCAATGGCTGAACGTATCATTAGTGGGGACTACCAAGTAAAGTATGGATTTTGAGGGATTATGTGTTGGAGCTACTCAACACTAATCCTGGTACAACAGTTCGGATTGATGTGTATCCAGAAACCTCCCTATCTATTACCACAAGAACTTTTAGAAGAACATATGTCTGTCTGGGTGCATTGAAGTTAGCATTCAAATTTGGCTTAAGAGATTTTCTAGGTCTGGATGGCACTTTCATGAAGGGCCCTTACCTTGGGCAAGTGTTAACTGTTGTAGGGTTGGACTCAAACAATGACATATACCCTGTGACATATGCAGTGGTAGAGACAGAATCAACAAGTAGTTGGACATGGTTCTTGGAATTGTTAGGAGAAGATCTGGATCTAGGAGCAAATTCAAACGTTACATTCATTTCTGATAGACAAAAGGTGTGTATCACCTAACTTTTTTTAGTACCATTTCTAAATACATTTGGGTAACTGATGTTGCATACATTAACTTTTGTTTAGGGAATAATACTCGCAATAGAGAAGGTATTCCCTAGTGCAGAACACAGGTTCTGTTTGAGGCATATCCAGGAAAACATGAAGAAACAGTGGAAAGGAAAAGACTTAAGTGACCAGCTTTGGGAGTGTGGTAGAGCAACAAAGTTAATCATTTTAACAGAGCAATGGATGAGTTGAAGAAGATCAATGAAGAGGCTCATGCTTGGGCGTGTAAGATCCCGACAAACACTTGGGCTAAATCTCACTTTAGTGGTAAGTTTCTAGAAATTTATTGATAAATGTTAATCTTCCCTGTTGTGTGTTTACTATATGTGTAATTGTCTTCTCTTAATATCTATTATTCAGGAAGCGCACATACTGATTATTTATTGAATAACCTTTGTGAGGTATTCAATTCTAAGCTAGATGAAGGTAGGGATAAACCTATTATTACTTGCTTAGAGTATATTAGAGAGTATCTCATGAAGAGGTTATGTGTGGTGAAAAAGGAAATAGATAAGTGTGAAGGACTTCTAACCCCTACTGCAACTACAGTGTTTGAAAAGATTAAGACTGATACAGCTAAGTATGTGGCTAAATACAATGGGGCAGGAAAGTACCAAGTGGCAAGCACATGGCAAGACCAGTATGTGGTAAACTTGAATGTCCAAAGTTGCAGTTGTAGGTTTTGGGAGATTACAGGTTTCCCATGTAGACATGCTGTTTGTGCTATATGGGACAAAATTGAAAATGGTGAAAATGCCCCATATGTTGATGAATGGGTCTATCCTTGCTATATAGGTTATCAACATGGAAAGCCATGTATTTCAACAAAATTGATCCATTGAATGGACGTTCAATGTGGCCTAAAAGTGACTGCCTATTCACTTTACTTCCACCAAAACATAAAACACAGGTTTGTATTTCAAGTAAACCAATTATATAATAAACATGTGAACATGGAATGAATTTATTTTTAACTATAGTGTATCAATATGTGTAGGTTGGAAGGCCTAAGAAGAAGAGAAGAATGGGTGTTGATGAGCCAAACAGCCAAGCTGGTAGATTGAACAGGAAATATCTGGCAGTCACTTGTTCTAAGTGTCATAACAAAGGGCACAATTCCAGAACATGTAAAGGGTAGGGAGGTAGTGGTGAAGTTGGAGGGGGCTGAAAAGTATTTTTAGTAGTTGGACTTGGTGCTAGTGTTGTAGGTCTTTTAAAACTAAAGTCATGTGTAATTGTTTGAAGATGTGTTAAGAACTTTTCAGGAATTACATGTAATGCTTGTGTTGTAGGTCTTTTGAAACTTAAGTCAAGCTTCTGTTGTAGGTCTTTTGAAACTTAGTATGATGGTTGTGTTAAGAACTTTAAAAATTTGCATGTAATGGTGTGTATGCAGTATACACATTTTGGTAATGAATTAATCTGTTTTGTGTACTACCCTTCACAGATCAATTAATAACATTGTACATTTCAATTGCAAATCAAAACCATCTTAAATGAGCATTTACAATACACTTAACAATTGCATTTCAAAAACATTCAAGAAATTGAACAATCAACTATTACAAACTACGTTCCATTACCATTACCATTATAACTCCATTACACATTAATCTGATACACAAACCAAATACAACAACACCAATTCCAAAACCCCCTACATAAACTGAAAGCAAAAAAAACCCCCTATTCGATTAAAATAAAAAAAACTCCCTGCAATGGTTACAAACCAAAAACCAAAACTCCATTACCATCCAAACCTTCACAAGACACTTAGAGATTAAAATAATACAAAAAAAACACCTATGAACAAAACAACATCAGCTGGTAGTTCCGCAATTCTGCACTTGCAATGGCAACCCTCTCTTCCAATCGGTTCATTGATCTTATCAAACCTGGAATCACCACCAATGCCCTAGCACACATAGGAGGATCAGATCATCGAAGGAACCTATATGTTGTACAGTTCCAAAATTGTCTTCCAGGGTTACAATCCGTCCATGAAATGATCTTCATTGCTTCATTCCCACATCTGCAAGTCACCATCTTTGAATCAGAAGCGATTGGATGTCGTGAAGGGTGCAACAATCGAGCAATAGTGGAAGGGAGAAGAGAGATGACGACTGATAAAGGTAAAGGGTTTGCCCAAAAATCGGACATGCAATTTCTTTTTAAGAGAGAAGGTTACAACTAAAATGATGAAATTACCCCTGCAATATAAAATTAAAAAATTAGTTAACGGTGAAATGCTTACGAAGTGAGCCGAAATGACCAAATATTAAAAGTTTTGAAACACAGTGACCATCTGTGAAATTTTTTAAACTTAGGTACTAAACTTGATATTTTTGAAAACCATAGGGACCATTTTTGAAATTTTGTCTTTATACTAATATTTAGAAGTTAAAAAAGCTAATAGCGGAGGAAATATATGGTTGGGGCTTGGGGCTTGGGGCTGTCACATCTCACCCATTTCATACTTCCTCCGATCTTCCTCGCGGCTTATTATGTTGTGTGGTTCACACATACGCGTCTAATTCGTAGTCTCTTTGCAATTATTTCTTAGGAATTTCCCAAAGAAAGCTTCGATTTATATAAGACGACCTTTTCAGAGGATTTTAATGGCGTTATCTTCAACATCATCCAATCAGAAGAGTTTTAAGTATGATGTGTTTCTGAGCTTTAGAGGAGTGGACACACGTAGGACCTTTGTTGATCGTCTTTACGGTTCTCTTAAGCAGCTAAGTATTCCCACCTTCAGGGATAACGAGGAATTTGAGAAAGGAAAACAGATAGACGAGTTATTCAAAGCAATTGAAGAGTCAAAGCTCTTTATCATTGTCTTCTCCAAAAACTATGCTTCTTCGTCTTGGTGCTTGAAGGAACTTGAAAAGATTATGGAGTGCCAGAGAAAGATCGAACATATTGCTTACCCAATCTATTATGACGTGGATCTGTCGGAAATCCGTAAACAAATTGGGGAAGTTGGAGGAGCTTTCTCGAAGCATAGCAACGAAGAGGTTGGAAAATGGGAAGAGGCGGTGGAAGAAGCGGGGCATCTTGTTGGGTGGGATATGAGAAACAGGTACCTAATTTCTTAATCATACATCTGCATTACTATTCTTTGGTGTGTGTATTTCTAGTGATGTAGAGAGGTCATCTTCATGTTGTATTGTCAAATTATAACTCAAAATTGAGTCTTCTAGATAGATGAAACATGGAATAACTAGGCAGAGGATTGTATGTTATAGACCTAAAACGAATTTTTGATGTGGGATCTTGAGAAAGCTTTTTTACTCTACAGGGAAGAAGCTGAAGTCATCAATGAAATTGTTGAACAAATTTTACTCAAGTTACGCCCTATTTATTTGAGCAATGATGAAAATCTAATAGGCATGGAACCCCGGATGCTAGACCTGGAGTCATCTTTAGGGCTTGGTTGGAACAATGATGTTCGCATGATAGGGATCGTGGGGATGGGGGGCATTGGGAAGACAACTTTGGCCCGAGCTATTTTTGATAAAGTATCTTTTCATTTTGAAGGTAAAAGCTTTGTAGAGAACATCAGGGAAGTTTCAAGAGTGTCGGGTATGCGTTGGTTGCAAAAACAAGTCCTTTTAGATATATTTAAGGATGAAGACATGGATGTAAGCAGTGTTCATGACGGGAAACACATGATGAAAATGCGTCTTCCTGGTAAAAAAGTTCTTGTTGTTCTAGACGATGTTGATAATGCTGACCAGCTTGAGGCGTTAGCCGGTGCAACTAATTGGTTTAAGGGCGGAAGTAGAATCATCATCACAACAAGAGACAAGCAAGTGCTGACAGCACACAGAGTGAATATGATTCATAATGTCAGTTTCTTGTCGGATGAGGAAGCAATTTGCCTCTTTAGTAGGCATGCATTTGGGCGATCTATTCCAATTCAAGGGTATGAAGGGCTGTCAAAGAAAGTTGTTAATTATGCTGCTGGTCTTCCTCTAACGATCAAAGTATTGGGTTCGTTTCTGCGTGGTAAAGAAGAGTTTCTATGGATGGATGCACTAACAAGACTAGAAACGATTCCGAGTCAAGAAACTCTAAAAAAATTGGAACTAAGCTATATCAGCCTAGAGGATGATCACAAGGAAATATTTCTAGATGTTGCATGTTTCATGAAGGGGTTGCAGAAAGAGGATGCAATTAGAATACTTGAAAGCTGTGGATTACATGCTATATATGGTTTAACAGTACTTGAGCAAAAATCTCTCATAAGTATCTCAAATCAGCGTTTGAGCATGCATGACAGGATAGAAGAATTGGGCAGGAATATCGTTCGGCGATCGCACCCCCGTGAGCCCAACAAACACAGCCGGCTCTGGATTCGCGAGGAAATTGAAGATATGCTGTCCCGTAATGCGGTAAGGATAAAATTTACTTGTATTTTGGAGAAAACTAACACATTTTCATTAGTTATGACACAAGTTTTATGGTGGCTGCTTTTGGACTATTATAGGGTACTGATGCGACAACGTGTATACGACTGGAGCAGGTGGAACTGAGTCCTGAAATCGTTATGAAAGGGCTTGGAAATCTGCAGAAACTTAGAGTTCTTTTGCTCTCTGAGATAGATGATGACTATTTTGGTACCCATCGGAAGTTTGATCAAGTTAAACAATACTTTCCAAATGCGTTACAGTTTCTGAGTTGGGAGGGTTACCCTGTTTTGTCTTTACCACAAGCATTTAAAGCAAATAACCTTGTTGGACTTGAACTGCCTAGCAGCAGAATCACAAAACTTTGGGAAAGCGGGGAAAGAAAGGTACAACGGTTGATATGTCTTTTGCATGATGATTCATTTAAATGATGTCCATTCATACTGCAATACTCATCTTATCTTATATTTGTTCTTTTTTGCATATGACAGGTTCTTAAGAAGCTCAGGTTCCTGGACCTTAGTTTCTCAAAGTTGAGGACCCTCAACCTTGATATGACTCCGAATCTTGAGAGGTTAAACCTTAATCGATGTTATGATTTGAGAGAACTTCAAGCGCCTGCTGGATCTCTAGAAAAGCTTGTATACTTGAACTTAATTGGTTGCTCAAGGTTCAGATCTTTTTCGTTTATCAAACAATTGGAACCGCTTGAGCTTCAGCTTCTTTCTTTACCTAAGCTAGACGTGATTGTGGAGTCCTTGGGAAAATTCCCAAGGTACTCCCGTGATAATCTGCCAAAGCTACAGTTTACCTGTTTTTATCTTGAAAAACATCCCCCATCGACCGAAAATGGTCAAAAGAGTGTCTCTCTAAATCTTCAGCCTTGCACAAAACTTGAGAGTGTTTCAGGAAGCATTTGTGGTTTAAAACACCTAAGAGAACTTACATTCCATGGCTGTATTCCAGAGGTGCCCAATGACCTCGACCAGTTACAATGTTTGGAGAAGCTAAGCTTGTTGTCTACTCATATTACACGGCTTCCAGATAGCATATGCATGTTGAAGCATCTGAGATCTTTCAAACTTGAATCTTGTCGGCTTCTTGAAGAGTTACCCAAGGATCTTGGCCAATTAGAATGTTTGGAGAAGCTAAGTTTGTTGTCCACAGGTATTAGACGTCTTCCAGATAGCATCTATATGTTGAGACGTTTGAGATCTCTCAAAGTTAGATCTTGTTTGCTTCTTGAGGAGGTACCCGACGATATTGGCCAAATAGCATGTTTAGAGAAGCTAAATTTGTTGTCTGCACGTATTAGATGTCTTCCGGATAGCATTTGCATGTTGAAGCATTTGAAATCTCTAGAACTTGAATCTTGTGTGCTTCTTGAGAAGTTACCTGAGGATCTTGGCAAGTTGGAATGTTTAGAGAAGCTGATCCTAACAAAGTGTATCTCTCTAGAGCATATTCCAAACAGCATCTGTAAGATGAAACGTTTGAGATATTTAGATCTCCCCTTTTGCAATCAGGTGGAGAAATTGCCAGAGGAACTTGGAAGTTTAGAGTGTTTAGAAGAGTTAAATATAAAGTGTACAGGAATAACTCGTCTTCCACACAGCATTTCTTCCTTGAAAGGCCTGCGTATTGTTGGATCCATATCACTTCTTGAATTCAATCCTGTGTTTTTCTGACCAAGATATCTACCTACAAACCTTGAATAACACAGGCACCGAGAGCAGGAGCCGATTCGCAGAGAACTGTTGTAAGAAGTATTTCTTCTTCTTCTTCTTCTTCTTCGTCCATAAACTGTTTTATTTTGATCGGATTTTTGAACTTTGATCCGACAATAATTGAATCAGAAAATACCAGTCTCTTATAAATTCAACAAGAATCAGTGTTTAAATTGTAGAATATGAAACAAAATTTGATATTTAAAGTGAAGGAAGGCAGCACATGGTCTTATGAGTTTGCGTTGTACCATCACAGAATTGAAGAGCGAGATTTGAAATCCTACTAATACATATTGATGCATGCTAATCTTGTATTTCCTTTTTCCATTTTTTCTATTGGACAATTATCGATAATAACGTTT
The DNA here is from genome assembly GCF_052625555.1 of Lactuca saligna. NCBI lineage: Eukaryota > Viridiplantae > Streptophyta > Magnoliopsida > Asterales > Asteraceae > Lactuca > Lactuca saligna. The sequence goes on along the minus strand of NC_136420.1, from coordinate 47,394,790 downwards.
GGACCGTTTCCTGCATTTAGGAGTTCCGATGATCTGGAAGCAGTCAACACACTCAAGGCAATTCTACCTGACTACTATATAAAAACCATTTGGTTAATACCTTTTTATATAGACTATGCATTGGGTTAAATCCACATTGGAATTATTTGTGGCTTTTTGAATTTGTTGTTTATTTTTCGTGCTTAGGCTTTGCATCTGAGTTCAATCAGTTCGGCTTGTCTCGGAAACCTTCTGTTCCATATGCTGGATGCATGCTCATCTAAGTCTCTTTTTAATATAAAGGCTGTTTTTATGTTGCATGGATCTTTTTGCAAGTCATCAAGACATATGATACATCTGAATATGGATCTTTTTAATGTTTTTATTGATTAATGCAAATTAGAGGCTGTATGTCCGGCGATATTGGTTGAACCGGAGAAAACAATATAAAAGCTCCCAAGAGTACGTCATTACCCTCGATTAAGAGGCATGCTAAGAAGTAAAGATGACGATGTATGCTTTATGCTGTAATTCATAGGCCAAGAAGATATTCATGCAAGAAGACATGAACTACATATATGGGCCGAGACACTGTTAACAGATTCAGTATTTGGATATTCCTACTCCAGTGCCGTTCATAGGCCAAGAAGATATTCATGCAAGAAGACATGAACTACATATATGGGCCGAGACACTGTTAACAGATTCAGTATTTGGATATTCCTACTCGGTGAGTTGGTTGGAGATTGCCTTGTGCTCGGCGAGTCTGTTCTTGGACTCGACGAGTCAGGCCGCGTGGTCCCAAACCCTTCGAGTTAAGACTCGAGTCAGCGAGTCGAGCCAGGACTCAGTAAGTTGATCAGGTTAGGATTCGGGAATCAGTAGACTCGGCGAGTCAGGGGTTGACTCGGCGAGTCAAGTCGCTATTAGAAGGACTTTGAGCATAAGAACTCGGCGAGTCAGTAGGTGGACTCGGCGAGTAGGGTTGACCTGGAAGGTTGGCTTTGACCAGGACTTTGACTTGGACTAGAGTTGACTTGGTTAACTGTCGGGGGTCAGTTATACTAAGTGTTGCATTAATATTGATAGCTCGGGGAGCAAGTAGAGCAGGAGTTCAGTGAGTGGTTGGGCAGCAGCTAGTGGGATCATCAGCAAGTTCAGCCAGTGCAGGTGAGTTTCCCTTTGTGTGAATGGGTCTAAGGCCACAATGCCGGCCCATGTAGTTATGAGTAGAAGACCCGGGGGTTAGCCCTAGGCACAGTATACTAGTATGATATTCGGACGAGGTCCAATGACAAAGGGCGGGTGCCCAAGAATTGGTTTTTGTGATAGTTTATACTTGTCTGTGTGATACTTGTATGTGCCTGGTAGGGAGGTGAGTGTGGGCGAGGTCCCGTATCTCACCAATAGCAGAGTGTGGATGGTGTTCCACATCTCAGTAGCAGCAGTCCAGGGGCGAGGCCCAAGTTAGGAAAAGAGTGAGGGTGGGCTGGGCCCGTATCTCACTATCAGCAGGAGTATGGACGAGGTTCCATGACTCATCAGTAGCAGGACACGGGCAGGGTCCAGAGATAGGCGAGGCCTTAGAGCAAGAGCTATTAGTATATGTTTAACTTATGTGATGTTATGTGATATGTGTATGAGCTATTATATGTTAGTGGGCGGGGCCCTGTGACAGGCGAGGCCTAAGTGAACAGATCTGTATCCGAGCGGGGCTCGAAGCCAGGCGGGGCCTGGAGCGGCGGGGCCGTTGTATCGGGCGAGGCCCAAGATAGCAGGCGTGGCCCAGTATGTGCAGTATGTGCTATGCATGGTATGTGGTAGGGTGGGGAACTCACTAAGCTTCGTGCTTACGGTTTTCAGTTTTGGTTTCAGGTACTTCCGGTAGCGGATGATGGAGCTCGGGATGATCGCATGGCACACACCATATTTTAGACAGCCTGGGATGTAGTACTCTGATAATGAACATGTGTTTTGAAAACTATTACTTTGATTATGCTTTGAATCGACATCTTTACCTTAAGTAATATTGTATTAAAAGAAATTTTTTTAGTCTTGAATTTTGGGATGTTACATTTAACTATTTATAAAATATTATTTGGGTTGTTTAAGTTAAACTAAAACTTATATTTAAGTTGACCATGTAATGTTATATTAAAATCAATAATTTAAGTATTTTATACAAATTATCTTCCAAAATTTTATCTGTAAAATGATAATGGTTTACATTCAAGAATACATTAAAACTAATAAAAGTATAATATGTTAAAAGTTAAAAAAAAACATAACTTTATAAGTAGAAATAAAAATATTATTTTAATATTGAAATTTAGTTTATATATGACTACACTTTTGGTTTGATATTTATTTAACCTAATTATCCAAATTATAATTATTATTAGAAAGAAATTGAAAAGTCATGGGAGTTTCAAATGAATGTGGTCAAAGATAAAATGCTTCCTTTATAAGTATATAATGATATATATATATATATATATATATATATATATATATATATATATATATATATACTCTCTCTAATAAATGAAAATAATTTTGACACATGTCACTCTCTCATTAACTTAGACACATGTCATTTTTTGGTATTTTTGAATAATTATTTTTTTCTATTTGTCATTTTCTTATTTTTTTAAATATTTTCTTAATTAACACATCATATTTACACCTCAATTAATAATTGGCTTATTTGAAATCTACCATAATAAATGAAAATGTTATTGCTACTTGTCATTCTCTCATTTAATTGGCCACATGTCATTTTGTCATAATTTTTGAAATATATTTATTTTCCACTTGTCAATTACTTCATTATTCATTTCCACTCTATTATTAATTTAGCTTCCATAAATTAAACCTACTATAATAACGATTAATTTCAAATTTGAAATTTGAAATTTGAAATTTCAGTTTCAATTTCAAATAAATTTACACTTTAAACCTTTGTATTTTACATTTTATTATAATAACTCGTTTAGTATACGAGTCTAACAATTAAACACATAATTTTAATTAATTTATTTTCTGCATGTTTTTTCTTCATAATTTTCACTTATTTCATATATCAAATTCAAATAAACTTCTCATTTAATCGCTCCTATTTAACATTATGTTGTAATTAACCTGTATAATATACAGGTTTCACAACTAGTAACTAATAAATTACAATATTAGTAGTCATATAGTATTTAATATGTTTCCTTTTAAATTTCAAATGTAATTTTCAAATTTAAATAAAATTTTATTTAAACTTTCATATTTAATTTTTTGTTTTATAAAAAACACATATAACATACGGGTCTCACACCTAGTATATATATATATATATATATATATATATATATATATATATATATATATATATATATATATATATATATATATATATATATATATATATATATATAGGGTTAGGTTCATGTAAGACAGCCTAATTTTGTGAGACCGTGAGACGCAATCTTAGCCACTCATTTCGTAGATAAAACAAAAACATTTTTAAAATGCAAAACAATTGAAAATTTTTGAAATTTTTTTTCCAATATTATTTTCGGAATATATATTTTCCAGAAAAAATAAAAAATACCAAAAAAATAAAAAACAAATACAAAAAAAATACATTTTTTACTTATTTTAGTAGAATATTTAGAATATTCTACATATCTGACAAATCTAGAAGAATATTCTAAACATTCTAAAAATCATATTAGAAATGTACAGTGTAATATTCTATTAGAATTTTTCACATATTAAAAAAAAAACGGTAATTTTTTTTATTATTTTTAGGTAAATAATGTTCCGAAAATAATAATTAATTTTTTTTTTTGGATTTTTCCTTTTATTTTACATTTTAAAATTATTTTTAGATTTGATATCACGGTCTCACAAAATTAACATGGTCTCAAATGAACCTGAACATATATATATATATATATATATATATATATATATATATATATATATATATATATATATATATATATATATATATATATATATATATATATATATATATATATATATAATACTTGTGTATAAAATTTGAAATTACTCCTATAAATTTGATTGATTCATACTTTCACACAATATTTAAAGTTCATATATATATATATATATATATATATATATATATATATATATATATATATATATATATATATATATATATATATATATATATATATATATATATATATATATGAACTTTAAATATTGTGTGAAAGTGTAAACCAATCAAATCTATAGGAGTAATTTCAAATTTTATATACAAGTATTTTATCAACAAACAGTAAAATCTGATATTTATGGAACTTCCCTTAACTCTTGGATCAGTTATATTAAGTCAAATTCATGTTGCCTTCAACTCCTTAACTCACATCATCAGCTGACATCACGATCACCATACACAAACCGCCGACCACTCATCACCACAGTTGAAATCATCCTCTACGCAACAAAACCCTCCCCATATATCATCTCCATTAACACATCTACAACCACCATCCACTATTTTACCCAAGAAGAAATGAGAATTATAGGAGGAGCATAAAACAGAAAAGATAATTTGCCGAATGGGAGAAATATATATATATATATATATATATATTTGGAGTCATTTATCTACAACCACAGTTATGAATCAACATTTTTCCTCATGTTCAAAACTCTTTCCCCTCTTCATAAAGAATGTTATTTTGCCAAGTTTCTCTAACTTCCTCCACATCGCCATATTCTGCAGCCCCTTCAACGAAGGTAATTAAAAAAACTTATGGGCTTTTTGTTCAATTAGTTGTCAAATTCCCATTCTTATATTATTGCGATGGATAAGAACAAATTTATTTTCAATTACTTCCTAAATCGCTTAGGGCATAAGAACCGAATTTTTAATTACTGCCTAAAGTCAAATTAATTTCCCATTCCATATCTCCATATTGATTTTGCTAGAAATTCATAATAAAAGTCAAAATTTTCCAGGTCCTTTCGATTTTTTTACCATAGTTATGATTGCCAAGCCCTAACGGACTACTTGATTGTATGTAGAATTGATGACTGATTTTGCACACAACCTATGTGATAAAATTTTTGAACCAAAATACTATACTAATAGAGTAATTAATTTAGTTTCTTTATTATTATATTGTTTGTTTATTTTGCACACAACTTACACTTGTATTGTTTGAACTAAATGTTAGTTTTCGTATCTACTTCACTATCTAATCTGTAGACCATAGAGTTAACTGATGTCAATTTAATTATGCTTTCAATTTACACATATTAATGACAATTCGTTATCACTTCATACCTTTTGATTGGAATCCATCCATGTTTGGGATTTGAATATACAACTAGTCTGATTTAAACTGATATTAGTACAATTGTACTAACTTTTTCAATCTAGTGCTTAAAATCATTATTTGTTCTAGGAAAGATGTCATGTTTTCATAGGAGATTTACCATCATGTTCTTTTTCGAGTCATATATGCATGTTTCACAAATCACTCTCAGAGCCTAGCATTTTCTTTCATGTAATTTCACATTAGTGAATCGAGAAAGAAACCAAGTTTTGGTTTAGTTACAACTCACGACGTGAGCTTAGTCAGATCCGAAACGCAAATCTGCCTAATCTGATTTCTTGGATAATTATCTGCTATATTTGCCAAATCCAATTTTAGTGAATATATCATGATAATATGAATGCTTAGAAATTAGAAGATTAATATTTAACTTGATTAATTGTTTTGTGATTAATATGATTGATTTTTTAAATTGTTAAATAATGAATTTGGATATTAATGGAACTTAATAATTAATGTCAAATATTATGGGGTTCATTTTAAATTTAAATTAAAAGTTTAATTTTGAAAATTTAAAATTTAAACTAGTATTTTTTTGAAAAGTTTTAAAAATACACCCGTATACTATATGCAGCATTAAAAGTCTAATATTACTATATGTATAAGACAAGTTAGTCGAACCGATAGTACGCCTTATTCATGAAACAAATCTATAAGGAGGGGGGGTGTATAAGGAAACTGCCTATAAAATGATGGTTGAATGGGTGTCCACTCTCACCCACCGCTTCCTTGATTGGTGGAGGGTCGTTAGCTGAACGGGTTTGATAGGACAAATAATTTCTCGTTAATAAGTATAATGAGTTAAAAATTAACTAAACATTTATTTTAATTCCCAATCTTAGTTACTTTAGGAAAATGTGAATTTGTATGCTAACCATTAAATTGCACATTGCACTTTATAAGTCGTTAGTGAAGTGTGTGTAGTTAACCGACACACTAATATGGATTAATAAAGAGTGACAATGGGTGTCTCGAAAATTATCATTGATTAATGGAGCACATATAGTTAACCAACACATTAAAATGTGATGATAAATGACATCGAGAGTCCAAGCTAATTTGCATGGTTATTCACATCTTGTTTGTGATCCTCAATGTCCCAGTCACAATTGGAAGAGCATAATCGAGATTAAACATTCCATTGAAAAGTTCAATGAATCTCAAAATATCTAGGAATTTCATTTAAAAGCCTAATTTGTTCAAATTTTGTTTTTCGATAGAAAAATTGGTAAATCGTCATTTACCTACCTTTGTATAATTTACAATTAGATTATGACATCGCTTTTCTAAGTTGTGAATTATTTAGTTGGATCCTAACCTTGATATTTCATTTTGGGTGTTATATTGAGGATTATTCTTATCTAACTAAAACTATCTTTATTTTGAAGATGTTTACTCCAACTGATGCTTCTGGTTCCTCCTCCTCATCCTCCTCCTCCAACAACAACAACAACAACAACTTCTCCTTGTTGAACATCTGTTCTAAGGTGCAATTAGATGGAACCAACTATAACGATTAGATGCACAAAATTAAAATGGCCCTTCGTTTTGAGGATAAGGAATGTATCATCGTTAGACCATTAGATGAGATCGGCAAAGTGGAGGCCACTCCTGAAGAAATGGTCGCCTACAAGAAACACTATAATGATGCCACCAAAGTTACGTGCATCATGGTGGCTACAATGACTCCAGACTTGCAAAGGCACTATGAGGATTACTAGCCGTATGAGAATAACAAGGACCTCATGGAGAAATACCATAAGAGAGTTCGTCAATAAAAGTATGAGGTGGTAAATGTTGGATAAGGTGTCTAAGTCCATAACTATTTCTGGTATGTACTTGACCCGACCCGACATGGTCCATTTGGGTTGCATGGCACCATGCAATTGGATAGACTAAATGAGAGAAATAACACATGTGGATTATTAATATATTATAAGTTCTAATATATTAATAATATTATTTAATTAGTTTGATCAAGAATTAATTAAGTGATCAAAAGATAACTAATTAAATATATGGGTTGATTGTGTAAATCATCCATAACTTGTATAGTGGGCTAAGAGGCTCCATGGATTATCAAGTTGGGTTAAACCCATAGGATGCTCCATGGGAGTTACAAACCCATGGGTCATGGAAATGAAGAGTCATGACACATTAGGGTTTACATGGTGTAACCCTAGATGTGTCAACACTATATAAGGAATATATTCTCCACCAAAATCGGCTACACATAAGAAACAAGAGGGCTAGGACGATTTTAGAAGTGTGTATTCTCTCTAAAGTCATTCCAAAAGCATTTGGTGTTGTGTGAAGCATTTGAGGCATCACACTTGGGGTGCTAGGCTCACAAGGTTTCAAGGATCATAAGCAACAACAAGGTAAGTTATTCTATCTTTCATTCAAGTTAAAAAGTGTTCCCCATGTATGCTAGATAGGAATATAACCTTGGAATTCAACTTTGCATGATAATTAGACAAACATAGATCCAAGGTTATTAGGGTTTCATGTACACTTAGGAAGTGTTAGAATGCTCAAAATCCATCAGTGGTATCAGAGCCTAGGTTTGTTTGTTGATTTTTTGTGCAAACTGTTGAAAAAAATTGTTTTTCTGTTTTCTGCTCGTATGAACTCGCCGAGTCCATGGGGGGACTCGACGAGTCCATGAAAAAATGCAAGCTACTCGTCGAGTCTGTTCTTGCACTCGACGAGTAGAGGCTGCAGTTTTCAGAAATTCGACTTTTGTTGCTGTAAATGGACTAGAAACATTGCCCTAAACTGTTTTGATACTTGAAAACTTGTTTTAGATGGTGTAATGGTTATGCTAATCCATTTGCAATGGCAATTATCAAAATTACAAAGTTTTTAAGTGTAATTTTTGATTCTTGAAAGTGTTCATATTCATGTTCTTGAACTTATGAAGATTAGATGATCATAGGAATTGCTTGTAACCTTGATGGTAGTTTAATTCATGTTCATAATGTGTTTTAATGGAGTCCATAACTTTGTCCTCAAGTTATGGAAGATCAAAAGTCACACTTTTATTAAAGCCATTAAAAGAACACTAGAGTTATAAAAATGAAGAGTCTTCATTTTTATTACTCAATTAAACTCATAAGTTATAAGAAATGAAAAGTTTTGAAAGTTTACAAAACTTGCCCTCAAGTTTTGGAACAAGTAAAGTCTTGATTAAAACTTTAGTTCCAACCCTTAGAATTTTAAATGTTAAAATTCAACCCTTATACTTTATAATATTATAAGTTCATAATATATATATATATATATATATATATATATATATATATATATATATATGTATGTATGTATGTATGTATGTATGTATAAGAGCAAGTCGTCTTACCGCTAGTACGCCTCATTCACGAAGCCTGTCTATAAGGGGGGTATAAGGTTGTTCCCTATAAAATGGCAACTTAATGGGTGTCCACTCTCACCCACCGTTTCCTTGATCGGTGGAGGGTCGTTAGCCGAACGGGTAAGACAAGGACTTATAAATTCTCATTAAAAGTATGATGAATATTATAAAGCAACTAAATGTTTTATTAAATCCCCAATTTATTACTTTAGGAAAAATGTGAATAAGGTGCTAATCCATGAAATTACACTTTACACTTTGTTTAAGTCGTTGGTGGAGCGTGTGTGGTTAACCAGCACACTAACTTGGACTTAACAAGGTAGGTAAAGGGTGACTTAAGGTTTATCATAGTATCGGTGGAGCGTGTGTGGTTTACCGACACATCGATTGACTGATAAACTTTAAGGGTACCAAGTGATTTGCATGGTTACTTCACACCTCGTTTTGTGATCCTCGGTATCCCAGTCACAAAACTTGGAGGGCACACTTGAGATTGAAACATGCCTTTGAAAAGTTCATTGAATCTTAAAAGAATCTAGGAATTTCTAAGAACCAATCAAAAACCTAATATTTAATATTTCGTTTTTCATGGTGGAAATTGGTGAATCGTCATTCACCTACCTTTCAAATATGTTATAGCTTGGATTACGGCATACCTCTTCTAAGTTATAATATATTATGATTGGATCCTAGCCTTATTATTACATTTGGGTGTTTTATTAATGACTCTCTTAATATCTAAACTAATCTTGTCCTCTTCTTTCAGATGTCTTCCAACAATGCTGCTTCTGGCTCTAATCCTAATGGCTCCTTTACCCTTATGAACTTGTGTGGGAAAGTCACTTTTGATGGATCCAACTTCAATGAACGGATCAGAAACATCAGGATTTTTACCCACTACGAGGACAAAGAATATGTCCTTGATAAGGAGCTTAAGGAGATTGATGAGACCACTGCAACTCCTCAGGAGATCGCTGACTTCCAGGCACATGAAAGGGATGCTACCAAAGTAGCATGCATCATGTTGGCCACCATGACAGCGGAACTCCAAAAGTCCTATGAGGACTTCTACCCTTTTGAAATGTACCAAGATCTGATGGAAAGATACCATCAAAGTGCACGACAAGAGAGGTATGAAATCATCTGCTCCATGATAACAACCATGATGAAGGACGGGGAATCCGTCACGAGCCATATGCAGAAAATGCAAAGGTATGTGGATCAGTTGCTGAAGCTTAATGTGAACTTCCCTAAGGAGCTTGCAATAGATATCATTTTGCACTCCTTACCATTGTGCTATGATCAATTCTGCATGACATATCACATGAATAAGGAAGAGGTTACACTCAGCAAACTTCAGGGACTTCTCAAGACCGCGGAAACAGGTCTTAAGGGGAATCCGGTTGTTAACACTCCTACTCCAAACTCCGCCCAAGTTTTGGCAATCGGGAAAAGTCGAGGGAAGAAGAGAAAGAGCTCTTCGAAGGGTACCAAGGCTAGGACCCTTGTTGGCTCTTCTTCAAGTGGAACCAAGAAAGGTTTCGTCACTCCTTCTTTTGACCCAAAAGAGGCTGAATGCTTCTATTGCCATGAAAAGTCACATTGGAAGTGGAACTGCCCAAAATACCAGCAAGATGTGAAGGATGGGAAAGTTAAACCCAACCATGTAGGCATTTACACTATCTTATCTAATAACTCACCCCATTCTAACTCTTGGGTCCTTGATACTGGTTGTGGTATTCATATCTGTTCTGATTTGCAGGGACTAAGAAGAAGTGAGAATGTGGAGCAAGGAAGAATAAACTTAATCATGGGGAATAAGAAAGCTCTACCTGCCACCAAGATTGGAGTTTGTACTTTATTGCTAAGTAGTGGGTTTAGTTTAGATTTGAATAAGTATTTTTATTCGCTAGAAATGGCAAGAAACATTATTTCCTTTCATGCATTGTATAAACAAGGTTTCACCTTTTCATTTGATAATGAAGTTGGTTCGATTAATGCTTTCTTTAATAATGTTCTTTATTTTAAAGCATTACCTTGTGATGGCGTGTATGAAACTATATCTGTAGTTGATAACTTAGGAAATAATGTATTGTGTATTGATTATGTTAAAGATAATAACTTGGATAAAGCATCATTATGGCATTGTCGTCTTGGACATATAAGCAAGAAAAGCATAGGCCAACTCCAAAAGGATGGAGTCTTGGAGTCATTTGACCTAATGTCAGATGATAGTTGCGAATCATGCTTACTTGGAAAAATGACAAAGTCACCCTTCACAGGTTCTTGTGAGAGGGGTGAAGGTTTGTTGGATCTTGTACACACGGATGTGTGTGTGTGCCCTTCAAACATGCCACAAGGGATGCTAATCGTTATTATTTGACTTTTACTGATGATTACAGTAGATATGGATATGTCTACTTAATAAAGCATAAGTCAGAGACTTTCGAAAGGTTTAAAGAATTTAAACAGGAAGTCGAGAATCAATTGGGCAGGAACATTAAGATGCTTCGATCCGATCGAGGTGGTGAGTATCTTAGTTCAGAGTTCCTCGACTATCTTAGGGAATGTGGGATTGTCTCACAATTGACACCTCCTAGGACACCACAGTTGAATGGTGTGGCTGAGAGGCGTAATCGAACCTTGCTGGATATGGTTCGTTACATGATGAGTCAAGCTTCGCTACCAATCTCATTTTGGGGGTATGCCTTAGAGACTGCCGCCCATATCCTTAATCTAGTCCCAACAAAGAAAGTTGCCAAAACTCCTCATGAGATGTGGACTGGTAAAGTAACCAAACTACACCACATCAAGATTTGGGGTTGCGAGGCTTTCGTGAGATGCGAGACTCATGATAAGCTCGAACCTCGTAGCGAGAGGTGTATTTTCATCGGCTACCCACAACAATCCTTTGGTTACCTCTTCTACAGACCTAGTGAAAATGTGGTCTTTGTAGCTAGGAGGGCGTTCTTTCGAGAGAGAGAGTTCATAAGCCAAAGAAACAGTGGGAGGCAAGTTGAACTTGAAGAAATTCAAGAGTCAAGTGGCGAAGGAACTTCAAACCCTAACACTCAACTTGAGGAGGAAACTCCTGTTGAGCCAATTGACAAGTCTGTACCTTTGAGGCATTCCACAAGGGTTAGGAATGCACCTGAGCATTACTATGGATTCCATATTACCGCGGAAGGTGATACACTTATCAGTGATGAGACACTGATAGTTCTGGATGAACCTAACAGTTATGCGAAAGCCATGGTAGGCCCTGAGTCAGCCAAGTGGAAAGAGGCAATGGATAGCGAGATACAGTCCATGTGTGACAATCAAGTTTGGAACTTGGTTGAGAATGTACCCGGTCATAAGACTGTAGGGTGTAAATGGATCTTCAAGAAGAAGACCGACATGGATGGTAAGGTACACACTTATAAGGCACGACTGGTTGCAAAGGGTTTCTCACAAACTCTGGGAGTTGATTATGATGAGACCTTTTCTCCAGTGGCGAAGATTAAGTCTATTAGGGTTCTGTTAGCCATAGCCGCATTTCATGACTATGAAATATGGAAAATGGATGTCAAAACCACTTTCCTTAATGGAAAGTTGGCTGAGGATGTTTACATGAGTCAGCCAGAGGGTTTTGTCAATACAGATTACCCTAATAGAGTGTGTAAGCTTGAGAAATCTATTTATGGGTTAAAGCAAGCACATCGCAGATGAAATCTTTGCTTTGATGAGAAAGTCAAGGAATTTGGCTTTTCTAGGAGTGAAGATGAATCTTGTGTATATGTCAAGGCTAGTGGGAGTATAGTTAGCTTTTTGTTATTGTATGTGGATGACATACTACTCATAAGAAATGACATCCCAACTCTGCAGGAAGTTAAGTCCTGGCTTGGGAAGTGTTTCTCTATGAAGGACCTAGGAGAAGCTGCCTATATTCTAGGGATAAGGATCTTGAGAGACCGGAGTAAAAGACTAATTAATCTTATTCAGAGTACCTACTTGGATAAAGTGCTGAAGAGATTCAGCATGCAGGACTCCAAGAAAGGAGAGTTACCCATCCAGAGTAACGCCAGATTGAGTAAGACACAAAGCCCTAGTACTGAGGTTGAGATAGCAGAAATGAGTCGAATACCTTATGCTTCGGCTGTAGGATTGATCATGTATGCTATGATGTGTACTCGACCTGATGTAGCCTTTTCCTTGAGCATGGTTAGCAGGTATCAGTGAAACCCTGGCAAGGCACACTGGACTGCGGTAAAGAATATCCTCAAGTACCTACGGAGGAATAAGGACTGGGTCCTTACCCTCGGTGGGAGTGATGACTTGAGAGTTATAGGGTATAGTGATGCTAGCTTTCAGACTGATAGGGATAATTTCCGCTCTCAGTCAGGATGGGTCTTTACCCTAAACGGAGGAGCAATTTCTTAGAAGAGTTCCAAGCAAGAGACAGTGGCTGATTCAACTTGCGAATCAGAGTATATAGCAGCTAGTGAGGCAGCAAAGGAGGCGATATGGCTGAAGAACTTCATTGGAGACTTTGGAGTTGTACCAGCTATTAAAGAGCCAATGGAAATTTTCTATGATAGTGAAAGTGCTGTTGCCTTAGCCAAGGAACTAAGGGATTACGGGAAATCCAGACACATCGATAGAAAATACCATTTCATTAGACATTGAATAGAAGGACTCCTCGTGGAAAAAAGGGTATCATCGGATGAGAATCCAGCAGATCCTCTCACGAAGGGACTGACTCGGGTTAAGCATCTCCAGCATGCTCGGAGCATAGGGATGAAGGATGATATTAGATTTAGTAGTTAGATAACCTCGAAATTTGTAAAGTGTAATTGACATTAGATGATGAATAAAAAGTGTTTTATTTATGAGTAAAGTGTTGCAATTTCTTGTCAATCGTTTACTATATTTCTTTTGCATGTTTTGACTTCCAGAATAATTATGTTTGGTATATCATATTATTCGAACCTCCACATTCGGTCATATGTCGGAAGTAGGTATGAATCAAGACTGTCATGATTGGTTGCAGAGGTCTAAGGTGTTGGACATGGCTACAACAATCATGAGTGCTCATAAGTTCTGAGCATTAGACTCAACCCACGCTCACTGGAATCACCTCAAGGAATTTATATCGAGTGACCGTGAGACGGTAATATCATATAAGTCTTTAAACCTAGAGATATGATTTGTTACTTATGAGTTGGTTATGCATTGATTGTATGAAAATGCATTGGTAACTCGATGTTATAAATCATGCTTATGTGTATAATTCAATGAGCAGTTGAACAAACATATGAGTCGAAGTTTATCTGTTCCTTCTTGGATTAGAAGCTGATATCTGGGCCCCTCGATGATTTTGTTTTGACCTATCTCCCGGGACCGGTCAGAACTAAGTTGATGTATTCAATTAAGTTCTTTGTCAAACCAATCGGAAATCGGGAAACAAACTGCTGGACAATAAGTAAGACATTGTTGCATGTATTTTTCCGGCTGGTATCTCGAATAGAGGATTATATGATCACTTATCTTAAATGGCGTATCATCATCATCTCAGTTCCGAGAGACCTTGAAAGAGCTATGATTACCGTTCGGTTCCTGAAGTATTACAGTTATAGTTATTAGATTTATCCAAGTGGGAGACTGTTGGATAAGGTGTCTAAGTCCATAACTATTTCTGGTATGTACTTGACCCGACCCGGCATGGTCCATTTGGGTTACATGGCACCATGAAATTGGATAGACTAAATGAGAGAAATAACACATGTGGATTATTAATATATTATAAGTTCTAATATATTAATAATATTATTTAATTAGTTTGATCAAGAATTAATTTAGTGATCAAAAGATAACTAATTAAATATATGGGTTGATTGTGTAAATCATCCATAACTTGTATAGTGGGCTAAGAGGCTCCATGGATTATCAAGTTGGGTTAAACCCATAGGATGCTCCATGGGAGTTACAAACCCATGGGTCATGGAAATGAAGAGTCATGACACATTAGGGTTTACATGGTGTAACCCTATATGTGTCAACACTATATAATGAATATGTTCTCCACCAAAATCGGCTACACATAAGAAACAAGAGGGCTAGGCCGATTTTAGAAGTGTGTATTCTCTCTAAAGTCATTCCAAAAGCATTTGGTGTTGTGTGAAGCATTTGAGGCATCACACTTGGGGTGCTAGGCTCACAAGGTTTCAAGGATCATAAGCAACAACATGGTAAGTTATTCTATCTTTCATTCAAGTTAAAAATTGTTCACCATGTATGCTAGATAGGAATATAACCTTGGAAAATTCAACTTTGCATGATAATTAGACAAACATAGATCCAAGGTTATTAGGGTTTCATGTACACTTAGGAAGTGTTAGAATGCTCAAAACCCATCAGTAAAATCACTCATTGCTAACAAGATGAATGAGGGAGAGTCTGTAGGCACATTCAGGGAATGCAATGACATGTGGACAGGCTAATCAATCTCAATGTGAATTTTGATGAAGAGTTGGAAATCGACACAGTGTTGAACTCTTTTCCTAGTTGTTATGATCAGTTCATATTGACCTAACATTTGAAAAACAATGAAACTACTTTGTTTTAATTACACAACCTCCTATGAACAACTGAAGCAGGAGTGAAAGGAAAAAGTGTTTCCTCCACTCCTACTAGTGCTCTTGTTCTAGCCATAAGTCAAGGGAAAGGAAAAAATAAGAAAGGTCTTCCCAAGCAAAACTGGAAGGGAAAGTTTCGAGATGGGTCGTTAAGTACAGGACCCAAAGGAAAATCCAGTTCTGATGCTCCCCCTGTCTTTGACCCCAAAGAGGCCACTTGCTTCTACTGCAATGACAAGGGGCATTGGAAATGAAGCTTCCTGAAATACTTGTAGGATATCAAGGATGGAAAGGTGAAGATGTGGAGCATGGAAGGATGAACTTGATCACGGGGAATAGAAGATCTTCACCTATCACCAAGATTGGAGTTTATGGATTAATGCTTAGTAGTAGGTCAGGATTAGATTTAATAAATTGTTGCTACTCATTATAGATGACACGAAACATCATTTCTTTTCATGCATTGTTTAAACAAGGTTTAAGATATTCTTTTAATGATGAGAATGGTTCTATTTCTGCTTATAAAAATGGTATTTTTTTTATTTTGAAGCTTTACCTTGTGATGGTGTGTGAAACTGTGATGATTGTAGACAATTTAGGTAATAGTATTTTTCAAATTGCTTCGTCCAATGGTACAGACAAAGCATGCTTGTGGTATTGTTGTCCTGGATACGTTAACAAGAAACACATCGCCCAACTCCAAAATGATGGACAGTTGGACTCTTTTGACTTAAGGTCAGATGATACATGCGAGTATTGTCTATTAGGTAAGATGACATAATCACATTTCACTGGTTCTTGTGAAAGAGGTGAAGGATTGTTGGATCTCATAAACAAAGTTGTGTGTAGGCCCTTCAGATCCAACATAAGGGATGCAAATCGATTCTTTGTGACTTTTATTGATGATTATAGAAGATAAGGCTATATATACTTAATCAAGCATAAGTCAGAAACCTTTGAAAAGTTCAAAGAGTTTAAACAAGAAGTCAAGAATCAATTGGGTAGGAAGATAAATATGCTCTGATATTATAGAGGCGGAGAGTATCTTAGTATCGAGTTCCACAACTACCTCAAGGAAAGTGGAATAGTTTCATAATTGACACCTCCTAGGACACCACAACTTAATGGTATGGCTGAGAGGCGCAAATGAAACTTGTTGGAAATGGTTCTTTCTATGATGATTCGAGCTTCTCTTCCAATCTCACTCTGGGGGTATGCCTTAGAGATTGCCACGTACATTCTTAATCTTGTCCTAAATAAGAAGGTTGCTAAAATACCTCACGAAATATGGATAGGAAAGGTTCCCTCATTGACACATATCAAACTTCGAGGTTGTGAAGCTTCTTTTAGACGAGAGACTCACGACAAGCTTGAACCGCAAAGTGAGAGATGTATTTTCATCGGGTATCCACAGAAGTCCTTTAGATATTTTTCTACATACATAGTGAGAAAGTGTTCTTTATAGCACGAAAGGGAGTCTTTCGCAATAGAGAGATCATATGCAAAGAGGACAATGGGAGTACCATTGCTATTGAAGAGATTCAGGAGTTGAACGATGAAAGAACCTCTGAAGATGCTAGGGTTCAACCTGTGGAAGAAATTCCAGTTGGACCAGTTCATGAATCCTTACCTCTTAGGTGTTCCACTAGAGTTAGAATGCCACCAGAGTTATATACTTTCCTTATTACTGCAGAAGGTGGTACGTTTATCAGTGATTGTACACTGGTAAATTTAGATGAACCAGCTAACTACAAGGAAGTGATGGAAGGCCCTGAGGCTGCCAAGTGGCAAGAGGCAATGGATAATAAGATCAAGTCCATGTATGACAACCAAGTTTGGAATTTGGTTAACAATGTGGCAGGTCGTAAGACAGCTGGGTGCAAATGGATCTTCAAGAAGAGGACCGATATGGTTGGAAAGGTACACACTTTCAAGGCTCGACTGGTTGCGAAGGGCTTTAATCAAACCCTAGGGTTTGACTATGATGAAACCTTTTCACCAATAACTAAGATTAAATCTATTAGGATAATGCTAGCCATAGCTGCATTTCATGACTATGAAATTTGGCAGATGAATGTCAAAACCACTTTCCTTAATGAGAGGTTGGATGAAGATGTTTACATGAGTCAGCCAGAGGGTTTTGTGGATGCAAAGTATCCAAATAGGGTGTTTAAGCTTGAGAAATCAATTTATGGATTGAAACAAGATTCTCGCAGATGGAATATTTGTTTTGACTAGAAGGTCAAGGAGTTTGGATTATCTAGAAGTCAAGATGAATCTTTTGTATATGTCAAAGCTAGTGAGATTATAGTAACCTTCTGGTATTATATGTTGATGACATACTTCTTATAGGATACAACATTCCAACCTTGCAAGAGGTTAAGTCTTGGCTTGAAAAGTGTTTCGCTATGAAGGATCTTTGAGAGGCTGCTTATATTCTAGGGATAAGGATTTTGAGAGATAGGAGTAAAAGTGTAATTGGAATTAGTCAAAGTACATACTTGGAAAAGGTGCTAAAGCATTTTAGTATGGAGAATTCCAAGAAAGGAGAACTGCCTATACAGAGTAATACCAAACTGAGTAAGACTCAGAGCTTGAGTACCGATGCAGAGATAGCAGAAATGAGTAGAGTTCCATATGCTTCTGCTGTTGGATCTATCATGTATGCTATGACATGTACTCGCCCTGATATGGCTTTTGATTTTAGCATGGTCAGTCGTTATCAGGGAAATCTAGGTATAGCTCACCTGGATAGCAATTAAGAATACTCTCAAGTATCTACGAATGACTAAGGACTGGGTCCTTGTATTTGGTGGTAGTGATACGTTAAGAGTAGATGGGTATAGTGACGCCATCTTTCAAACAGACATAGAAAACTTTCGTTCTCAATCTGGCTGGGTGTTTACCCAAAATGGAGGAGCGGTAACCTGGAAATGTTCCAAACAGGAGACGATGGCTGATTCTACCTGTGAATTCGAGTACATAGCGGAAAGCAAAACATCAAAGGAGGATATTTGGTTGAAGAACTTCATCGGAGACCTTGGAGTTGTTCTAGCCATCAAGGAGCCAATGGAGATTTCTATGATAATGAAGGCACAGTTACCTTAACAAAGGAACCAAGAGATCATGGCAGATCAAGACATAATGACAGAAAATACCATTTCATTAGACATTGAGTAGAAGAAGGTCACCTCGTCATGAAGAGGGTATCATTAGAAGAAAATCCTGCAGATCTCCTTATAAAGAATCTGAGTAGGGTCAAGCACGTTCAACATGCTAGAAGAATTGGTATGGAAGATGATATGAGTTTTAGTACTTAGATGGTTATTTTTTGAAACTTGTAACAAAATAAATGTAATTGAATTTTGGTGATTAAATAATGGAGATTTATTTATGAGTTGGATTACCACCTTCTGTCTATTGTTTATTTTGTGCTTCACCTTGCATGTTTTACTTCCCAAATAATTGGATTATTCAAAGATCCACAGTCGATCATACTTTTGGAAGCAAGTAGTGAATCAGGACTATCATGAATTGGATGGTAGATTGTCTAAATAGTTTTAGTTATGGCAATGGTGTTGCTGTAATATTCATGAGTACTTTGAAATGGAGATTTAAGTATTGGATTAACCTACGCTTAGAGAATTACTTCATGGAATTTATCACGAGTAATTTTGAGATGATAATATATTATAATATTTAAATGGAGATATATGAGTTGTAGTTTACAAATTGGTTGTGCATTGAGGATATGTAAACGTATTAGTAATTTGATGTTAAATGTAACACCCTATTTCAGATCGTTTCCATTTCAGGGTGGTGATCAAGGATTGGGTGTTAGCAGGCTTAGGATCCTTGAATAAGTTAGTTTTGGGATCTTTTGGAAGAGGATGATGTATATTGGATGATCCGGGTATTCGGTTTGTGTTTTGGAGTTAAAGGGCATTTCAGTAATTTTTCAACTTGGGCCTCTATGGAAATGGATGTTTGTTTGGGATATGGTAAGTTGGGTATGAACTGATTAAAGCATAGGGTTTCTCTTTACCTTTTCATGGTATTGAAGAAGTTATGGCTTTTGGAATGTGTAGGGTTTGAGGGGGAAGTCTGAGTACGTGGGGCGTATTGGTGCGAAGGGTGGTACACGAGGCATAGTTTAAGGTACACGTACAAGGTTGCATCGGGGGAGTGGATCCTCATACGCTAGGTGTGCGAGGTGTACGAGGGGCGTATGAGGGTTAGAGGAAAACCCCATTTTTAAGTGATTGTACCCTATATAAACTCATTAAGTCGTTAAGGTTAGCCTCTTTACCAGCCTCCAAGTCCCCAAAACCCTAGAAATCGTCTCTAAGCCTTCCTGGTTGTAACTTTGAGCTCATGATGTGCATTCTGGTGTTTTTCGGACATTTCCAAGAAGATGGAGTTTGAGGCAAGGTTCTGAATCAAGGATGAGCTTATGGATTTGGAATATATGCTTCATTTTCAGCTTGCTTGAGGTAAAAAGCTTTGATCTTGTTATTTGTTGGCTTAGATCTAGTTTGTATGAGTTTTTGGTTCATTTTGGTAATGAGAATAAGATCTAGTGGTTTGGTACCACTCCTGGAACTTAGAGTTGCCACTCTTGGTGTTTTCATGGTCCTAGATTCATAAAGTTGGCACCTTTAAGGATTAGAATCCCCCATGCTTGAGTTTGAGTTCATTTAATGGAAGTAGACTGTTACATTTCGAGATTGGGTTCTTTTGGGGCATGCAAAGTCACAAAGTCAATGACTTTTTGGTTCTAGATGTTCTTAGAGAAGTAGATATATGGTTTGGACTGCTGGTCTTGAGCATTAAGTGATTATTGGGGTTTTTGGCTTAATGGATGAGTACGCTGGGCGTACAAGTCTGTACGCGCAGCGTACAAGCCAAATTCCATGCATGCTTAGCGTATAGTTGAGTATGCCTCGCATACTCAGTGTTGGGCTTCCTTTTTGGGCATGAGTGTTTGAGTTATTAATGGGTCATCTGAATACAATAGTACTGGACTAGAAATTTTGGTTGGGCTTTAGGATAAGGACCATGTATGGGGTTTTGGCCCAATTTGGAAAATTGGGCCATGTTTTGGCATTTGTTGGTTATTTGGCTTTTGGGCCTTTCAGGTTGTGAGTTGGGCTTTGGTATTGGATTAAGCTAGGTTAGGAGTAAAATGGTCTTTTTATCCCAAGTATGGATTTATGGTTATAGTTTGGAACCTAGTTGATAATTGGGTGTTGTTTTAATATTGACAAATCGGGGAATTTGTCTGCCAGCAACCAGGGTTCTTCTGTGTATTTCAGTAATGCGAGGGCAGTCTCCTCACTGGGTTTAGCGGGTCGAAGGCACCAATACCAACCCATGGTTTTATGTTAGGATGCTAGATGTCTGTTCGACCCTTGCATGTGTTATATGATGATATATTTATCGGACAAGGCTCGATGCCATGCGGGGCCTGATGAGGATATCATATGTTAGTTATTAGTATGTATTTTTATGATTACCGGGCAAGGCCCGATGAATGTATAGCATGCTATAGTCTTTATGATTATTTCTTGTGCTAGTATGTTTATATGGTTATGTGTGTACCGGGCGGGGATCAATGCCGAGCGAGGTCCGATGACTGGATATATGCTAGTGTTATGTTCATTTTACGTGTTAGCATGATTATGTGATATATTGTATATGTATAGTGGGAGAGGCCCAGTGATAGGCGATGCTTGAGAATAACCGATCTATAACCCGAGCGGGGCCGAGGCAGAGTGAGACTCGAGACTAGGAGAGGCCTGATGGAGGGCAGGGGCCCTGTATGTGGTTCATGTATGTGTGGTATGTGGTATCTTGGGGAATTCACTAAGCTTTGTGTTTATGGTTTTCAGTTTATGTTTCAGGTGCTTTGGTTTTCAAATGGAAGAGCCCGTGGTGATTGCTGGCCACACACCACATGTTTCCACATCTTGTGAATTACTCTGATTTAATAGTGTTTTGGCAAGTCTTGATTACCTTGATTTTTTTGGATGTGTTATGTATTAACAATTTATTTATCTAAAAACGAAAATTTTATGTTATTATTTTTTTTTGGGAAATTACAAGTTGGTATCAGAGCCTTGGTTTGAGGGATTCAGGCACACTCTCGGGTGTGTCTGAACTCAAACTGAGGATTTGGTAAGGTTTTTCAAAAAGCAATATATTTTCTTAAGAAAAATGTTTTCTGGAATAAGAAAAGCGTGTGGTGCATGCAATCAACTGAGGTCAAGTAAGTTATTTCAAAATACCCATACATGTTATTGGTTATGCTTTGACCTGCTAATATGTGGAATCACATGCTAGTATGGGTTAAGGATCTGCTCAGTTTTTGCATGCTAGAATGCTATGAGAGATGCCTTTGTATGCCTATTGTATGAGCTTGTAGACATGCATGCTAGGTATGATTAGAGAATGATAGGTTGACCTGATATGTGTTTCCTAATAGCCTAGGAAGCATGGGATGCTGGTTTGGGTATGATTCGTATGCATAAGGCAATCAGTAGCAGGAATGGGAGCTCCTAGTATGAATTGTAGTTTGTGGGTTGGGAGTGCTACTACTCGAATGCTGCTTTCTTTGTGCTTTGTGGAACTCTTAGGTTATGGGAGTTAACTACCAAGTGAATATGTCAAGTCACATGTGACAAGGGTTGAATAATCTCAGAGTGATGGATTTGACCCTATTGCACAGATCTTGTTTGAGTCCAACCGTTGTAGGGATGAGTATGTTACTCGAAGGATTATTTAAGCCTTGTTACATGTGATTGTATTCATAAGGTGGGTGACTGTAATTATGTGGAGTTCTTCAGTAGCTGATGGCAGGGTGTGGTCGGGAACCTGGGAAGCCTAGGGGTTGCTTCGGTGGATTTTGTTATGCTGGATCGTGAGTGTTTAGTGTATGGATTTTATAAGGTGACTTAGAGGATTCAGGATGATTCTTGAGGAAAGTACGGATAGGTGTGGAAGGTAATATTGGGCCTGTACTACTGAAAGCACAAGATCCATACTCGAATCGGGGAGAGTCTTGGAAAACCTAAGAAGCTTGTGGAATGAGGATTCTTGGGTATATTCGTATTCTTCTTGCATATTGTTTGGTATGGTGTTGAACACTCAGGAGTGGGGTCTAAATTCTGGTTCCCGCTTAGTAGTAGGTATTGAGCCGATCGATGCGCGGTCGTGGGAGTTCATCTCGTTGGATATTACTCGCGGTACTTCGGATTGGACTTTAGTGGGCATTGGTTTAGCCAAGGAAGGGATTTTGGAGCTCTTGGATGGCCATCTCATGGCCTTTCCGAGGTTGTAATAGGAAAGTTGGGAACTCGTTTGGAGCCCAATGCTTGTGAACCTCTAGAATCTTTCAGGAAGGTGGATCCTGTTGTTAGTTATTGTCATCTGGGATCGAAAGGGAGTTTTTCACCATGTTCTTCATATGGTTGGGGTAATTTAGGAGGAGGAGGTCAAAAATTTTTCGGATGCTTTGTGGGTATCTAATCTTCTATATTCTTCTGGGTTGTATTGAAATTTGTATTGCATTGGAATTTTGCTAGTTTGAGATAATTTATATCTCGGGATGGTTTTCTACTAGTGTCTGGATTATATTTTCAAGGATTATGATATGCCATTTTGCATGCCGGGAGTCTTTGATGAATATTCAGAGGGCCGTATCTTGGAGGACATTTGGTCAGAGTTAGTGGGTTAGTTCTCCAGTGATGTAACACCATAAATTTTCAAACCAAAATTTTCATTTTAAACATAATAAAACACATGTCACATTTTATAAAAAATCACAAGTATCAATTTATCAACACATATTTCAAAATTGGTTATCATAAATCCAGGATCCTCCAAAAACATATCTTCAGCTCCGATGTGTGTATAATCAAGCCGGTGCCTTCCCACGATCTTGAGAAGTACCTGAAACACATAACACGGTAAGCACGAAGCTTAGTGAGTTCCCCAAAATACCATACACATCTCATTAGCCACTCGAGGCTATAAATTAATAAGACCCTCTTGTCAATGTGTCTCAATGGGACCCTCTGGTCCCACAGCTCGGGTGGACCCCCTAGTCCTAACTTAGTAAACTCAGAATAATACACATCATAGATCACAAAGAGATAATACAGGATATCACAATTCTCAATATAAACACATAAGACCCTCTGGTCACACAAATCGGATTACCACTCTAGGTATGTATAGTGAGAAGACTCACCTCGTAAGAACTCGGATAACCTCGAACTCGAATCACAGGTCTAGCCTCCGTCTAACACATACGATAATTATCCCTAATTAATAATGACTCTCAATGAAGCTAAACTAACCCTTCTATAACTCATAGAAGGGTTAAATATCATTTTACCCCTCCATGGCCTTAATAGTCCACAAATTTACCAAACCCTAATAGTCAACCAAAAGTCAACGGCAGCACGTACGCTACGCGTACCAACTCTCTACGTTGGGCGTACTCTACTGCCATGCAGGCATCAGGGATGCTCGACCCCTACGCTGCGTGCATTGGGATTACGCTGAGCGTACGTCCCAGTTTCACTCTTTCTAGTCATTTGGTTTTAATCAGTTAAGACCTTAGCTCGTATCACATATCTGGACTCCCTAAATGCTCTTACTCCATAAAGTCAGCGACTTTAAGCCTTTGCATGGATGATAAGGTAACAAACACCCAAACCTCTCACTCTATTATCTTAAAATGCTCATATCTCATGCATGGTTTGATTCCAACTTCCAAGTATCTATTTTTATGACACTACACCACTATAGACACTCAAAGGAGCTGATCATAGTATCTAGAGCTCAATATCTCATAAAGTATCCGAATTTTGGGAAAAAACCCTAAAATGCTCTAATATGATGCACAAATCAAAAGAGTGAGAAAGCTTTGAGCTTTATACCTCTAGATGAAGCTCCCAACAAAGATATGCTCAGATCCAAGGCCTGGACTCTCACTCCTTTTTCTCCAAAGCTCCTTCTTCACTCCAAGAACAAAAAAAATCACTTAAAGGTTCTCAAATGGACTCACAAGCTCTATGAACGAAGGTTTAGGGTTTTAGAGGGTTGTTTGTCTGAGGATGGTGGCCAGGAATGAGGCCATCATATCCTTTATATAGGGACATACCACTAATTAGGGTTTTCACTCTGGGCCTAGTAGGCCCAGTGTACCCTCTGGTATACCCAACGTACTAGGTAGCTTCTGCATCAATAAGATGCACATGAGTACGCTGAGCTCACACTCGCGTACGCCCCACGTAGTCATTTGCCATCTTTTTCTCTATAAGGGCTAAACTTGACAGGTACCACAAGAACAAGGGTTTATAAGGTATACCTAGACTTGGGATTCTACAATTCTCCTCCACTAGAATCAGACTTCACTCTCGAAGTCATGCTCCGAAAACAATTTTGGATACTACTCTTGCGTCTCAGACTCCGGCTCCCAAGTTAACTCTGCCCCTTCCAATGTTGCGACTGGACCTGAACAAGGGGCACCTCTTTGTTCCTCAGAACCTTCATCTTCCGATCCAAGATCGAAATCGGCCTCTCAATATAATTCAGGCTCGCATCCTCTTGAATGTACTTTAAGGGCACCACCGCCGTCTCATCGGCTACACACTTTCTCAGATGAGACACGTGGAAGGTGTTATGGATCTGACTCAACTCTGCAGGTAACTCCAACCGGTATGATACCTTCCCCACCCTAGTGGTTACTCTAAAAGGAATGATGTATCAGGGCCCCAATTTGCCCCGTTTCCTGAATCGGATCACCCCTTTCCGTGGGGACACCTTTAGGAGGATAAAGTCTCCAACCTGGAACTCTAACTCAGATCGTCGCTGATCTGCGTAACTCTTCTGGTGACTTTGGGCTGCCAATAACCTCTGTCTGACATACTAAATTTGCTTTGTCGTCTTTAACACTATCTCAGTTCCACCTATCACTCTCTGCCCTACTTCTCCCCAACAAATGGGTCCGACACCTCCTATTGTATAGAAGCTCAAAGGGAGGCATACCGATACTCGAATGATGGCTATTGTTGTAAGAAAACTAAGCCAAGGGAAACTATGTGTCCCAACTTCCTCCGAAGTCCATAACACATGCATGCAACATTTCCTCAAGCATCTGAATCATCCGCTCACTCTGCCCATCCGTCTGCGGGTGGTATGCGGCACTAAAATGCAGACGTGTGCCCAACTCTTCATGAAATTTCTTCCAAAACCTGGAATTAAACGCACGTCTCGATCTGAAACTATCGAGGTCAGCACCCCATGACGTGCTACCACCACTCTCATATAAATCTCCGCCAGTCTCTCTGTAGAAGAGCTCTCACTAACAGCAAGGAAGTAAGCACTCTTCGTTAGACGGTCCACAATCACCCATATCGCATCGACCCCACGCCCCGTCCTCGGTAACTTGGTGATAAAGTCCATAGAAATCTGTTCCCACTTCCATCGGGGAATCTTTAAGGGTTGTAATGGACCATGTGGACATTGGTGCTCTGCCTTAACCTGGCGGCAGGTCAAGCACCTCTCAACTACCTGTCACACCCCCAAACCAGAACGGCAGAATCGTTCGAGGGCGGATGACTTCATGTAGTATCGTAACAGTTGAATACATAGTAAAGAAAGTAAAACAACCATCATATATATATATATATATATATATATATATATATATATATATATATATAATTTAAAAGTTACATTGTTGAATGATACTTGTTCAAAACAAATTACAATATGATGACAAAATGAGTTTTAAACTAAAGCCTTAGCGTCACTTCTCCAAAAGCAGGGGTTTACTTGTATTACTAAATCCCTGAGAAATACACGTAGTTTTTGAAAAAGTGTGAACAATTAAGTTGGTGAGTTCATAAGCGTTTATGTATAAAATTTTTAAGTTTGGTATAAAATCACTGAGTTTGTTTCTGAAAATCCAATATTTTTCCATGAGTGTGTGGTAGTTTAAAAGTTCCAAAACTGTAATGCATTAGTAGTTTTTCATGCCTAGAATAACAACTTTAGGTATGTATAAAATCACTAAGACATTTGATAACCCCGTAAATCATCGTGTTTTTAATAATCCATGTGAGTTTTATAACCATGCTATTGACCTAGACTGCATGTAACAATGTTCTTCAGGCGTTGGAATGTTATGACGTTTGTCACCCCATACCTGCCGGTCTAACTGTTTCTAGTAGCTTAGGTGCGGGATTGTCAATCCCGTATAGATCTATACACAAGTATCACACTCTCCATACAAGAGATTATGGTATATAATACATGACTTTAAGTGCATACTTGAAAGTACAAGAAGTTGAATGTCTCACAAAACTTAGTATCAAATAGATTTACGTATGAAAAGTCCATTAGTTCTTGTATATGAAAGTATTTCTTTGCTGTAGTACTCATAGTATGTAAAATCTCCTAAATATCTAGTAAACTATACCTATTATAGTTTTTCCAAAAGTATGTTTCATTTGTACGATAAACCCTAGTGTAGTGTCGACTTTGTATGTAAAGTATAACATTATTGAACGTTTATACTCAAAATATAAATAAAGTGTTTGATATTTATATAACAATATGTTTCATTCCTAAAAGACAAAGTGTTATCATGATATGTTGTATGAGAATGTTTTCGTATGATAGTTATAAATCACATATGATTTATTATATAAGAAAAAGTATAACAAGAGATTGATGTTTTTCACACGAGGATAACTGTGTGTATACTTGTATTCCCCCCCCCCCCCTTAAAAGTGTATAAAAGCAGTTGAAAACGTAGTTATAGGGGTATGAACTCACTTGATAGAGTGAAGATGGTGAGATGAAAACTGAGCAAAACTTCGACAGGAGAATGTTGATTTCTCGGGATTTTCGGGAATCTCGGGAATCTTGGAAGTGTAAAACCTTCCTTTGGAACTTGGATGTGAAGACCGAGGCTTCGGGATGGCTTGGGGGATAAAAACGAAGAGCTTCGGCACGAGAGAGAAGAGAATTGAGCAATGTAACCCGAAACCCTTTGAGCTCTATTTATAGCCCAATTTTTGGGTCCCATGTCGTGGCAAGAGGGTTTCCCATGTCGTGGAGTCGATCCTATCCTCTTCCATGGACGAGATGTCTCCTGCCAAGCCTGAAAACCCATTAGTCATGGTGCCACGTCGTGGCCATCTGTGCCATGTCGTGGCCAGCCTGACAGCCTCAAATTTTGTGTCTCAAACTTCTAAAACGCATAACTTTCGTGTACAAGTTCCATTTTCGACGTTCTTTATATGCACGTGAAGGTGAGCATATACTCTACAACTCTCGTTTAGACTCCGTCGGCTAATTTTGACTTTATTTTTAATATATCATTTTTAACAGGCCGGGACACGAAAAGTCCGTTAAAAATCCATAACTTCTTCATCAGTCGTCCGTTTTCGCCAAAATTTTTACCGTTGAGCTACTGTCGTTGAGATCTTCGATTCTCATTTAGATTGTTTCGGCCAAAAATCCCTCGATCTCTATTTCGAGTTTTTAGCTATCTACTGCTACATCTAAAACTTTGAAAAATCATAACTTCCTCATACGAAGTCAGATTTGGGTGTTCTTTTTATGTATGTTCACAGTTTAATGATAGCTACGACTTAAATTTAGATACTTAAGGTTAAAAAGTATTTTATTAAAACTTCACGTTTTACGTTTAATCGTATTGATGGTTTGGTTGTGAATCTTAGGTTGGTTATAACTTCTTCGTTGTAACCCGGATTTTAGTGTTCTTTATATTTCTGAAAACCTTTATATGTTAACTATCATTTTAGGCAACCCAAAAGAGAGTTTTGAACATTTTATTTTTGACGTTATTTTCATTATATCAAAAGAGATTACAATTCTTGACTTTTTAGGTCATTCCATTGATTCAAAATATCGGGTTGTCACATCATCCCCCCATTAGAGGGAATTTCGTCTCGAAATTTAATGTTCGATAAATATTTATGGATTAGGGAAAGAGATGCGGATACTTTTGTTTTATTTGATCTTCTCGCTCCCAAGTGTATTCAGGTCCTTGTTTTGCATTCCAGCGGACCTTCACAATGGGTATGCGACTTTGTTTTGTTTTTTAATTTCATTATCCATGACCTCAATTGGTTCCTCTATAAAGTGGAGACTCTCGTTGATTTCGATTTCGTCTAGAGGGACGACGAGGGTCTCATCGGACAAACATTTCTTCAAGTTGGACACATGAAAGGTAGGATGTACGTTATTGAGTTCCTGTGGTAGTCGAAGTTTGTATGCTACTGGACCGATCCTTGCAAGGATCTCGAATGGTCTGGTATACCTTGGGTTTAGTTTCCCACATTTTCTGAAACGTATTAACCATTTCCAGGGCGAGAACTTTAATAACACTTGGTCCCCGACTTGAAATTCCAAGGGCTTCCGTCTTTTGTCCGCATAAATCTTTTGTCTGTCTCTTAGAGCCTTTAGTCGTTCCCGAATCTGAACAATTTTCTCAGTTGTTTCTCTTATGATTTCCGGGCCTGTGAGAGCGCTGCCGGGTACTTGTCGCTTGGCTAGTTGCGTGTGACCCACTTTAGCCCAGCACAGTGGTGATATGCACTTTCGACCATAGAAGGCTTCGAATGGAGCAACTTTAATGCTGGAGTGATAGCTATTATTATTCGAGAATTCGACTAGTGGTAAATGGGTATCCCATGCTTTACCAAAATCGATTACACAAGCTCTTAGCATATCTTCCAAGGTTTGTATGGTCCTCTCACTTTGACCGTCTGTTTGTGAATGGTAAGTGGTACTCATGTCTAGCCTCGTCCCTAGAGATTTTTGTAGCGACTGCCAGAATCGCGAGGTGAACCTACTATCTCTGTCGGAGATAATGGATATTGGTACACCATGTAGTCGTACAATCTCTCGGATGTATGTTCGAGCTAGCTTCTCCATCTTGTTGGTTTCCTTTATTGGTAGGAAGTGTGCGGATTTTGTTAATCTATCGACGATTACCCAGATGGTGTCTAGCCCACCTGCTGTCTTGGGTAATTTGGTTATGAAATCCATGGTTATCTGCTCCCACTTCCACTCGGGTATTTCGGATTGTTGTAGTAATCCTGATGGCTTTTGGTACTTTACCTTGACTTTGGCGTAAGTCAGACACTTGCCCACATAGGTAGCGATCTCTGCTTTCATGTTCGGCCACCAATATAGTTTCTTGAGGTCCAGAGACCTCTTGTCCGCACCTGGATGCACGGAGTATCGAGTCTTATGAGCCTCATTCATGACTACATCTCTGAATCCACGAAACTTCGGCGTCCAGATCCGATCCATGAAGTAACGAACTCCGTCACCCTTGATTTCAAGATTTTTATCCACTCCCCTTAAGGCTTCACCCGTCACATTCTCTGATTTCAAGGCTTCCCTCTGAGCTTCCTTGATTTTCATGGACAGGTGTGAATGGATCGTCATGGTTAAGGATTTCACTCGGCAGCCCGAGTATTCCTTTTGACTAAGAGCATCAGCCACCACATTCGCTTTTCCTGGATGATAACGAATTTCACATTCATAGTCATTCAACAGTTCAACCCATTGTCTTTGCCGCATGTTGAGTTCCCTTTGATTGAAGATGTGTTGAAGGCTCTTATGATCGGTAAAGATTGTGCATTTCATGCCATAGAGATAGTGTCTCCAGATCTTTAGCGCGAATACAACTGCTCCCAGTTCGAGGTCGTGTGTAGTGTAGTTGACCTCATGCGTCTTGAGTTGTCTCGAGGCGTAGGCGATGACCTTTCCTCGTTGCATCAGAACACATCCAAGACCTTGATTAGATGCATAACAGTAGACCACGAAGTCTTCTGTTCCTTCTGGCAAGCACAATATAGGTGCACTGCATAGTGCTTGCTTCAGTGTTTGGAATGCAGCGTCTTGTCTTTCTTCCCAATTGAAAGTTACACCCTTCTGCGTCAAGGTGGTAAGTGGTTTAGCAATCTTCGAGAAGTTTTGTATAAATCTTCAGTAATAGCCAGCAATGTCCAAGAATTTTCGGATTTCCGTTGGGGTTCTTGGTGTTGACCAGTTCTTTATTGCCTTGATTTTGGAAGGGTCCACGTGTATCCCGTCTTTGCTAACCACATGACCTAGGAAATCTACTTTCCGAATCCAAAATTCGCACTTTGAGAATTTTGCATATAGCTTCTCTTTTCTTAGAGTTTCCAAGATTTGTCGGAGGTGTTGACCATATTCCTCTTTACTCTTTGAATAAATGAGTATATCGTCTATGAACACGATCACAAATTTGTCCAGGAATGAATGACACACTCGGTTCATTAAGTCCATGAACACCGTGGTGCATTTGTTAATCCAAAGGGCATCACTACAAACTCGTAGTGACCATAACGAGTTCGAAAGGCTGTTTTGGGAACATCTCCTTCCAAGACTCGTAGCTGATGATACCCGGATCTCAAATCGATCTTTGAGAAATAACTCGCTCCTTGGAGTTGGTGGAACAAGTTGTCGATGCGTGGTAGGGGATATCGGTTCTTGATAGTGAGCTTGTTGAGTTCCCGGTAATCGATGCACATGCGGAAAGATCCATCCTTCTTCTTTACGCTCAGGACTGGTGCTCCCCAAGGTGAGAAGCTCGGTCTGATGAATCCTTTGCTGAGTAGTTCGTTTAATTGGCTGGATAATTCTTTCATCTCAGCTGGCGCTGGACGATACAACGACTTAGCTACTGGGGTAGCTCCGGGGATTAAATCGATTCTGAACTCGACTTGTCATTCTGGTGGGACTCCTGGAAGATCTTCAGGGAAAACATCGGGAAAATCGCAGACCTCTGGAATGTCTTTGGGGTCTTTCTCTTCTTTTTCCTTATCTACTACGTGGGCTAAGAAGGCATGGTACTCCTTACGCAGGTATTTTTAGGCTTTGACGCAAGAGATGATTTGTAAAATGGTACCGGGTTTCTCACCATAAATGACAAGAGTTTTGCCGTTTGGCATATTTAGGCGAACGACCCTTTCATGACACAGTATATCGGCATGGTGTAGGCTTAACCAATCCATACGGATGATGACATCAAAGCTCTTTATAGTGATCGACATTAGATCGATTTGAAATGAATGTTCGTTTAGAGTTAGTGTGCAGCCTATGTACATATCTTTTGTGCTTTCTGTTCTACCGTTTTCCATTTCTACTGTAAATATCTTATTGAGTGATTGCGGGTTCTGTTTTAGTATGTGTTTGAATTTATGACTCACGAAACTCCTCTCCGCACCACAATCAAAGAGTATGCATGCATAAGCATTATTGAGGAGAAACATACCCGTAACCACCATGGGATCAACTATTGCTTCATTCTGCCCTATTGCCAGCACTCTTCCTATGTCGCCAGCATTCCTTGCCTTAAGGCAGTCCCTCTTGTAGTGTCCAGCCTCCCCACACCCATAACACGCCTGACCCACACCGACTCCAGGGACTTGTGTGATTGGTTGTGCCGGTGCCTTACAGAAACAGGCAGTGTGCCCTTTCTTGTTGCAGTTATTGTAGTGCATCTCCCGATAATTTCCGTTTTGATGGAAATTGCATTTGCTGCACTTCGGTAGGTTCCCAACGTATTGCTTTGCTGGTGCAGAGGTAACAGGAGCAACAGTGGGGGTAGTAGCGGCAAGGACTGCCACTATTTGTTGCTTCTTGGAAGGTTCCTGTGAACACTGACTCTTTCTCTTGTTCCAAAACTTCTTCTTGCTGTTGTTGTTGGTACTGATATTGTTGTTGTTGTTTCCTATGGTTTGCTCCGGGACAGCAGTTGCGAAGCCTTGACAGATTCCATGGTCAACGAGAGCTTGTGCCAACTGTTTGGCGCTATCGAAAGTGATTGATTTGGAAGCTAGTACACTTCATCAAATCTGGGGTGACAGTCCCTGCTAGGTCCAGTTTAGTGTTGCGTCTTTTGGGCTCGTTAGCTAGTCCAAGTTTTGTCTCCGGTATGGGCCTGTCCATCCATGAGTTTTATGTAGGGTTTATTATAAATAGATGCTTGCATGCATCCTAGAACGTAATGATTAGATAAGAATTGATAGAGATTTTCAAGCGTATTCATCGTTCTTGTGTTGTAACCCTAGAATCCTCTACAGCGGAAGTTCCTAATCGAGCTCTGCTGAGGATTGAGTTAATCGAATCATTCGACTCATTCAGATCCATTCTTGTGTTTTATTTCATTGTTTTTACGTTCTTTATTTACCTGTTACAAAGATCTAATCGATCAAAGAGTTATTATAACTCATCAATTAGTATCAGAGCAGGAGGCTGTGTAATTCATACACATCTCTTCTGTAAAAGAAGCGATTAGGGTTATTCCGCATTAACTGATATTTATTGAGCCGTCATTCCATAATTGACGTAACTCAGCATTTATTTGTTTTGCCCTAATATTACATATTACAAGTCTGATCTTTCAAACAGGTTAAACGATCAAGCATGGACGATTCTCAAACTAATCCTATCAACATCTCAAACAACATTGGATTGACAACAAAGATTCCTATTCTTTACACCCAGGATTACGAAGTTTAGGCACATCATTTTGAAGACTATGTCATCGGATCTGAAGATAATGGGTATCTTATTTGGGAAGCTATTGTGTCTGGACCATTTGCTCACTCAGGAACATCCAAAATCATTAAAACTTAGAAAGAGTATAATGATATGTTAAAAGATGTTAAAGACGTTGCTCAAGACGAAAAGGAAAAGTTTTAGTGAAACATTAAATCATTGAGACTGATCCGATTCGCTCTTCAATCAAATACATTTAGGTTGGTGAGTTCCTGCAGTACCGCTAAAGAAATCTGGGATCGGCTGCGAGAGCTGTATTCCACAGATGAAGATTTGGAGCACTCTATTCAGACTTAGCTTTTGTCTGAGTTTGGAGAATTTAAGCAAAATTCTGATGAAACTGTTACTCAGACGTTCGATCGCTTCAATCATCTTCTTAGCAAGATGATCAAACATGATATAGAAAGGAAGCTGATTGAACAGAAGGTCACCTTTTTGAATGGCTTAAGATCCGAATGGAGAGCTGTTGTGTCTACAATTAAAGCTCATGAGCAGTTCAAGTCTTATTCGCTGGCAAAGCTAGTGGGAATTTTGAAATCCCAAGAAAAGATTGTCATGCAAGAAAAGAATGTAGTCTCAAGTTTGGGGTCCTTGGCCCTCCTGTCCAAAAGCAAAAATGTGGTAGAAGATGAAGATCTAAACCTAGAAGACTATGATCATACTTCAGAAGATTATGCAATGATGGTGTCTAATCCAAAAAGATTTATCAAGAAAAGGTTCCCTACCAATAAGAACCGAAATTGGCAGGGAAGCTATAGTTCTGAAAAGGTTAGGGAGGAGCCGAAGACAGAAGAACCAAAGAAAGAGGTGAAGGTTGACGGAGATTCTGGTGTAAGCTGCTATTACTGTGGAGGAAAGAACCATTATGCCAAAGATTGTGTTCTGAAGAAAATGGCAGAGAAAGATGAGGAAAAAGATGAAGAGGCTGTTTTGATGAAAAAGCTGGAAGAAATTAAGAGGAAGAAAGCTGCTATTAACCCTTCTATGAATGCTCTTATTGTACAGGGTTCGGCAAAGGATGACGAGTTCGGTGGCGTGGAGGTGTGGTCTACCGACTCAGAAGATGATGAGGTGAGAAAGCCTTCACATGGAAAGGCGTATGTAGCTAGAGGCGGTGAAAGCAGTGGAAAGTGTTTGATGGTGACTGATGTATCTCACATGAGGGGATACAATACTGATAGTGGAAAAGAGGACACCAAGGAGCGAGAGGACTTATGCTTCACAACAAAACCTCTCAGTGTGCAGATCAATGAGCTTGATGAATTGATCAAGAAGGTACAATCTCTTTTTATTTCATTCAAAGTTCCACAAAAATCATATGAAAACGAATTAAATAACTTAAATTCAAGAATCTCAAATATGGATAGTTGTTTAACTCAAACACGGGTCACCAATTCTAACCTAACTGACCAAATAAGCAGGGTGTCATCCAAGAGTGAGGAACGAAGGATGTGGATTGAGCTAAAGGAGTCGGAGCTGATTAAGTCGAAGGATGAAAACATTTATTTACAAAGAGACAATTTGAAACTTTTAAAACAAAGAAATGTTTTTTGTTTGATTGCTAAAAGACTTTATACTAACATTACTCAACTGCATCTGAATTGTGAAATAGGGCAGAAAATACATCGCATGATTTTACCCTTCCTTGAGTTTAAGGAGGATGAAATCGATGCTGAAGCATACAATTGTGAAAGCGCTGTATCGTCTGATGATGTGAATCCCACTTATATGTATGGTCTGGACAAAATCGAATCTTTTATAAAGTCCAAGGACCATAAGGACATGCTGAAAAATCTTTTGGATGAAAACGATAAGCTGAAACTAAGGACCGAAACCATACAAAAATTTGACTAATTGAATGCCAATTTAAGTTCAGAAAATAAAATTGATGTTGAAAACTCATCTGAATTTAATGAGGACGATGATTTGAGTGAAATTTCTGTAGAGGATGAAGTTGACTGTTCTGAGTTTGTCAAGAGCGAACCAGAAAACCAAAAAAATCTAATTTCTGAAAATTCTGTGGAGTTTGCTCGTTTGTCCCAAAATAAGTCCCCGATTCTTGAAGAAAAGGCTGTTGTGTACCAAAAGGTGAGAACAACACCAAATCAGGTATATAAGGTCACAGGAGTAACCGAGCATCAAACAACCGAACTCACTGCCATAGTGAACGAAGATAACGTAGATGGCTGTGATGAGTTTTTCTGGTCTGCTCCTATAGATAATGCCGAGGAAACTGTTGGTCTATCTGAGCGGACGTCCTGGAAAACCAAAGGAAGATATGTACCAGAGCCACTGAACAAGCCTGACAACTTCGACGTGCCAAGCACAAGTGGCACAAAAGATGTACCTGTAGAAGAAGTCACTTCCACAAGCGAAACCTCATCTGTGAAAAGCGAACCGGCTGACAAGAAGCTGAAACAGAAGGCTAACATCCACCTACAGCCGAAACAAGTGAAGGATCAAAAGCAGCAAAGGAATCTAAGATACAAAAAGAATCTCTCAGAACGAAAGCAGTTTTGGCAATCTCAAAATGCTCATTTCTCCTATCATGATAAAAATTCAAAGCTAGAGAAAAGTGCTTTCAGGCCGCAAGAGGGTAACAGCGACCGAAAGGACAGGTTCGGTTCTGAGAGCAAAAACAACCGAAAGGATAGGTTCGGTTCAGAGAACAATAACAACCGAAAGGACACGTTCGGTCCCAAGAGCAACTGCTACCGAAGATCCAGGTTCGGTCCCTCTAATGACCATGAACAAAAGGGCCACTTAGAACCTCAAGTCAAGAAAGACTCCCAGTCTAAATTCTCTCGTTCTCATTCCTCTCATTCTCAATCCTTTTCTAAACCTAATTTTGTTCCTGCTCAAAATCCAAAATCATCAACGAACTTGAAAGGAAAATCGAAGGTTTCCTTAGTCAAGGATGATCGAAAGCAGTCCAAGGTCCAAACGCCGAAACCTGAAACCAAAACGACTGTAACAAATCCTAACAAAATCAAAGTATTCACTATTAAGAAGAAAGATGAAACAACTTTAATAAAAAGAACATATCTTGTTGATGTTTCTCTTACTATTCCTGTTCCTGTGAAAGACTCACGTGGGCCCAAGAAACTCTGGGTTCCTAAATCTGCTTAATTTTTGCAGGTTATCAGTGATGAGTAGTTCGACGAAGAATGGTACATTGACAGTGGCTGCTCACGTCACATGACAGGAAGGAAGAAAGAGCTAAGGGAATTTCGATCTCTTCCAAATGGTGGAAATGTCAAGTTCGGTAACAACTCTTATGGAACGATAAAGGGTTATGGGATGATAACCAATGGAGACTTCACAATAAGAAAGGTGGCATACGTTGAAGGGCTACAGCATAACCTCATCAGTGTATCTCAACTAGTAGGAGGTACCGGTCTCAAGGTTTCATTTGATGATGAAGGCTCAGAAATCATCGAGAAGAAATCAAATAGGGTGATTCTCAAATCAGAACGGAAAGGCGAAATGTTTCCTCTCAATCTCAAACCAATCAAAGGAAATCCAACTATATGTCTTTTATCCAAAGCTCATTCTGACGAAAGCTGGTTATGGCACCGAAGGCTCTCACATCTCAACTTCAAGGACATCAACAAGCTTGTCACAGGAGGTCATGTCAGGGGTCTCCCATTGCTCAAGTTTGATCGAGAACATTTGTGTGCTGCGTGTGAAATGGGGAAGCAGTGTCGTCAAAGTCACCCATCCATTGTAAGCACTAAAGTTGTTGAACCACTTGAGTTACTTCACATTGACTTGTGTGGTCCATCATCAATCGAAAGTATTGGCGGTAGCAAGTATATTCTTGTTATTGTTGATGATTTTTCACGTTTTACATGGGTGTTCTTTCTGAAGCACAAATTTGAGGCTACTCATAAGCTAAAGATGTTTATTAAGCAGGTTGAAGTGCAACTGAGAAAAGTCGTTCGGAACATTAGGAGCGAAAATGGATTGGAGTTCAAGAACAAAGAATTTGAAGACTTTTTGGAAGAAAAAGGAACCAGTGACAACTTCTCAGCCCCCTACACGCCTCAACAGAACGGAATTGTCGAAAGACGAAACCGATCCTTGTGTGAGGCGGCTCGAACCATGCTCAGTTTCGCTTCTCTACCTTTATATTTCTGGGCTGATGCTATTGCTGTAGCATGTTTTACGTAGAACAGGTCTTACCTCAACAAGCGTTTCTCTCTTACTCCATATGAGATCATCAACAACAGGAAGCCGAACGTAAAATTCTTCCATGTATTTGGGTCACGATGCTTCATCTTCAATTCCAAAGAACATCGTAACAAGTTTGATGTTAAAGCTGATGAAGGAATTTTTCTGGGATACTCACTTACTTCAAAAGCATACCGAGTTTTAAATAAGCATTCCAGAAAGATTGAAGAAACATATTATGTGACTTTCGATGATAGCTACGTCAAGAAGCTAAAGGCCACGGAAGAAACAGTTGAGGAGATTTTCTCTCTAACAGGTCAAGTCACGGCCTCAATTGCTAATCTATTTGAACAGTTTGTAGAATTATTCGATGAACCTGAGAAAGCTATTCTCTCGAAAGCCAAGGCAGCAGACAACAAAGTCGACCATCTGATGCAAATCGTCGAAGATGCCGCCAAACGAATGGGTGAAGGTGAACAAGTTCCAAACGAACCTCTTCAGTAAGGCGCTTCAGTTGAGGGGGAGAGTCCATCTTCTTCAAAAATGCCAAGCTCACAAGTTGAGGAGGAGAACTCTATTCCAGTTGCACCCGAAAGCTCTACTGCACCTGAAGGTACTGTAGCACCCAAAAGCTCAACACCACCCGAAAGCTCAACTGCACCCGAAAGTCCAGCTACACCTGAAAGCTCATCAGTCAAGGGGGAGAATTTTGATACGTTTTACGATGATGATAGCCAATCTGAATTAGAAGAAATGGTGAATGCTGAATTGGATCCATCCTATGATCCAAATTACCCTCCTCTTGATAAATGGACCAGATATCATCATGTATCCCAAGTAGTGGGTAATGTATCTGAAAAGGTCCTGACCCGATCTCAACTGAAGGCAAAGCAAATATCTCTATTCTCCAAAGTAGAGTTTTGCATGTATAACTCTTTCGTATCAAAAGTTGAACCGAAGATAGTTAATACTGCTCTTGATCATTCTGACTGGGTTCAAGCTATGCAAGATGAACTTAAGGGGTTCAAAAGAAACAAGGTATGGTGCCTCATTCCCACTCCTAAAGATGCCTCAGTTGTTGGTCTCAAATGGGTGTTCAGAAACAAAGTGGACAAGGAAGGAAATGTGATTCGAAACAAAGCTCGTCTCATGGTGAAAGGATACTGCCAGGAAGAAGGAATTGATTACGAGAAAACTTTTGCTCCGGTAGCTAGGATGGAATCTGTTCGAATATTTCTGGCCTACGCTGCACACAAGAACTTCGAGGTCTACCAAATGGACGTAAAGTGTGCATTTCTGAATGAAGAACTTGAAGAAACGGTATACGTGGAGCAACCTCCAGGTTTTGTTAATGAAATGTTCCCCAATCACTGCTATATTCTGGACAAAGCAGTTTATGGTCTGAAGCAAGCACCTAGGGCATGGTATGAAACGCTGACCAAGTTCTTAAAGATGTCAAAATTCAAACAAGGTTCGGTTGACCCAACCTTCTTTCGTAAGAGGGAAGGTAACCACCTTATGATTGTTCAAATCTATGTCGATGATATCATCTTTGGCTCAACGAATCCTAGCTTAAGAGCTGAATTCAGAAAGCTGATGGAGACTAAATTTGAAATGAGTTCAATGGGTCCGATTAACTTTTTCCTTGGTTTAAATATTAGATAGGGACCCGAAGGCATCTTTATCAATCAGGAAGCATACACCAAGACTCTCCTTGCTAAATTCGGCATGATGGGAGATTCAAAGGTTAAAGTTCCAATGGCGTTCGGCACCAAGCTCACACCATCCTTAGAAAACCGGCAGTCGACATTACATTATATCGCCAGATGATAGGTTCTTTAATGTACCTCACTGCTAGCAGGCCTGATATAATGTTTTCTTTGTGTTACTGTGCTAGATTTAAGGCAAATCCTCGTGAACCACATATGCTTGCAATGAAAAACATACTCAAATATCTGAAACAAACCACCTCTCTCGGTTTATGGTATCCATCAAACTCAGGTTTCTTCGTTCAAGCCTACTCAGATGCAGACCTTGGCGGCTGTGGTTTAGACACGAAAAGCACCACTGGAGGATGCCAATTCCTCGACGGGAAGTTGGTTAGCTGGCAATTAAAGAAACATACATGTGTGTCTCTGTCTACAGCCGAAGCAGAGTACATCGCAGCTGCCTCCTGTACA
Organism: Lactuca saligna; assembly: GCF_052625555.1. NCBI lineage: Eukaryota > Viridiplantae > Streptophyta > Magnoliopsida > Asterales > Asteraceae > Lactuca > Lactuca saligna. The sequence continues at coordinate 47,355,456 of NC_136420.1, read as the reverse complement.
TCTCAAGTGATTTGGATCCAAGGCCAGCTCTGTGACTATGGACTCAATATGAAAAAGATCCCACTATATTGCGACTCAGAAAGTGCAATTAGGATCTGTCATAACCCAGTGCAACATTCCAAGACCAAGCATATAGCACTACGGTATCACTTCAGAAAGGATCATGTGGAAGATGGGAACGTCGAAATTCACTTTGTTCGAACCACCGATCAACTGGCTAATGTCTTCACCAAAGCTCTTCCTGAAGCATCTTTCAACAAAATTCTACAAAGGCTTGGAATGATGGAATCGGAGTCAGTACCAAAGACTACTTCTCAAAATTAAAAGTCGGAAGCGAAATGTACCGAACGTTCGGGTTCGGGTCACATATGTTCCGAAATGAACTGAACGCTCGGGTTCGGTCCTATTCTGGTATACCGAAATGAACCGAACGCTCGGGTTCGGTCCTATAATCTGGTCTTCGCGTATCACTCAAAGGTAGTTTCTTTGGTTGTAAATCTTTTGTATCTTTTCTTTTTCAAACATATTTTTTTTTCAACCGAAATAGACCGAACGCTCGGGTTCGGGTCCAAATTTTTTTTACCGAAATAGACCGAACGCTTGGGTTCGGTTCCAAAAATTTTTTTGTGTCGAATTTTTTTTAAATCAAAAATTCCAAAAATATTTTTTTACTCTTTTTCTTATTTTCTTTTCGTGAATTCAAAAACTCCAAAAATAGTTCTTATTATTTTTTCTATTATTTTGTTTTGTTTTGTGTCTTATCTTTTTGTGTGTCTATTTGTGGGGGAATCATTTCACTAGTTAAGTGTCCCTAGAAGCATGCTGCTGTATGTGTCCAAAGCCTCACCTTATTCTAAAGAATAGCCTTACTGACTTGGTACAAACAAACCTTGTCTTCCCAATTAGGCTTTCATATTTATTCTAATCATGAGCTACCTAACTCTCTTCTCACATGAGATAAGAGTTTTCTACTTGGTCCTATTTTAACAGTAGAGGTACTTTGGTTTCTTTACACCATCTACACTAATTTTCTCCATCTCATTCGTTTCATAAAAGTAACCCTTGAGACACTTAGAAATTACCACTGAGGTTTATGGTTACACAATTTCTGTGTTCATGATCTTAGCTTCGTGCCACTACGTGCTAAGTGAAACCCACAATTCAATACCTACTATGCATTGACGGTGAACAATAAATTTTCTCTAGCTTTCACTAATGAATTGACGGACTTATCCATGGGTATGCAATATGAAATATCTAATTTCCTTTTGTGTGATTCCTATGAAATTGTTAAATCCCATAACATTTCTTCCCTTGGAATCCAGTTTTAATTTTTCTTGAGATTTTACATACACTATCTTACCTTGCCACTTAAATTATTTCAAACCTACTTGTTCAACAGACTACACTAGTCTCACAAGTACTTCGTTCGATTTTTGTCTTATATCAAGATCAGGAATTCTGAATTGAAACGAAAGCCATCCAAATTAGCCTAATCAAAAGAAGCCTTTCAACACTTCTCAATAAGTGTCTGATCGTTATTCAACGGGAAACCACACAAACACTTTAAAGTCTCTCTTGACTTTGATGGCATCGCTTCCTCATCAAGCGAATATGAGGAAGAGAGTTCTGACTCTGACGAGTCTCCTCGTGGTAACACTCCTCCACGATCCCCCACCCCAGAAGTTCACTTTTCCACTTCTCCCATCTCTTCTCCACCAGTTACCATTCCTATTTCTATTCCCCCCATATCCTCTACCACTCAAATACCACCTACTTCCATCCCAGTACCCCCTCCCATCTTTACAGAAGCAACCACCACAACTGACGAAGTAAGAACCAACGTATCTGATACGGGGGTTCCTACTGACGCACCCGAACACACATCTCAACCCGAACCTACATTCACAACCGAGCCCCCACCCTCATCTTCTGCTCACCCACCAGAGACTGAAGAACCATTCCTTGGAGGAGAGGACATGACCTTTGATTCGGTCTATTACAGTCCGTATCAGGTACAAAGTGATGACGATGATGATGCTCCTGTCACAAAGAAGCATCTCAAGGAACTTCACGAAAAGATAGATTCGCTCATCGCCTCCTCTTTTTCATCCCAGTCTACCATCTCTGAAGCTGCCATTCAGAAGATTGTTGATGCTTTTTCAAAAGCTCATCAAGTTTCTCTAGACTCCGTTACTGCAGCCATTGATGCCTCAACCAAAGCCTGTGAGGCAGCGACCGAAAAAGTCGATAAACTATTCACTAATGCTTCTTCTTTGTTACAGTCATTACAGGAAAATGTTGAAGCCACCAAAACAAAGCTGGAACCCATTGTCAACCAGCTGGCTACCTCAGTTGCATCAGAACTGAAGTCCTTTGCTTCTCTTCGTCAGACTCTCTCAGACGACAACTCAGTGTTTAAGGCGACGATTGAGGAACGATTGACTAAGCTCTATGAGGACCTTGCTGCTGAAAACTCACTCATGGACGCTCTCGCTAGGAAGAACACCACTCTAGGTCAAGAGTATTCAACTCTCCAATTCTCAAAAGGAGATTGAGTCTCTTCGATCTGAAAGAGAGATAGTTTCTTCGTGTGTTTCGGATGTCCACTCAGCCATTTCTAACATCCTGGAAGCACATGACCCGATACTAAACTATTCTGTGAGGCGTGATCTTGCAGAAAAGCTTGCTCCTACCCTCTCTCTCCTGAGCAAGATTGAAGGTCTCCTTGATTTCGTGTCCATTCCGAAACAAGGGGGAGAAAATGAAAATGTGTCTCAAGCGCCTCCTTCTTCAATAGCAACCAAAACAACCGAACCTCCTCCTACAGGCCAAGCCTTAGGTTCGGGTGTCAAAGACAAGGGCAAGAAAATTGCTGAGGAGAGCGATGATGACAAAGAGACCATTGCCGACCTTCTGAAGAAGCAAGGTCGAGATAAAGATGCTGACATCAGCGCTCGTGTAGCTAGAGAGGCCGAAGAATCCGAAAGAAGACAGAAAGAAGCTCACGACCTTCTCGAGAGTAGGAAAACTCTTTTTCCTCCTTGGACTCTTGAGAAGCTGCTAAAAGAAGCCATTGAAACACCCAACATCTTGTGGCTAGAACTGGTGATCTCTTTAGATCGTTCTAATACTATCGATTCTCAATTCGATATGCCACTGACCCGAAAGGCGTTCATCTTTCATGCCTTTGATAACATTGCTGAGTTCCCTCATCCTCATCCAAAGGTTGACAGGGACTTAGTCGATTTCTATCCGAGGGCTGCTCAACCACAGTATCAAACATGGAGCGCTCAGAAGATAATCAATGTTCGGGTTCTGAAGCCGTATAGGGAAGGAAACTTCACCAACGTTCGGTTCAAGGTACTGAGAGGATCTGCCAAGACCTAATGATGGGATTAAAACAACTTTTAATCTATGAAGATCGATTAGATCTTGAACAAGTATATGAATAAGAAACAACAAGAATGCAATAATAATAGCAAACCAGAACGCAATATTAAGAACAAAATAGCTTGAATCAATCGTGTCGAATGATTAAATAAAATCCTTAGAAGAGCTCGATTAAGAACATCAACTGTAAAGGATTAGAAGATTACAAGAACGATTACTTGAAAATATAATACTCTTGATCAATCGCTATATCGATAATTTCTAGAATCTTAACCTAATATGCATGCAAGCATTAAACTTATATACAATACATAAAAGGCTCTCGGTTGGACACGCCCAAACCGGAGAATACAAGGCTAATCTACGAGCCCAAAAGACGCAACATAAAAACTATCTACAACCCAACAATCTCCCCCTTTGCGTCAATTTGGAGCGAGACCTTCACTTCTTGCTTGGGCCGGCGGCTGAAGATGGTACCTTCTTCTTTACGGTGTTAAACAGACATTTGGTTATGGAAAGGATGGTCTGTCTAAACCGGATGTACCAATTGATCATATCATTGAAGTACTTGATATCATCAGCCGAATTGTCTTTACACCGCTTGACGATTGATAGGACGTGCTCCAAGCAAGTTGTGGTGTAAAGATGTTTGTCAGCTAAAGCGAAGAGACATTTCTGTCCTTCGGCTCTAGTGAACATCACAGAGTTTCGCCTCGAATCTATCTTGCCCATTTGCATTTGATTTAGATCACTGGCCGATCCCACAGGTTTGACTTTCGGTTTCTTCTTAAAAACTGTGGCAACCTCCTGATCCATTAGGGCCACCTCCATGATGTAGCATGCCAGCATCCTTTTGACATGGTCTATGATGGGACCAAATTCTGATTCATTTGTCAGCAGGATGTTGTACAAGACTATCCAATCATGAGGGTTCAGATTGGGTAGATCCGCCAGGGTGATCATGTGAGCAGTTCTTGCAGATCCTCGGATGAGCTTGAACTTTACGTTAGTGAATCTCCCCACGGCATAAGGCTTCAGCACCCGAACACTGACGATCTTCTGGGCGCTCCATGTAAGGTATTGAGGGCAAGCGGCCTCCAGGTAGAAGTCAATGAGCTCCCTGTCAAGCTCATCGTTCGGATGCGGAACTTCGAAAATGTTAGAGAAGGCGTGGAAGATGAACGCCTTTCGAGTCAGCGGCATATCAAACTGCGAATCGACCGAGTTGTTGCAGTCGAATGATATCACCGGCTCGAGCCATAGTATGCTTGGAGTCTCTATGGCCTCTTTTATCATGCGATCCCTGGTCCAGGCAGGGAAGAGCAGCTTTCGGCTCTCAAGGAGATCGTGGGCTTCTTTTTGTTTACGTTCGGCTTCTTCAGCCTCACGTGCCACACGACTGACATCGTCATCAGTATTGCGACTGTTCTTTCTCTTTAACATGTCCGCAATAGTCTCCTTGTCTTCATCTTCATCTTCATCTCCTCCCTCTGCAATGTTTTTGCCCTTGTCCTTCACACCCGAACCCAAGACATGACCAGTTGGGGGTGGTTCGGTTGTGTGAGTTGCTTTTGAGGAAGGAGGGGGTTTCGATCCTTTCTTCTCATCTCCCCCTTGTTTCGGAATGGACACGAAACTGGGTAGGCCTTCAATTTTACTCAAGAGGTCCATGGCCGGAGAGAGTTTCTCAGCGAGGGTACGCCTCACTGAGTGATTAAGGATGGGGTCGTGTGCTTCCAGGATGTTTGAGAGAGCGGCGTGGACATCCGAAACACACGTCTTTATGACCTCCCTCTCGGATCGAAGAGCTTCCAGTTGTTGCTGGGAGTTGGAAAGTTGGGTGCTCTTGACCTTAAGGGCGGTAGTCTTGCTCGCCAGGACGTCCATCAGTGAATTTTTAGCCGCAAGATCCTCTTGTAGCTTTGCCAAGCGGGCATCGATGGAGGCACGAAGTGCCGAGTTGTCGTCGCTAAGGTTCTGTCTGAGGGTAGCGAACGAGGATAACTCCGTCTTTACAAACTGGGCCAATTGATGAACAACTGGTTCCAGAGTTGTTTTCGTGGCTTCGGCGCTTTCCTGCATAGACTGCAGCAGGATTGAAGCGTCATTGAATAGTTTATCGACTTTTTCGGTCGCTGCCTCACAGGCTCGGGTGGAGGCGTCTATCGCAGCAGTTGCTGAGGCCATTGAATCATGTTGAGCCCGGGAGAAGGCGTCAACGATCTTCTGAAGGGCAGCTTCAGACAAAGAGGACTGCTGGTTGGAAGAGGAGGCGAGAAGTTGATCAATCTTCTCGTTAAGCTCACGAAGATGCTTCCGTGTGATAGGAGCATCATCCTCCTCATCACTCTGAACTTGAAACGGACTAAAGTAGACCGAATCGAAGTTCATGTGATCACCCCCAAGGTATTGATCACCGCCATCGGAGGCGTCTTCTGGAGATTGAGGTGGTGGAGAAGCCCGGGGTGTTATGGGTTTGGTTGGTTCTGGTTGAGTGGGTGGGGGGTTTGTTTCGGGGGGTGGTTGTGTATGGGTTTGAGGAGGTTCGGTTACTGTTGGGGTTTCGGTAACAGGTGGTGTTTCGGTTGATGTGGTGAATATGGGTGGAGGTATAGGGATAGAGGTTGGGGGAATTGTGGGGTTTATGGTGGGAATGGAAATAGGGATTGTGGGTGGAGGGGAAGGAACTGGGGATTGATGAAGTTCCATCTCCGGGGTTGGTGAGCGAGGGGGTGTGTTACCTCGCTGAGGAGATTCGTCTCCTTGGGATCCCTCAGAGTCCGAACTCCCACCTTCGGATTCACTTGAGGAGGAGGGAATGACGAGCTTTCACTTTTGTTGGGTCTTCCTCCTTTTCGGTTGTGGGGATGAAGCAGCCTTCGGTTGTTTGCGCTTCTTGGGAGAAGGTTTTGGGGCTTTGGATGGTTTCTTCCCCTTGTCTGACTTCTTACCCCTGGCCACCGGTTTGTCGGCATCATGAATCGAGCGCAGCATGTCCGGTGTCAGTTCCCTCGGACCAGATGGCCCTAACTCCTTGATCGCCTTGATCATACTGCTGTCTGAAGGCACACTTCCATACATAGTCTCCGGGATGGAGCCAATGAAGGAGAATTTTGATGCATCCGAGACGATGATCTTCTTGGTATGGAACGTACCGATAGAAGACATCGATGCACCATCAGCAGTTGGGACATCAAACCTGTCCATAGCCCATCTTGTGATCAAGATCCAGAACCAGGCCAGCGACACCTCGGAGTGTCGAGAAGTAGAAGAGAGGCTCTGAAGCAGCTGTTGCCAGAGGACAAACCCATAATCCAGGTTTATCCCATTGTACACTCCGTACATGATAGAAAGAAAAAGACGACTTGCACCGTCAGATCCTGAGCTCCTCTCTGACAGTCCCTTGAAGAGAACTGTAAATAACCCATTCCACTGGGGCGGTAGGCATGACTTCTTGAACCTGGCGACGGAGGTGAGAACTTCCGTGTAGCCCATGTTGTAGAACATGCTGTAGAACATTCCAACGGGAATCGTCTCCGGGTTAACTCGCGATGAGTCAGTGGCAAACCCTAACAACGTGCAGAAACGGGGGCGAGAAATGGAAGTCTTGTGATCTCCCACTTCAAAGAATACCCGGTCGACGCCCTTGTCGTAGTAGGCCGTCGCATAGACCTGAGATAGAGCCACCAGTGGCACCGTTTCAATTCTGGACAATGCCGGAGCAAGCTGGGAGTACTTGAGGCATTCGATAACCGGCGACATGTAGGGATCATAGGCCAGTGGGTTCAGATCAATGACGAGGCATTGTTGAGGTCTGATGGGAAGAATCTGAGAAGTGGCATGAACAGATGAAGATTCAGCCATTGTTACAGGTGTGGAGAAGAAGAAGAACGGGAGAGTGTTTTGGGAGTAATTTTGCTTTGGGAATTATGGGGGCAGTAAAGAGGTAAAAGGTGGTGTTGATGGGTTTTTATAGTGGGAGAGGAGAGAGAAAAATCATTTCAAATCTCTTAAGGAAATATGAAACGGGTTTTTGAGTGACTGATTGGTGACAGTTGGGGCGTGCGATGATCACGTAGGAGAGAGAGTGTCAGAGTCCTAGGATTGCGCCGCCCAATAAGCGCCGGTTCAGAGAAAGGAACCGTTTCCATTTCCACACGCGCCTGTAACTCCAGAGGTGTGACGCTTCGATATTGCACATGCGTCCTCAAGTGTCAGAAAAAGCGCGGCCGTTTCAAATTCACGCGCCCTCCTTTTTACCGTCGTTTGAATTTCTATCCATTTAACTCCCGCCGAGTCAGCAACATTTTGTCTTTTCCCCTTTTTAGACAGCTGTTTTCAATTAATGACCCACGTGGCTAATTTTTGGCCACAACTTCATTAGTAATCCCTCAGTAATAAACCAGCCTGTAAAATAATTAGTAACGGAATTTTTGAAAATCTAGGATTTTCGTGCAAAGAGTGTAAAAGATAAAGAAATAAAGCAACTCTTTTTAGGATAATCTGTGATGTCAATTATGACACGAAACTGATGATCCTGGGCACGAATCTCTTCCTTCAAGATCAAGAGAGACCTCAAAGTGTTAGTGTGGAGTCCCGTTGAATGACGATCAAACATTTATTAAGAAATGTTGAAAGGCTTCTTTAAATTTGGCTAATTAAGGGTAGTTTCGCTTTGATTCAACAATTCAATTCTTGATATAAGAACGAATGTGAACAAAGTACTTGTGAGACCGGTGTAGTCTGTTGAACAAGTAGGTTGGAGTTGATTTTGTAGTGGTTTGGATTAATATGAAATCTCAAATAAATATTTTAAAAACTGGATCCCTTGGGAAGAAATGTTATGGTGTGTAACAATTTCATTGGGATCACGCAAAAGAAAATTTGAGATTCCATGAAGGGGCATTCGTCAATTCCGTGGTGAAAACTTGATCAAGTTAATTGGTCACCGTCAATTCGTTGGTGTTGAATTTTGGGTTTCACTTAGTTCGTAGTGGCACGAAACTAAGATCATAAACACAAATGTTGTGTAACCATAAACCTCAGTGGTAGATTCTGAGAGTCTCAGGGGTTACAGGGATGAAACGAATGTAATGGAGAAGTGTAGTGGGGATGGTGAAAGAAAACATAGTACCTCTGCCGCGAAAGTAAGGACCAAGCAGGAGACTCTTAACTCATGTGAGAAGAGTGTGAGGTAGCTCACGATTAGAATAAATGAGTTAGCCTTATTGGGAAGACAAGGTTTGTGTATACCGGGTCATGAAGGCAATTATTCAAAATCTTATGAGGCTTGGGACACATACAGCAGCATGCTTTTAGGGACACTTAAGTAATTTATCAAATATATCCTCATGAACAAACGAGCACAAAAAGAAAAATGAAAGAAAATATTTTTGGAGTTTTTGAAATTTATGTAAAAAAAAATAATAAAAATAAATAATAAAGAAAAAATTAAAAATAAGACCTAAAATTTATGAAAAACCGAACCCGAGCGTTCGGTTGGTTTTGGTTTAGGAAAATTTTGAAAAACCGAACCCGAACCTTTGGTTGGTTTCGGTTCCACAAAATGTTGAAAAACCAAACCCGAACCTTCGGTTGGTTTCGGTTCCACAAAATTTTGAAAAACCGAACCCGAACCTTCGGTTGGTTTCGGTTCCACAAAATTTTGAAAAACGGAACCCGAACCTTCGGTTGGTTTCGGTTCCACAAAATGTTGAAAAACCGAACCCGAACCTTCGGTTGGTTTCGGTTCCACAAAATTTTGAAAAACCGAACCCGAACCTTTGGTTGGTTCCGGTTTTGGAAAATTTTGAGAAACTAAGAAATTTAGATACAAAAAAAAAATAAATACTTTTAACATAGAGAAAACCAAAATGGTACAAGAAATATACAACATAGAAAGACTACCTTTGAGGTGATGAGCGAGTCAGATGATTGAACCGAACCCGAACGTTCGGTTGGTTTCGCTTCTTACAGTTGAGATTGATAGGTAGTGTGAGGAACTGACTCTGATTCCATCATTCCTAGCCCTTGCAATATTTTATTGAATGATGCTTCTGGAAGAGCTTTGGTAAAGACGTCAGCCAGTTGATCAGTGGTTCTTACGAAGTGAACTTCGACATTACCATCTTCCACATGATCTTTGATGAAGTGATACCTCAGTGCTATGTGTTTGGTTTTAGAGTGTTGCACTGGGTTATGACAGATCCTAATTGCACTTTCAGAGTCACAATATAGTGGGATCTTCTTCATATTGAGTCCATAGTCTCGAAGTTGACTCTGGATCCAAATCACTTGTGATGTGCAGGATGCAGCAGCGATATATTCCGCTTCAGCAGTGGACAGCGACACACATGTTTGTTTCTTGGATTGCCAGCTGACCAATTTCCCATCAAGAAATTGACAGCCACCAGTTGTGCTTTTGCGGTCGAGTCCACATCCTCCAAGGTCAGCATCAGAATAGGCTTGAACGAAGAAGCCAGAATTGGATGGATACCACAGACCTAAGGAGGTGGTTCGCTTGAGATAGCGTAGGATGTTCTTTACTGCCAGCAAGTGAGGTTCGCGTGGGTTAGCCTGAAATCGAGCACAATAACACACAGAAAACATGATATCAGGCCTGCTAGCAGTTAGATACATCAATGAGCCTATCATTTGACGATAGAGCGTGATGTCAACAGCTGGTTTATCTAGTGAAGGGGTCAGCTTGGTGCCGAATGCCATTGGGACTTTGACTTTTGAGTCTCCCATCATTCCAAACTTCGCTAGGAGAGTCTTTGTGTAAGCTTCCTGATTGATAAAGATGCCTTCGGGTCCCTGTCTTATGTTTAAACCAAGGAAAAAGTTAATAGGACCCATTGAGCTCATTTCAAACTTAGTCTCCATCAACTTTCTGAATTCAGCTGTTAAGCTGGGATTCGTGGAGCCAAAGATGATGTCATCGACATAAATTTGAACTATCATAAGGTGGTTACCTTCGTTTTTGCGAAAGAAGGTTGGGTCAACCGAACCTTGTTTGAATTTGGACATCTTTAAAAATTTTGTAAGCGTTTCATACCAGGCTCTCGGAGCTTGTTTGAGGCCGTACACAACTTTATCCAGAATGTAGCAATGATTTGGATGCTTTTCATTCACGAACCCAGGAGGTTGCTCCACATACACAGTTTCTTCAAGTTCTCCATTGAGAAACGCACACTTGACATCCATTTGGAAAACCTCAAAGTTTTTGTGAGCAGCATAAGCCAGAAATATTCTAACAGATTCTAGCCTAGCTACTGGAGCGAACGTCTCTTCGTAATCTATTCCTTCCTCCTGACAGTATCCCTTGACCACCAGACGAGCCTTGTTCCTTATGACATTACCTTCCTTGTCCATTTTATTTCTGAAAACCCATTTAAGACCAACAACCGAAGCATCTGGAGGCGTTGGAATGAGGCGCCAGACTTTGTTCCTTTCAAACTCGTTCAGTTCGTCTTGCATTGCTTGAACCCAATCAGAGTGATCGAGGGCAGTATTCACTGTCTTCGGTTCAACTTTTGATACGAATGAGTTAAACATACAAAACTCAACCTTTGAAAATAAGGATGTCTGTTTTTCCTTCAGTTGAGATCGGGTCAGAACCTTTTCAGATACATCACCAACTACTTGAGAGATGGGATGATCGCTGGTCCATTTGGTAAGAGGAGGGTAATTTGGATCGAAGGTTGGATCTAGTTCAGCGTTGATCATCTCTTCTGGCTCAGATTGGCTATCGTAATCAAGCGTCATATCATCATGCTCCCCCTCAATTGATGAGTCTTGAGAAACATGAGGTTCAGGGGTTTCTTGTGGTGCTGGATTTTCAGGCGTTGAAGCACCTTCGCTTGGAGAGGGATCTTCGGTTGGAGAGGTACCTTCGGTTGTTGAAGGACCTTCGGTTGAAGTAGTAGAGCTTGGCTCCCCCTGGACTTGTGAGCTTGGCTCCCCCTCGACTTGAGTACTTGGCTCCCCCTCGACTGAAGCATTGTTGGTTGGAGATTCATCAGTGGGCGATTCTCCTTCATGCATTCTTCTTGCAGCATCTTCGACCATCTGCTTCATATGATCTATTTTGTTGTCGGCTGCACCTGCTTCTGAGAGAGAAGCTTTTTCCGGTTCGTCAAAGAGATCCAGAAAATTCTCGTACATATTGGCGATTGAGAATATGACTTGACCAGTTTGAGGAAAGATTTCCCTGGCAGTGTCATCTATGGCCTGTAGCTTCTTGACATAGCTATCGTCGAAGGTCACATAGTATGTCTCTTCAATCCTTCTTGATCGTTTGTTTAGGACCCTGTACGCTTTTGAAGTGAGTGAGTAACCCAGAAAGATTCCTTCGTCAGCTTTGACCTCAAACTTGTTGCGGTGTTCTTTAGAGTTAAAGATGAAACACCTTGAGCCAAACACATGGAAAAATTTCACGTTGGGTTTTCTGTTATTTATTATCTCATATGGTGTGAGCGTGAATCGCTTATTGAGATAGGACCTGTTCTGTGTATAATAAGCAGCAGCAATAGCGTCAGCCCAAAAATAAAGAGGTAAGGAAGCGAAACTTAACATAGTTCGGGCAGCTTCACACAAGGATCGGTTTCGTCTTTCGACTATTCCGTTCTGTTGTGGTGTGTAGGGAGCTGAGAAATTATGACTGATTCCCTTTTCTGCAAGAAACTCTTCAAACTCTTTGTTCTTGAATTCGAGACCATTGTCGCTCCTGATGTTTCGAACGACCTTTTTGAGCTGGACTTCAATTTGCTTGATAAACACCTTCAGCTTTTGAGTCGCTTCAGATTTGAGCTTTAGAAAGAACACCCATGTAAATCGTGAGAAGTCATCAACGATAACAAGAATATACTTGCTACCACCGATGCTTTCGATAGATGAAGGACCACACAAATCGATATGAAGCAATTCGAGTGGTTCAACAACTTTTGTGTTAATTATGGATGGATGACTTTGACGACTCTGCTTTCCCATTTCGCATGCAGCACACAAATGCTCTCTGTCAAACTTTAGCAGTGGAAGGCCCCTAACATGACCTCCAGTGACAAGTCGGTTGATATCTTTGAAATTGAGATGAGAGAGTCTTCGGTGCCACAACCAGCTTTCGTCGGATTGAGCTTTTGATAGCAGACATATGGCTGGGTTTCCTTTGATGGGTTTCATGTTCAGAGGAAACATTTCACCCTTTCGCTCTGACTTCAGAATCACTTTCTTTGTCTTTTTCTCTATGATTTCAGAACCTTCATCATCGAATGAAACTTTGAGACCTGTACCTCCAACAAGCTGAGATACACTGATGAGGTTGTGTTGAAGTCCTTCTACATAGGCCACCTTCCTTATGGTAAAATCACCATTTGTTATCATACCGTATCCCTTTATGGTGCCGAAAGAGTTATTTCCAAACTTAACGTTGCCACCATTTGTAAGAGATCTGTATTCCCTGAGTTCCTCTTTCCTCCCTGTCATGTGACGCGAGCAGCCACTGTCGATGTACCATTCTTCGTCGAACTGCTCGTCACTTATAACCTGCAAAAATTAAGCAGATTTAGGAACCCAAAGTTTCTTGGGTCCATGTGAGGTTTTCATGGAAGCAGGAATAGTAAGAGAGATGTCAACTAGATATGTTCTTTTAATTAGAGTTGTTTCATCTTTCTTTTTAATGGTGAAGACTTTTATTTTGTTAGGATTAGGTTTGTTCGCTTTGGACTCAGGTTTGGATTCATCGACCTTCTGCTTTCCCTTCTGTTCAGCTGATGGATGAGGTTTTTGAGAGTATGCAAGATTAGCTTTGGAGCAAGATGGAGAAGAATGAGTGGAAGTAGAAGAACGAGAAGAATTAGAATGAGAGAGTTTGGATGGGGAGGACTTCCTGGCTGATGACTCTAGGCGACCCTTTTGCTTTTGATCATTAGAGGGGCTAACCTTCGAGTCATGTTCTCGTCTGACTTCAGAGCCGAACCTCTGAGTTCGGTTGGAGTTGGTCTTGGAACCGAATCTTTGGTTTCGGTTGAAATCCTTTTCAGAACCGAACCTTTGCTTTCGGTTGGTATTTTCATGCGAACCGAACCTTGGCTTTCGGTTGGTATTTTCATGCGAACCGAACCTTGGCTTTCGGTTGGTATTTTCTTGCTTTCTTACAGGATTATTTTCATACTTCAGATTCTTGTCCTTGTGTGAATAGTATGCATTCTGGGAGTGCCAGAATTGTTTCCTTTCAGAAAGGTTTTTCCTGTATCTTTGGTTCCTCTCTATCTTCTTATCCATCATCTGCTTGGGTTGATGATGAACGTTCGCTTTCGTTTTTGTAGTCACCTTGGCTGGTTCCTTTTAAACTTCAGGAGTTTTTCTTTGAGCCGAGGGAGCAGATGGAATATCTGAAGAAGATTCAGTTTGCCCTGAGGAAGTGGAGGGAGTATCTGATGAACTTTCACTACAAGCTGTTGGAGTAGAGGGTATGTCTTCTTTCGATGAACAATCATCCTCTTGAGGAATTTCTTTCGTACCACTGGTGCTTGGCTCACTGAAATTATCGGGTTTGTTCAAGGGTTCAGGTATGTATCTCCCTTTTCTCATCCAGGAGGTTCTTTCAGATAGGCCAACGGTTTCGTTTCCATTATCAATGGGAGCTTCCCAGAAGTACTCATCACAGCCATCAGCATTGTCTTCGTTAACAATAGCTGTGAGTTCAGCTGTTTGATGTTCGGTTACTCCAGTGACCTTGTATACCTGATTTGGAGTGGTCCTCACCTTTTGATATACGACAACTTTTTCTACTAATTTCGGGGACTTTTGTTGGGACAGTCTAGCGAATTCCACAGAATTTTCAGAGATAAGATTTTTGTGGTTTTCAGTTTCGCTTTTAACAAATTCTGAGCAATCAACCGTATCCTCTACAGAAATTTCACTCATGTTTTCGTCCTCGTTAAGCTCAGATGCTTTTTCAACATCGATTTTATTTTCTGAGCTTACGTTGGTGTTTAGGGAGTCAAACTTTTGCATGGTTTCAGTTCTCAGTTTAAGTCTGTCATTTTCGTCCAAAAGATTTTTGAGCATGTCTTTGTGGTCTTTGGACTTAATGAAGGACTCAATTTTGTCCAGTCCGTACATATAGGTCGGATTGATATCATCAGACGATATCACACTCTCACAATTGTAGGCTTCAGCATCGATTTCATCCTCAAATTCTAGGAAGGGCAAAATCATGCGATGGATCTTTTGGCCTATCTCACAATCCAAGTGAAGTTGAGTAATATTAGAATATAAACGTTTAGCTATTAAACAAAAAACATTTCGTTGTTTTAACAATTTCAAATTGTCTCTCTGCAAATAAATGTTTTCGTCTTTAACTTTAATTAATTCCGACTCTTTTAACTCAATCCACATTCGCCGCTCCTCACTCTTCGACGCCGCCCTGCTTAATTGATCAGTCAGGTTAGAATTGGTGACTCGAGTTTGAGTTAAGCTACTATCTAAATGAGAAATTCTTGTATTAACATTTTTTAGTTCTTTCTCATATGAGGATGATGGTACTTTAGATGAAATAAAAACAGATTGTACCTTCTTTATCAGTTCATCGAGCTCATTGAACTGCTGGCTGAGTGGTTTGGCTGTAAAGCACATATCCTCTTGTACCTTCGGTCCATTGCTTCCTCCATCGGTATTGTATCCCCTCATTTGAGATACGTCAGTCACCATGAAGCATTTTCCACCACTGCTTTCCTCCTTAGCCATATAAGCCTTTCCATGAGTAGGCTTCCTCACTTCTTCGTCTTCTGAGTCAGTAGACCAAACTTCTGTGCTACCGAACTCATCGTCATTAACCGAACCCTGCACAATAAGAGCATTAATAGAAGGGTTAGCGGTAGACTTCTTCTTTCTCAACTCATCCAATCTCTTCTGCAGCACGGCTTCCTCATCCTTTCCATCGTCTTTTTCAGCCATCTTCTTAAGAACACAGTCCTTAGCATAGTGGTTCTTGCCACCACAATAGAAGCAGCTTACTCCAGAATCACCATCTGCTTTCGGTTCCTTCTAGGGCTCCTCAGCCTTCGGTTCATTGTTCGCCTTTTCAGAGCTGTAACTACCCTGCCAGTTTCGGTTTTTGTTGCTGGGGAATCTCTTCTTTATGAACCTCTTAGGATTGGATACCATCATGGCATAATCCTCAGTTGTGAGGTCATATTCTTCCAAGTTGAGCTCTTCATCTTCCATCACAGCTTTACTTTTAGATAGGAGGGCCAACGAACCAAGACTGGAAACAACATTCTTCTCTTGAACCACAATCTTCTCTTGGGACTTTAAAATGCCTACCAGTTTCGCCAAAGAGTAGGATTTAAACTGTTCATGGGCTTTGACTGTGGAAACAACTGCTCTCCATTCAGATATTAGTCCGTTCAAGAAAGTAACCTTTTGTTCGATGAGCTTCCTTTCAATGTCATGTTTAATCATCTTGCTAAGAAGATGATTGAAGCGATCAAACGTCTGGGTCACTGTTTCTTCGGCCCCTTGCCTGAATTCACCAAACTCAGATAGAAGCAAGGTTTGGATGGAATGTTCAAGATCTTCGTCTGTGGAATACAGTTCGTGAAGTCTATCCCACACTTCCTTCGCCGTAGTGCATGAACTGACCAGTCTGAATGTGTCGGACTGAAGGGAGAATCTGATCAACCTTAGTGCCTTAATATTGCACTGGAATTTGTCTTTTTCATCTTGCGCAATATTCGTCACGTCCTTAAGCAGATCGTTGTACTCTTTTTGCGTCTTAATAACTTTGGATGTCGCGGAATGAGAAAACGGTCTGTTGATGATAGCTTCCCATATGAGAAAACCATTGTCTTCCGATCCAATCACATAGTCTTCAAAATGATGTGCCCATACTTCATAGTCATGGGTGTACAAGATTGGAATCTTTGTCGTCGAACCGATGCTGTTGGAAATATTAATGGGGTTTGATTGCGTCGCGTCCATTATGATCGTAAAAACCTGTTCAAAGATCAGACTTGTAATAAAGCAGATTAGGGCAAAACAATAAATATTAAGATACGTCAATTAAGATGACGGCTCAATAAATATCAATGATTGCGGAAAAACCCTAATGGAAATCTTTTTCACAGAAAAGATGTGTATCGATTACACAGCCTCCTGCTCTGATACCAATTGATGGGATTAAAACAACTTTTAATCTATGAAGATCGATTAGATCTTGAACAAGTATATGAATAAGAAACAGCAAGAACGCAATAATAATAGCAAACCAGAACGCAATATTAAGAACAAAACAGCTTGAATCAATCATGTCGAATGATTAAATAAAATCCTTAGAAGAGCTCGATTAAGAACATCAACTATAAAGGATTAGAAGATTACAAGAACGATTACTTGAAAATATAATACTCTTGATCAATCGCTATATCGATAATTTCTAGAATCTTAACCTAATATGCATGCAAGCATTAAACTTATATACAATACATAAAAGGCTCTCGGTTGGACAGGCCCAAACCGGAGAATACAAGGCTAATCTACGAGCCCAAAAGACGCAACATAAAAACTATCTACAGCCCAACACCTAACATGCCATCTCGTTTGCGGATCTTCCCAACTTAAATCCACATGACTGGATAATTTTGCACAACATCCTTCTTAAAAATGAAGCAGAATATGGTCCGATCATTGACCACTTCAAGAGGATGCTTATCTGTTATGTCATGGAAGTTGCCCAGATGGATCAGGAGATAGCGAGCGTATTCAAGAAAAAGCCTACTATATCTCCTGTTGGCTCTGCCAGTGATCTCAACATGATGTAGATGGGGAAGATAGACCCAAAGAGAAATTCAGTTATGTTTACCAGAAACGAAGGCCATAAATTCCTTTTCGCTTTGGCAGACAAACATCTCTATACCACTGTATGTCTGGAACATGTCTTAGGGATTATTCATCAGTGCAAGCAAAACACAGTGGATGACAAGAAGTACTTTGATGATATGATTCAATGGTATATTCGCTTCAGACAGACAATCCTCGCGCTTATCGCTCGTCTGTTTGATACAACCAAGAAGGTTCCAACAGCAGGTCCAAGCAAGAAGAAATGATAGTCTCGCTCCAAATTGATGCAAAGGGGGAGATTGTTAGGTCCAGTTTAGTTTTGCGTCTTTTGGGCTCGTTAGCTAGTCCAAGTTTTGTCTCCGGTATGGGCCTGTCCATCCGTGATGTAGGGTTTATTATAAATAGATGCTTGCATGCATCCTAGAACGTAATGATTAGATAATAATTGATAGAGATTTTCAAGCGTATTCATTGTTCTTGTGTTGTAACCCTAGAATCCTCTACAACGGAAGTTCCTAATCGAGCTCTGCTGAGGATTGAGTTAATCGAATCATTCGACTCATTCAGATCCATTCTTGTGTTTTATTTCATTGTTTTTACGTTCTTTATTTACCTGTTACAAAGATCTAATCGATCAAAGAGTTATTATAACTCATCAGTCCCCAGATGTATCTTTCGATCTTCTTTCTCTCTAGAGCAACCATCCCTGGGCAAAGGATTGCTAAATCACTAAACCTATTAGTATAGGTAGTGATGTCCGAGCCTACCATAGTAAGGCTCCAAAGTTCTTGCACTAGATTTTGTACTTCGCCCCTTGGACAGTACTCTTGCATTAACATTTGCTTTAGATTCTCCCAGCCCATAGAATTTGCCACGACCAGAGTTAGTGACTTGATGTGGCCATTCCACCACGTCAGAGCTCTCTCGTAGAATGTACAAGCGGCAAATTTTACCTTGCTCACTTCCAGACATGCACAGATCTCGAAAACCGCTTCTGTTTTCTCTATCCATTGTGATAGAGCCATTACCCATCCGAATCCGTTAAAAGTTATGGGCTTGCTATTGGTGAAGTCCTTGAAGGTGCAATCCCCTGAACGACCCTGATGTTGGCCATTTGTATAGCTATTTACTCCCCTCCGGACCCATTATTACTCATCTGTGCCATTGCTGTTGTCACTACAGCTGTTACAACAGCTATCAAGGCGGCATTATCCGTTGATGGAGGTGGTGGTGGTGGAGGTGTTGCGTTGTTGACACGACGTGTAGATCTACGGGGCGACATCATTCTGCTAGAGAAATAGAATGAAGAACATAAGTATTTAAGAATTGGAAGCTGTGTGTTAATAAATTTGCTATTTTTATCAATTTATGAATTTGACTGACCTACCCAAGGTTTAGAGCTTGACTCATAATAAAAGTTTGCATAGTGATAAATAAACTTATGAATCTGAGTGGTATTCAAAGAATTAACACACAAAGGAATTTCTTCATATATATTAAACATACATTGAGTTACATTTGAAGTTAGGAAAGTTTCGACCCTTTTAAGGGTCTCCGATACAGAAGTTAAAGAAAAGTAAGACTTTTAGCCGAGTTCCTATTCTATAACAAAATTTTGGGATTTGGGCAAGTTCTACTTGCGACGTAGGTTGCGCTTGGAGCTCGACTCCGTGTCTGATTACTTTGCTTCCATAAGGTGCCTATCGAAGGCGGCTTGTTGTTCCCTTATCTCAGAGAGGGCTGCAATCAGTTGTGCTTGGAATGTGTCGGCGCAGAGTTGGGCGTCATCCTGCAACCTGTCCGGTCGACGGATGTCGGAAGTGTGAACTTGTACTTCCACATTGACTTCATGAATCCGGTTAGCTTGAACCCTGGATTGATAGGACTGGTTGGCTAGTTTGTCCACCATGACTGGGAGTGCTCGGTCGGCTGAACCTCCATCCCTGACGTCGTAAAAGTCCAGAAACATACGTAGGGAGGACGTAAGCCTTGCTGTTGGCTCCAATGGTGAAGGTGTCTTCCCCAAATGGGATTTGGTCCTTGAAAGTTTCTCCTAATTGCGGGAGGTTGGGCGACTGGTGGGTTGATTACTTCTAGTTCTGAGTCTGTCCCAGAGTCATCCCCTTCCTCCAACTCTATAGGTTCCTCATCCTCTTTGGAGCCCTCTTCTATCCATCCTCCCTTGCCCTGATTCGAGTAGTAGGGATCCCCTGGTGGATAGAATCCAACCATTGTGTCTGTACGAGAATAGATGTATGAGAATTGTTTAGAATTTTTATTAACAGGTAAATCTAGATGTGTAAGTTAAACTATTGTATTTACCAAATACTCCTATAGTATTTAATTTTGTATGTTTGATACTAGTGTCACTTTGGTAAGTTTTGACTTGTTGCTCACTACGACCATTCCTCGACATACATTAGTCCGGTCTCGGATAAATATAGTTGATCAGGTTATATTCTTCCCAAATCCGATTACATATTACAAGGCCTAGTCGTAGTGTCCAACTTGTCTTAATACTTCTTGTATAGTTCTAACTATGAAAATGACTTGTTGTATGCATGTATTTGTGCTTTTACGACCCAAATACTATAAGCTAAATGAAATGCGGTTTAGGTGTAAAAACGTTTTTTCAGAGAGTTTTAGTCCCTATGCATTTATAGTTTGTATATCTTATGTGGTTTGATATACTTAGTTCACTATAAACAATGCTCTGATACCAATCTATCACACCCCCAAACCAGAACTGTGGAATCGTTCGAGGGCGGATGACTTCATGTAGTATCGTAACAGTTGAATACATAGTAAAGAAAGTAAAAGAACCATCATATATATAATTTAAAAGTTACATTGTTGAACGATACTTGTTCAAAACAAATTACAATATGATGACAAAATGAGTTTTAAACTAACGCCTTAGCGTCATTTCTCCAAAAGCGGGGGTTTACCTGTATTACTGAATCCATGAGAAATACAAGTAGTTTTGAAAGAGTGTCAACAATTAAGTTGGTGAGTTCATAGGCGTTTATGTATAAAATTTGTAAGTTTGGTATAAAATCACTGAGTTTGTTTATGAAAATCCAATATTTTTCCATGAGTGTGTGGTAGTTTAAAAGTTCCAAAACTATAACGCATTAGTAGTATTTCATGCCTAGAATAACGTATTTAGGTATGTATAAAATCAGTAAGACATTTGATAACCCCGTAAATCATCGTGTTTTTAATACTCCATGTGAGTTTTATAACCATGCTATTGACCTAGACTGCATGTAACAACGTTCTTCAGGCGTTGGAATGTTATGACGTTTGTCACCCCAGACCTGGCGGTCTAACTATAGCTAGCAATTTAGGTGCGGGATTGTCAATCCCGTATAGATCTATACACAAGTATCACACTCTCCTTACAAGAGATTATGGTATATAATAGAGGACTTTAACTGCATACTTGAAAGTACGTGAAGATGAATGTCTCACAGAACTTAGTATCAAATAGATTTGCGTATGAAAAGTCCATTAGTTCTTGTATATGAAAGTATTTCTTTGCTATAGTACTCATAGTATGTAAAATCTCCTGAATATCTAGTAAACCATACCTATTATAGTTTTTCCAAAAGTATGTTTCGTTTGTACGATAAACCCTAGTGTAGTGTTGACTTTGTATGTAAAGTATAACATTATTGAACATTTATACTCAAAATATAAATAAAGTGTTTGATATTTATATAACAACATGTTTCATTCCAAAATAACAAAGTGTTATCATGATATGTTGTATGAGAATGTTTTCGTATGATAGTTATAAATCACATATGATTTATTATATAACAAAAAGTATAGCAAGAGATTGATGTTTTTCACACGAGGATAACCATGTGTATACTTGTATTCCCCCCCTTAAAAGTGTATAAAAGCATTTACAAAGCATTTGAAAACGTAGTTATAGGGGTATGAACTCACTTGATAGAATGAAGATGGTGAGATGAAAACCGAGCAGAACTTCAACAGGAGAATGTTGATTTCTCGGGATTCACGGGAATCTCGGGAATCTTGGAAGTGTAAAACCTTCATTTGGAACTTAGATGTGAATACCGGGGCTTTGGGATGGCTTCGGGGGTTAAAACGCAGAGCTTCAACACGAGAGAGAAGAGAATTGAGCAATGAAACCCGGACCCCTTTGAGCTCTATTTATAGCCCAATTTTTGGGTCCCATGTAGTGGAAAGAGGGTTTCCCATGTCGTGGAGTCGATCCTATCCTCTTCCTAGGACAAGACGTCTTCTGCCAAGCCTGAAAACCCATCAGTCATGGTGCCACGTCGTGGCCATCCGTGCCATGTCGTGGCCAGCCTGACAGCCTCAGATTTTGTGTCTCAAACTTGTAAAATGCATAACTTTCGCGTACGAGTTCCGTTTTCAACGTTCTTTATATGCACGCGAAGGTGAGAATATACTCTACAACTCTCGTTTAGACTCCATCGGCTAATTTTGACTTTATTTTTAATATATCATTTTTAACAGGCCGGGACATGAAAAGTCCGTTAAAAATCCATAACTTCTTCATCTGTCGTCCGTTTTCACCAGACTTTTTTGTCGTTGCGCTACTATCGTTGAGATCTTCGATTCTCATTTAGATTGTTTCGGCCAAAAATCGCTCGATCTTTATTTCGAGTTTTTAGCTGTCTACTGCTACATCCGAAACTTCGAAAAATCATAACTTCCTCATACGAAGTCAGATTTGGGTGTTCTTTTTATGTATGTTCACGGTTTAATGATATCTACGACTTTCATTTAGATACTTAAGGTTAAAAAGTATTTTATTAAAACTTCGCGTTTTACGTTTAATCGTATTGACGGTTTTGTTGTGAATCTTAGGTTGGTCATAACTTCTTCGTTATAACTCGGATTTTAGTTTTCTTTATATTTCTGAAAACCTTTATATGTTAACTATCATTTTAGGCAACCCAATAGAGACTTTTGAACATTTTATTTTTGATGCTATTTTCATTATATCAAAAGAGATTACAATTCTTGACTTTTTAGGTCCTTATATTAGTTCGAAATATCGGGTTATCACACTACCCGTGTCACATCCCTCTTCATGCAGGGCCACCAATAATCTCTCTTTAGGTCCAAATACATCTTAGTGGCCCCTAGATGGATCGAGAATCTCGATCTATGTGCCTCCTCCAGCAATATACGCCGAGCTCCGCCCGTGTAGGGCACCCAAATCCACCCTCGGAAAGTCATAAGCCAACGAACGACTATCCGTCACAAACTCAAACACCTGCCCAATCACCCGCTCCCTCTGTTGGTTCTCCGGTCTCACGAACTCCACCTGGGCCTCTCGAATAGCATCTAAGATTGGATTCATGATTGTCATTCTCATACAAACATCTCGGATAGGAGCACTTCCTGCTCTACGGCTCAGGGCGTCGGCTACCGTATTAGCCTTGCCCGGATGATACATAATCTCGCAATAATAGTCTTTCACTACATCCAACCACCTCCTCTGTCTCATATTCAGGTTGGGCTGATCCATGAGGTACTTCAGGCTCTTGTGGTCCGTGTATATGTTACATCGGACTCCGTACAGATTGTGACGCCATATCTTGAGGGCGAACACCACCGCCCTTAGCTCTAGGCCGTGGGTGGGATATCTTGTCTCGTGAAGCTTCAAATTCCTCGATGCATATGCTATCATGTTCGCCCTTTACGTCAACACTGCACCCATCCCTGAAATGGATGCATCGCAGTAAACTATAAAGTCCTCCAACTCCTTGGGGAGGGCTAACACTGGGGCTTCGCACAATATCTGGCGAAGAGTCTCAAATGAGGCTTGTTTCTCGGGACCCCAAAAAAAAGTAACACCCTTCCGGGTCAACGTGGTGAGTGGGACGACAATCTTGGAGAAATCTGTGATAAATCTCCGATAGTAGCTGGACAAACCCAGAAAACTCTTGATCTCAGTGGGGGATCTCGCTACCTCCCATCTCATCACTTCCTCGTTCTTGGCCGGAGCAAACAATATCTCATTCTGGTTAACGAGGTGCCCCAGGAACTCGACCTCTCGTAAACAGAAATCACACTTGGAGAATTTGGCATAAAGCCTCTCCGCCCTCAATACCCCAAGAATCTCTCTAATATGCTCCTCGTTCTGCACTTTGGATCTCGAATACACCAAGATATCGTCGATGAACACGATCACCGATCGATACAACATGGGCCTGCACACTCGGTTCATGAGGTCCATGAACATTGCCGGTGCGTTGGTGAGCCCAAATGGCATCACGACAAACTCGTAGTGTCCATAACAAGTCCAAAAAGCCGTCTTCTGGATATCCTCTTCACAGAATCTCATATGATGATATCCAGACCTCAAATCAATCTTGGAAAACTAAGACGTCCCGTGTAACTGATCGAACAAATCGTCGATCCTCGGAAGTGGATAATGATTCTTGACCGTCAACTTGTTCAACTCCCAGTAATCAATACAGATCCAGTGTGAACCATCCTTTTTCTTGACAAAAAAGATCGGCGCTCCCCATGGCGAGCTACTCGGTCTGATAAATTCCTTCCCTAGCAGCTCCTAGAGCTAAGGGATAACTCCTGCATATCTGGTGGCGCAAGCCCTAATTTCCATCCTGCCACCTTCCCTAGAATGCTTAGTTCTCCTTCCCAGCCGATGTGGGATCAGATCTAACCCACTTTCATCCCCATGGCGATGAATCCATTTCACCCAATTTAAAACGCGTTGTGATAGGGAAGGTATCCACACCCCTTATAAGGAATGCTTAGTTCTCCTTCCCAGCCGATGTGGGATCAGATCTAACCCACTTTCACCCCCCATGTTACAATTGGGTGAAACATAATTCTAACTCTATAGACGACTCCCATGATGTGATTAAAAAAGTTTCTCCAAAAGCCCTAATTTCCAACCTGCCACCTTCTCTACCCTCACCCGTGTCTTCACGTATACATAGGCTGATCATTCGTATATAATTGTAAACATATGTGTTTTGGGGTTTCTTATTGGCGACTCATTTCCTTTCCCCTTTGAGTTCGAAATTGTCACTGGAGGAAGTAAGGGTAGTGGAAGATGATGAAGGGCCTTCAACAGTGCTTTGTTTATTACACTGTGGTAGCGGAGACGATGGTGCTGTTGATAGCCCTAAACAAAAGTCATCTTAAAAGAAATTATCAAAGAAAAAGGTATGTATCAGTTCTAGAGTTCTTATAAAAGGTAGGTCATTTGTACCCTTGTAAGCAAGCATTTAGATTATTTACATGCTTTTCACTATGAAATTTTTAAATATAATTTATGTTTGATGTTCCTACAGGAGGTTTGAGGGGAATTCTTTTGAAGGTTTACCACCTTCATTTTCTAATCTGACCCTTTTTCATGAGCTATAAGCCTTTATCAAATGATTTGGAGGAGTGGCATCAAAACCTTAAGTCTTTCCACCATGATCTAGATGCAGTTCTTTGTTTTATTTCACAATCATATACAAGTAGATTTAAATTTAATTAACATTTAGTTGTTTTTTATTTCCCATTTTTGATTTCTTTTTGTGCTTCCAGCTGTTAGGGCCTGTTGTTGTTTCAATTCATCATGACACATGTAGCATCCATAAAATTTCCAATAAATTTAAACTTTTCAAAAACAACCCAAATCCATTAATTATGACAAAAAGGTTTTCAGTTTGTTTATTATCAGAGTCTCCTAGAAACATCATTTTAAAAATGAGGAGCGGTACGATCACGCCTTCGCCTTGCCATGATCTCCTAAAGTATCCGAAACCAAAACACTAAAACTGTTAGCCTAAAAGCTTAGTGAGTTACCCCCAAAATACCAACCACATATAATCATACTCATATCATATCTCAATACAGAACAACCATGCATATCGAGTCTACAATTTGACTGGTCCGCCCGCATCGGGCCTTCAGTCGGTCTGGTCCGTTCTCTGAGCCTTGACACGTCTTGACCGCCCTCTTGGGGCCTTCAGCCTATCCGTACCGCTCGCTGGGCCTACGGTCTATCCGGTCCGCCCTGGGTATGTTGGCCTACAGCACAAAGTAGGACCCGCCTCAATCAAACCCCAGTCACACAACCATGTGCATATAAAACAGTTAATCAGATAACAATCCTTAGCTAAATAAACAGTTCAATCAGATCATACAACATAACAACATCCTAACCAGGATACCGACCTAACGGGTCACTAACATAACGTTACCCTACATACCAGGATACCGACCTTAACTAGGTTACTAACATAACATTACCCTACATACCAGGATGCCGACCTTAACCAGGTCACTAACATAATACCATCCTAATACGAGGATGCAGATCTAGCAACTCAAAAACATATCAAACAAATACCCGGATTCCCATCCGATAAAGGGCTGGCCTTGGTGCGTTAGACCCCGTTGATATAGTGAGGATAACTCACCTTGCAACTGCTGAACTAAACCACGAAAGCACAATCCCGAAGCTCTACCCCAAACTCCAACACCTATAGCCAACAATGATCCATTGACATAAATATCCGAATTACCATAATACCCCCGAAGGCCAAACTGGCCAAAGTCAACCTTCTTGATTGACCCTACTCGCCGAATCAACCCATTGACTCGCCGAGTTCCTAAACTCAGGAAACTCTCATATCACGACTCAACTCGCCGAGTCACCCCATGACTCGTCGAGTTCAACAATCTCCAAGTCCTTATCCTATCCAACTCACTGTGTCACCACTCAACTCACTGATCTGAGTCTTAACCATAAGTGGTTGGGGGTTTTGCGCTATGACTCGCCGAGTCCAAGAACAGACATGTCGGATCCACGATAATCTTCATCAGACTCGTCGAGTTGCTCTTCTAACTCGCCGATTCCAAGCTCATCTTCATATGACTCGCCGAGTCAACCTATGCGACTCACTGAGTCTCTTCAGTCCTTTATCCATATAGAGGCTTTTCGAGCCATGTAGGGGCTCCAGATTGTAGATCCATTCTTCTAGGGCATAACTCTCACGTAAAGTCTCAAACTTTACGTGAAAACAAAGGGCTAAAGGCCCAAGTCAATCTAGGGCTAAGGTTTTAAGACAAGAATGTTCACAAGCATGCCAATGGATGATACTTTCCGACTATATGGACCAAAACAAGCCTAGATCTGAAGTTGCAAGCTTAGATCTAGTCCCAAAACCCGAAATCCAAACATGCTAAAAGGCCCCAAATCATCACCTAAGAATAGATCTAGAAGGGAAAAGCTCAAGGTAACAACTTGTTACCTCAGAAATGTGCCCAAGATGGAGTAGATTCCAGATCTCCACGAATCCCTTGATGCTTTACACTTGATCTACAAGTCTCCTTTGCTATAACCTCCTTCCAAAGCTTCCAAGATCACATCAAAGGCTCACACTTGATTTTAGGGTTTACCGGCTCTCAAGGGCAATAAGAAGGCTGATGGGAGGACATAAAGTCCTTTAAATAGGGTGCAAACCCTAAGATTAGGGTTTTCTCTTCCCAGCACCTAGTCGTCGAGTCCAGCTGCCGACTCGGCGAGTTGGTCACTTAACTCGCGACCAAATCCCGCTCCGACTCAACGAGTAACCACACCTACTCGCCGAGTCAACCCTCCTAATAACACTTTACACCCCTGAACTCTTGCTTCTGACTTGGGATGTTACAACATAACGAGTGGTTATCTTCCTTCAATAACTGATATGACTTTTTTTTACCCTTCTAGATTTTTCTAAAAGATGCTGCTTATGGTGCCGCTGCATATATTTATTATGAGCTGTCGAATTATCTAAGCTTTAAGGACTGGTGTGACTTTTTTACCCTTCTAGACTTTATATATCTGTTATCTATATGATACTAAGACCTTGTTTCTTTTTTTCCCATTAAGTGTTTTGATTTTTTTATCTAGAATTTTTTTTAAGATGAGTTATACTTTTTTTTTTCTGTGAAATTTCTTCGGGTTTGACAATACTTTATCATTGGGACTCACAAATGATCGTCCCAACATGCGGATTATACATCAGAAAGTTGCACTTATTCTTGGTCAATGAGTTTCTAATGTAATCTTATTGCGTTCTTGATTTTTTTCAAATAATACAATTCCTATTTTGTTGATTTAAATTATTCCTTACACAAAGCTTAAAACTAATGAAAGCTTATATACTTTTTACATGCAAATGACTATGTTTATATATACATAACTAAGTACAAACTCGCTTTAGTGTTCACAATAAATACAAATTTCAGCTTTTTTTTGGTAATTCTTTGTCACATTATTTTTTTTTATTATTTTCTTTTTTATAATTTGTTTTTGCAGATTAAAGATGACACCAAACCACCAGTCTCTTGTGCTCTCATCTGCAGGACAAAGACTTGTGTGTTAGGGCATAAATTATAATTCAGCCCTTTTTTATATAATAAAAAGATTCCATTTTTTTATATCCTTGAATGTTTCCTTGATATTTCAACTTTCAACATCTCGTTCATTATATTTCCATATTGAAGATGTTGCCTTTTCACAGCAAGAATTTTTTGATCTCCTCCCAGTTTGAAACTGTCCTTTAAATTGATTGAGGATGTTCAGAAGTTTGATTCCAAGGTAAACATTGCTTCTAACTTTCTATATAATATTTCCTTATATAAACTTTACATTTCTAACTTTTTGGTGTTATTCGGTGTTTTCTCATTTCAGGTTCAAGTGTTGAACACAATCTCCGTATTGATTGCCTATGTTGGTGACATCATCCCATATGCTGTTGAATTGGTTTAATTTTTTCAAAAGGTATTTAATCCAGTTACTACATTTTTTAAATAAAATTGTTCAATCAATTTGTCTAATTGGAAAATAATTCCTTTTTAATTTAAAGTCTTGGGAAGAAAGCCTTTTGGTGAAAGCCTTCTGCAGACTCAGCTTCTAACTGCTCTGAAGAACTTTGTAGTTGCACTTGGGTACAAGTCCCTTATGTGCTACAATGTTCTTCTCCCTATTTTAGTTAGTGGGCTTGTTGTTAATAGCCCATATGAACTTCTTGAAGACAGTATGCAGGTAACAATATTGTAATATATATATATATATATATATATATATATATATATATATATATATATATATATATATATATATAGAGAGAGAGAGAGAGAAATGAAACTATAACATTATAAATAATCATTTTTTCAACCGGACTAACTGGTGCATGATACACCACTGACCAAATCAAAACAAAACCAACCACAAATTTACTAGGTCAAATCTAGAAATGGTCCATAGTTTTACTAGGCCATTGACTAAATCCTTTTTATCATTTATTTTATTTTTGGGTTGTCTCTTTTTTTTTTCACTTCGGTTTTCATTTTCCAAATCTTTTTGGTCCCGGTGATGATCGGGCTACCGTTTAAGCTTCTAGTGATTGTACCAATGCGGGTCCCGGTCGACGAAAGACCGATTTTCTTATTAAGTTAATTTTTTTAAGAAGCATTCTTGTAATGTGAGATTTGAATTATATGGTTGTAGAATGGAAGGTGTAGAGATGAGTTGAATGCCCTGTTAAAGGTATGGATCATTTACTTATGCATGACATTCTTGATTGAAAAGTAAAAAAGAAAAAAGAAAAAAAAGTTTTACTACACTTGAGAAAAAGAAAAAAAGAGTTTTACTCATCAGAAAAAAAGTTTTACTTGACAAAAAGAAAAAAAAAGTTTTACTTCACTTAGCAAACTTCATTTCTATGTATTTGTATAAAATTGAACACAATTTTAGCTCAGAAGGCTTCACCTATTTAAGGGAGCATGATGTTCTAGTCCATATTGGCTGGCCTTTATGCAGAAAATATGGGCATGCATTTGAGGTTCAAATTTCCAATCAAGTAGCTGATTCTAGGCGTGAATCCATGGAATCAGATGATGAATTTCAAATTGTAACATATACAATGAGTTTGTCAAATGTCTTGCAGAGACCCAACGGGTAAACAAACTATAACAATTATATATGAGATGCTTATTTTTTCTTTATTAATTAATAACATCTTGAAATTATTTATCATTTTTCAGCATTCATATATGTGTGGCCCTTCAACACGTTCCTATTGTTGACGACTTCCTGAAAGATTTAAAGGATTTACTACAGATAGTAAGCAAGAAACTGGGTTTTCATATATCATAATTCGAATATCTTGTTTGAATTTTACCATCACTATAGAATTCAATGATGGTGATTCGGGCATTCAAATCAGACGATGGCTGTTTACGAAGGGAAATGGGTCGATACTGCTCATCTTTCTGACAATAGGTAATCTCCATTTGCTTAATAAACAACTCTGGTCTCTCTCTTTTTTATTTATTTATATTTTATGATCATTTTGATTTTGGTCATGTACTTCATTAAAACTGTTAGTATCTATTTCATTTTGGCTTAATGGACTTAATGACTTAATCAAAATCCTCTTACAGTCTAAGAAAGGAACAAGCTTGTCCAGATAGACATCATTATTTACCTATGTTAAGGGAAAAAAAGGAGCAAGGGCATAATTAGTTTTCAATTTTGACCTTGTTTTTTTTTAATAAATTACAGGTGGTTCCATTGTTAATGAAAGCTATTTGATGGCAAGGAGGAAGTATACTAGCCCTTGAGACACTAAAACGTATGGTGGTTGCTGGAAATAGGGCATGAGATGCACTTGTTGCACAAGGTCTTAGGTCAGGAATCATGTCGGGTATCTAAAATCCAATCGTCGCCATCAATCAAAGTCGACCTCGACTTAGATCAAGGTCACCGAGGGTTGTTTGTTTTATAGGAATGCATAACCCATGTTAGCAATGTATTATTTTTGTTTAACATTTGAATGATTATTTGTACGACAGGTTATACTTTGTGCAATTTATTTTATTTTTTGTGTATGAAACTTTATTTTATATTATGAGACAATAAATGTGTGATGTAATTTGAAAATTAGTAAATATATATATATATATATATATATATATATATATATATATATATATATATATATATATATATATATATATATATATAACATTTAAACTTTATGACACGCAAAAATGTGTGTCGTCTTTCTTTATGACACGTGCTTTAATGATACGTAATGCAAGTCGTAAATGTGCGTCATTTTACGACACACGAATGCATGTAATCTTCTTTATGACATGGCCTTCCTTGACACACATTGCGCGTCGCAGACGCACGTCGTAAATGCGCGTCATAAGGTTACGACACGCAAATGCGTGTCGTCTTCCTTTGTGACAGGGCCTTCCTTGACATGCATTTGCATGTCGTCTGAGTGTTTTATGACACACTTTGCGCGTTGTAAAAGGCTATTTTTCTAGTAGTGTACACTGCGCGTACCAGCTCTCTACGATGGGCGTACTCCACTGCCATGCAGGCATCGGGGATGCTCGACTCCTATGCTGCACGTATTGGGATTACGCTCAACGTACGTTCCAATTCCACTCTTTCTACTCATTTGGTCTTAATCAGTTAAGACCTTGGTCTTATCACAGATCTGGACTCCCTAAATGATCTTACTCCATAAAGTCAGTGACTTTAAGCCTTTTAATGGCTGATAAGGTCACAAACACCCAAAAATCTCACTCTCTTATCTCAAAATGCTCATATCTCATGCATGGTTTTATTCCAACGTCCAAGTCTTGATTTTTATGACACTACACCACTATAGACACTCGAAGGAGTTGATCATAGTCTCTGGAGCTCAATATCTCGTAAAGTCTCCAACTTTTGGGACAAAACCCTAAAATGCTATAATATGATGCACAAATCAAAAGAGTGAGAAAGATTTGAGCTTTATACTTCTAGATGAAGCTCCCAAAACAGATATGCTCAGATCCAAGGCCTGGACTCTCACTCCCTCTTCTCTAAAGCTCCTTCTTCACTCCAAGAACACACAAAATCACTTAAAGGCTCTCAAATGGACTCACAAGCTCTATGAACGAAGGTTTAGGGTTTTAGAGGGTTATTTGTCTGAGGATGGTGGCCAGTAATGAGTCCATCATATCATTTATATAGGGACACACCCCAAATTAGGGTTTTCACTCTGGGCCTAGTACGCCCAACATACTAGGTGGCTTCCGCAACAATAACATGCACATGAGTATGCTAAGTGTACACTCGTGTACGCCCCGCGTACTCATTTGCCACGTTTTTCTCTATAAGGGCTATACTTGACAAGTACCAAAAGAACAAGGGTTTATAAGGTATACCTAGAATTAGGATGTTACAAGTGAAGTTAGGGTTCAGTGGTTTTATCATCTTTTCGGGCAGGATCGACGATTACCTATGGAAGAACTTTTGAGTTCAAGCACTACCGTTGCTTGGAGAGGAGCGTTAGTAGGAAGATGGCGGTGTCAGTTGAGTGAGTTGTTTGATAATTGGATGTGTTAGGGGAGTTGTGTTTTTGCATTGATTGTAGTCGATTGGAGTTCAATGATCCTTTGAGAATGGAATTTGGAGTGGATGTTCGTCAGTGAATGGAAATGGTTGCGGTTTTTAGTCGACAACATAAGAACTTAAGGAATTGGTATGGTATCATGGGAAGTGATTTGGATTATAGGACGTGTTAACATTTCATGGGTATTCTTTAGGATTTCATGAAGTGGGAGATCATGAAGTTTGACTAACAATGGAACGTTAGTAATGATAATCATAGGTCATAGGCGGTTCATGATGTATAAGGTTGATGGGTTGGGAATCCATCAGATTTAAGGGATGAGAGAAATTCATCGAATCCAAGTAGAGGTGAATTGAGTAGGTTTTACGGAAGGTAGGAAGGGAGTGAACTAGGGAATGTTTCACATCCTGGCTCGGAGGAGAGACGAACCAAGTGGCTGTTTATAGTGAGATGGTGTAAGTGGGATTTCGAGAACTTCCAACTGTTGGTCGACATCTTCCTTATTATACATAGCAGGCTTGTCGATGAGCCTAGGTTAAGGGCTTCGGATTTTGAAGTGTGACCTGAACACCTAATCGGATGCAGTAGATGCATGTTTTAGCTCAGGATGAGCAGGGTTGTGATAGCTGGGGTGTGGTAAGACCATGGGTGGTAACCATGGTGGGTTAGGGGTGTTGTAAGACTGTGATGGGATCAGAGTATTCACTAGTTTGAGGTAAACAATCGTTGGAGGTGTTCATGAGCATAAAGGGGGAAATCAGTTTGTGCCTTGCGAACGCTGGCCAGGATTGCAGATGAGTATTCTCTATTTTGGGTTGAGGACCATTAGGGTCCGAGGGGGAGTCAGGCTTGTGTAGCTCTAGGCGGGTGGGACTCGTGAGTGAGGCTGCTCTATGGTTTAGTTGGGTGGGACCCATGGGCGAGGCCCATGTGATCATGGCAACACAGGTGGGACCTGGTAGAGACTGTTGGGGTAAGGTTTTGGGATCTTGAGTTGCAGGATTAAGTGGGTTGTCAGTGAGTGACACAGAGGGGTTTTAGGAATGGTTCTCTTGTTAATCGTACCAGGTGCGATACTGGTAGTCTCGGTAATGGTTGGTAACCTTTATATCTCTGTCTAGCAAGGGGTTGTTGTTATCAGAAGGTCGTGGATGTAATGTAAGTGCAAATCCGTGGATCTTGGGTTATGAGATGAGTATCGGGTTGGTTTTTGTTAAGGATCTCGAGTCAGGCATGGTGAGTGTTCTGTGCAGAATTTTCTTTTTAGTGGAAGAAGGATTTGGGGTATCTATATGCCGAGGGCATCAATCAAAGGGTTCAAGGGTAATGATTGGATTCAGCTCAAATGATAGATCAAGCTCTTGTGATTATGTCCTGGATTGGTTCTGCTCGTGAAGGGCACCCCGATAAGTCAAGGTAGTATTATTGATTTGGAACTCATGTGGGGAGTAGCTGGTTATTCGGAGGAGTTGTTAGGTCACTTGCTTTCAAGATTGGATAATCTTAGAGTAGATGATTTGATGCTGTTGCGCAAGTCTCGTCTGAGTCTAATCGTTGCAGGGACAAGTCTCCTACTCTAAGGATTATTTGAGCCTTTGTCAAGTATAAGTGTTCTTCAAGGATAATTGGTTTGCGATTATGTTTTTTAATAGGAATCTCAAGTATAAAAAGTTGAGTAGTCAGTTGGGAGATAAGCAGAATGGATTCAACAATGATTTAATATGGGTGGTCTGTCAGGGAGCCAGACTATCTCGAGATCTCAGAGTTCAAATTGGGTAAATAAGATTATGTTGTAAGGGATTCATTCATATTCAGGTTGTCAAGCCCTACGAGGGGTGGTTTCGGTTGCCTTAGGGAAGGCCAGGGTATGCTAGAAGTCGTGGTTGTGTTGCTGAGGATGTTTGGCGTGCTGGGAATGGTAAGGAATGATTTCGAGAAAAAAAAATCTAATTTAAGTGGGGGAGAGTTGTTAACACCCTATTTCAGATCGTTTCCATTTCAGGGTGGTGATCAAGGATTGGGTATTAGTAGGCTTAAGATCTTTGAAGAAGTTAGTTTTGGGCTCTTTTGGAGGTGGATGATGTATATTGGATGATCTGGGTATTCGGTTTGTGTTTTGGAGTTAAAGGTCATTTCGGTAATTTTTCAGCTCAGGCCTCTATGGTATTGAATGTTTGTTCGGGATATGGTAAGGTGGACATGAATTGATTAAAGCATAGGGTGTCTATTACCTTTTCATCGATATATGCATTGTTGGAATTGGATATGTATTGAAGAAGTTATGGCTTTCAGAATGTATAGGGTTTGAGGGAGTAGTCCTAGTATGCGGGGCAAACCTGGTTAGTACGTAGGGTGTATTGGTGCGAAGGGTGGTAAGCGAGGCATAGTTCAGGGTATGCATAATGTATTGTGAATGTTGCATAGGGGAGTGGAGCCTCGTACGCTGGGCATACGAGGTGTAGGTGGGGCGTACGGGGGTTAGAGGAAAATCCTAATTTTAATGATTATACCCTATATAAACTCATTAAGTCATTAGGGCTGGCCTCTTTACCAGCCTCCAAGTCCGCAAAACCCTAGAAATCGTCTCTAAGCCCCCATTGTTGTAATTTTGAGCTCATGAAGTCCATTGTGGTGTTTTTGGTTCAGTTCCAAGAAGATGGAGTTTGATGAAAGGTTGAGAATCAAGGATGAGCTTATAGATCTGGACTATGTGCTTCATTTGGAGCATGCTTGAGGTAAGAAGCTTTAATCTTATTCTTTGTTGGCTTAGATCTAGTTTGTATGAGTTTTTGGTTCATTTTGGTCCTAAGAATGAGATCTAGTGGTTTGGTACTACTCCTGGAACTTAGAGTTGCCACTCTTGGTGTTTTCATGGTCCTAGATTCATAAAGTTGGAACCTTTAAGGCTTAGAATCCCCCATGCTTGAGTTTGAGTTCATTTAATGGAAGTAGAATGTTACGTTTCGAGATTGAGTTCTTTTGGGGCATGCAAAGTCACAAATTCAATGACTTTATGGTTCTAGATGTTCTTTGAGAAGTAGATCTGTGGTTTGGAATCTTGGTCTTGAGCATTAAGTGCTTATTGGGGTTTTTGGCTTAATATATGAGTACATTGGGCATACAAGTCTTTATGCGTAACGTACAAGCCATGTTGGATGCATTCTTAGCGTACAATTAAGTATGCCTCGCATATATACTCAGTGTTGGGCTTCGTGTTTGGGTTTGAGTGTTTAAGTTCTTAATAGGACAACTAAGTACACTAGAAATTTTGGTTGGGCTTTAGGGTAAGGCCCATGTATGGGGTTTGGGCCCCATTTGGAAAATTAGGCCATGTTTGGGCCTTGGTTAGTTATTTGGCTTTTGGGCCTTTTAGATTGTGAGTTTGGTTATGGTCATGGACCAAGCTAGGTTAGGGGTAAATTGTCTTTTTACCGTAAGTTTGGATTTATCGTTTGTGTATTTCGGCAATGCGAGGTGAGTCTCCTCACTAGGTTTAGTGGGTCAAAGGCACCAATGTCGCCCCATGGTTTTATGTTAGGATGCTAGATGTCTTTTGGACTCTTGCATGTGTTATATCATGATATGTTTACCGGGAAAGGCCCAATGCCTGTCGGGGCCTGATGATGATATCGTATGTTAGTTATTAGTATGTTTTTTTTTTTAAATTACTAGGTGAGGTCCGATGACTGTATAAGATGCTATAGTATTTGTCATTATTTCATGTGCTAATACGGTTATATGGTTATGTGTGTACCGGGTGGGGCTCAATGTCGGGCGAGGCTCGATGACTTGATATATGCTAGTGTTTATGTTCATTTTATGTGTTAGCATGATTGTGTGATATATTGTATGTTTATAGTAGGCAAGGCCTAGTGAAAGGTGAGGCCTGAAAATAACAGTTATGTTACTCGAGCAGGGCTTGATGTGGGGCGGGGCCCGAGGCCAAGTGGGACTCGAGACCGGGCAAGGCCCAATGGAAGGCGAGGGCCCAATATATGATTTATGTATATGTGGTATGTGGTATCTTGGTGAACTCACTAAGCTTTGTTCTTACAATTTTCAGTTTATGTTTCAGGTGCTTTGGTTTTCAAATGGAAGAGCTCGGGGTGATTGCAGGGCACACACTAAATGTTTCCACATCTTGTGAATTACTCTGATTTAATAGTGGTTTGCTATGTCTTGATTACCTTGGTTTAATGGAGGTTTTATGTAGGAACAATTTATTTATCTAAAAACAAAAATTTTATATTATTATTTTTTTGGGACGTTATATTATAAAATGTATTGTTGTGCATGATTTCATATAAGTCAAAGTTTATCTGTTCCTTTTTCCTTAATGGGGAAAACAATATCTTTGGGTACCTCACTGATTTGGTGTTGACTTATAGTGTCGGGCCCGGCCAGGACTTGATTAATGTGTTTGATTTGATGTTTTATGCCATTACAAATCAGAAATCGGGAAACAAAGTATTAGACAATGAGATTGATTTTATTCCAGGTCTCATGTCTGTATGATATCTTGCAGAACGAGGATTATATGATCACTTATCTTAGGACACGTAACTGACTGGGTCTGATTTCGACATTGGCTTTTGGTAGCTACAATTTTCTAATCAATTTGGAAGTTGTATTGGCATTTATAGGTATTAGACTTATCCAAGTAGGAGACAGGTGGATTTGGTGTGTAAGCCCATAACCAAAACTGGTATAAACTTTAATTGATAGTAGCACAGTCATTTTGGGTTGCCCTCAGAGCAAGCAATTGGATATGATTATTTTGGAGAGAGAGAATGATTTATTATTTGATTAATAAATTGGAGTATATAATTTGTTAATATACTATGAGAATAATATATTAGTTAGAAATTATGATATTTGATTAATAATTAATCAGAAATTAACTGGAACTATCTTTGGGATTAATTGAATTAACCTATAGTGCATGGGCTGTTTGGCAATTTATTGATAGTTTAGGAAAAGGCTTTAGAACCTCCTTGTAAGAGGTT
This sequence comes from Lactuca saligna, assembly GCF_052625555.1. Taxonomy (NCBI): domain Eukaryota; kingdom Viridiplantae; phylum Streptophyta; class Magnoliopsida; order Asterales; family Asteraceae; genus Lactuca; species Lactuca saligna. The sequence continues at coordinate 47,318,777 of NC_136420.1, read as the reverse complement.
GGAGGAAATCTTCTAGGAAGGGCCTATAATTTTCGTCCAAAGGCTCTTGGATGGAGGTTTGTGGGCTGCATGGTCACCAAGCAAAGGGATTAGGGTTTCCTCCGTTAAACCCTAGCTTTGGCTCTAAGCTACCTCACCTATATAAGGAGCCTTGTCCTTCACAATTTCGGCACTCCTAACCCTCAGAGACTTCTGGCCGAAATTCTCCTCCTCCCTCTCCATAATCCTTAGTTTCTAGCCTTGGGTGTGAACCATCAGAGGCATGACGCTTGTGGTGCTAGCTACCAAAGTTTCGAAGAAGAAGGATTCAAGATTTTTTACAATAACAATCTAAAGGTTCGTTTTCTTGTCTTATGAATTAGTTTGTTTATTGGAAAGTTTTGTATGCTAGTGTTCATAGTATGTTGCTAATAGATGAAAGAATTAGATCAAACTAGGTTGCATGTGCCCTAATCAATCGAATTGTTTAGATTGTTTTCTGCTTATGGCATTGTAGTTGTAACCTAGATTCCCAATCAATCTTGGCCTTCAGCATGAAGTAAGACCGCCTCAACCAATGCATCAACATATACCATAAAAATTAATAGCCAGTAAATATAGATAGTCCTAGAAATCTACCGGTTTAACACATATCCAATAATACAGTTAATCATATAGATCTACCAGTCTAATGCGTATCAGTAATCATCAGGTAATCACAGAAATCTACCACATATTTAACATAACATCAATCAATATACCAGGATATCAAATCCAATGGGATGGCCTTGGTGCCTTCGACCCACAAGTACATTGAGGAAAACTCACCTGAATCACCTTGCCTTGTATGCCTAAAGTACTCTTGGTACGTCTAACATACCAGGTTGATCCCCTGCCATCCTCCTTGCCTAGTACACCTAACGTACGCGACTTAACCCAAAACTATCATAACTTCAAACGGTCGTAACTTCTTCGTTCCAACTCCATTTTTGACGTTCTTTATATACATGGAAAGGTGTTGAAGAGCCCCACGAAATTATCTCAATATCTTGGACTAAAAACTTCTCAAATAAAAATCCATATTTCATGCAAAAACCCAACCTATGACTTTTCCCTTTTTACCCTTCGACTCAAAACACAATTCAAGGGTTAAATCTCTTAACTATCATTACCTCATTCCAAAAGGACTAAAATTTGCCTCCTTAATGTCCAAAGCTGTTGAAGCAAAAAAAGTGACCCTCTTGAACTTCAGCTACCGCAGCCTCCAAGCCACCGTAGTCAAGCAATCTCTTCATCAATCATCATCTGAAGTCTTCAGCACCGCAGTCTCTATCTTTACTTAGATTACTTTGTATTTTCTGTAAAACACTCTATTGTCCGGTATGCCTTGCATGGCTACTCTTAGAGTTGTAAACCTGTTAGCTTTATGAGTCTCTATAAATAGAGCTCATTCTCATGTATGAAATATACAGTGAACATCACATCCATTTCTAATACACATCTTAAAGTTCTCATTATATCTTACTTATCCAATCTTCTTACTCTCATAATCAATCATCATCTCTCTTCAGAGCAAGTATCTTGTGACTTAATCAGTAAGTTTGATCTCATTTGTTAACTTGGTTTGAATGCATTCTTCGTTATGAATCTGCTTATGTGTATACTTGATATAACAATTGTTGTCATTTACATTTCTTTACTTTTCCGCAACTAACTCTCTAACTTCTAACTCTTAATATTATTGTTGAGCTTTTGATCCTTCGAGATTAACTATTCTGCTATATACTTGTTCTAACGTTTGTTCAAGTGCGTCTCAAAGTTTTTCTCTCAACAATTGGTATCAGAGCTATATTGGTTGCTTTTTGAAAATCGAAACTTTGATTTTTCGAAGAGCCTTCTATACCACTGAAGCTCATTTCTAAAAACAAACAAACTTCAAAACATGGCACAATCTTTATCATTGAATGTTTCCAACACTGTTGGTGGTTCAAATCGAGGCCCAATACTGGTTGCGAATGAATATCATCACTGGTCACTAAGGATGGAAAGATATCTCAGAAGACTTGGTAGAGATGTATGGCGATCTATAGAAGAAGGACCACATGTACCAGTCCTTACACCAGTCCAAACTGATGGAGCCACAACAAGTCTAGGAGGAGGTCAACTAGCCTTGAACCGTCCCACCAAGGATGATCTCGACAAGATGGAAAATGATGCTATTGCCTTTTATGAAATCTCATGTGGCGTTGCTCCTGATAACTTTGACATAATCATAAATTGCAAATCAGCAAAAGAGATATGGGATGTTCTAAAAAATATGTATGAAAGCTCAGATCAAGATCAATACAAGAAGCTTACAACTACACTCAATGAGTTCAACAACTTCAAAGCTCACACCGAAGAAAGTTTGGAAGACTCCTTTAAAAGATTCAACTTGATAGTCACAAAAATGTCCAATGCGGGCACTGTCCGCAACAATCATGAAACAAATCTACAGTTCCTTAATGGATTAGGAAGACATTGGACAACAACCAAAATGATCGTTCAAGGAGATAGGAAAATTCACTCGTTGTCTCTCTATAAGCTTTATGGAGAATTACAAGCTCAAGAGTCCACGGTACTCAAGGACTGTTCAGAATTCAGAGGTCCACTTGCTATTGTAGCACAATCATCTCACACTCAAACATATCCCACCTAGTATGACTCATCACTGCATTCATATGAAGCAGACTCAGAATATGACGATGAAGAAGAGTTCCAAAATGCCGTTTCCCTTGTCAGTCAAAAATTTAATCGCTTACCACCTTCATTTCGTAAAAATCAATAGTACAACCGACCACCTTTCAACCACAACTTTCAAAACAATCACTTTCGTTCCACCAAGAATCCACTCCCTCCGCAGCCTCAGCAAACACAGTCTAAAGACTTACCATCGCAGTCTCAATCAACTGACTCCGGTACTTCTTTAGAAGATAAAAGTGATATTATTATATGTCACAAGTGCAATAAAGAAAACCATTTTGCCAAGGACTGCAAAGCAAACGTAGTGAAAGACAGAGCTTTCTATATCAGAATGGCTCAGGAACTGGAAGACAAAGAAAAGGGAAAAGCTTATGTTGCTCAAGTATAAAGGAATCATAAGGTGTGGTCATCCGGAGATGAAGATGAAGACGACCACAGTAAAGGAAAAGGCAAGATCTGTATGGTAGCAACTGCTGATGAAGACAGCTCAACCAAGCTAAAGAAGAACCATTGCTATATGGCGAAATATGGAACTCTCAGCATTGTGGAACAGGTAAAACTTATGATTTAAACTTTAAATTATAGCATGCATGACTGTCAACCTTTCTTGGACACACTCAATGACACATGTGATGTCGTCCTTACATACTACAATAAAGCCTTAGATGAGAAGAACATCGCTTTGCAGGAGATGTTCCACGTTAGAGGACGTTTGGATAATAAGAGACTCAAAATGACAATGATAGAGAAAGACTTGATGCTAGAAAAAGATGCTAGAATGTTAAGTGAAACACAACTAGAGATAGCCTTGAATCAGAGAGATTTAGCATAGAGTGAAATTGTACGCTTAAATCTTTTAATTGAAAAGCTTTTTAATGAAAGTGAGGCCATTGAGAATCTAGTTAATAATGGGAATGTTGATAACACTTTCAATTGGGGTTGGTCCAATGGGTACCCAACTGTAAAAGACTCCTCACCCTAGTTCACCCCGAAACGTCCCTACGTTCCTCCAGAGCGCAACTTTTTGTTTCTGGTCAATGACAAAACATTTCCTGAAGACATCCAAACTCATTTTGGTAAACTCCATGATTTGAGTAATAACTGTGTTATCGAGGAAATTCTCCCTGAATTTTCTAATCATGTTGATAACATAATTCTCTCAAATTCTCAGACAACATCCGTAGTTGATGAGGAAATTGTTGTAGAAAGTCCTAAAGTCACATTGGACTTTCCATCCCTTCAGTCTAACCACAGTCATAAACTACAATCTGTTCCACTACCTTGAAGAGTCTAGTTAATGGTTTGGTCTAGCCTTTCAGTGTATTTTGTTTGGCATGAGTCTGTAATACAGTTTATGAGTTGTTTATTTCGTTTTGGTCATTTTGTGTGTTCACGACCGTAAACAGAGTTTACGGCCGTAAACAAATTTACGGCCATAAACCCTGTTTACGGTCGCAAACACAGTTTGTGGTCTAGTTGAGTATAAATAGTGGAGGAGTTGGTCTTTTGTCGTTCTTGACGCCATAGAGTTTACAGAGCAGTCCATCGAGTTGTACCTGACAATTTATTGAATATAATCGTGTGCAAGCTTGGTTTCTTTTCATCTTGTTCTTATTCTGTGATTGTTTATTGCTTGATTGCTGGTAAAAATCCTTATTTGGACCTTACAATTGGTATCAGAGCAGTAACCGGTGTCAAGCTTCATTCAATCGAGATTTGGGGTGCTTAATCTGATATTCTTATTGCTTGAACATTGGTTTTGGTGTTCTAGTGTTTAAAGGATCGGAATATATTGCAAAAACATGTGTTTGAGAGCTTTCTGGGAGTTTATTGCCGACTGTAAACACTGTTTACAGTTCTAAACTCAAGATCTTCATCAACCGTAAAATGTGAATCTTCAAAAGCCGCAAACAAGGCTTCAAGAACTTTAAGATCTATAAACTCATAAACCGTAAACTCATAAATCGTAAATTAATCAACCATAAACCCAGTTTATGGTCGTAAACTCATCAACCATAAACACCTTTGAGATTTTAAATTGCTTTAATTTCAAATGGATTCTCAAAGCCAAAGTCATTTTCATGAACTTGATACTATCATGGGCACTACTACGCGTATTCCAAGATTCATGTCTGCAGATGGTTTTTCCGAGTGGAAGTATAGAATTGAAAAATACATTATGATGAAAGATTTCAAAGTCTGGAGAAGAATTCTTAGAGGTCCTGTTAGAATCACTATGACAGTTGGAGGCCAAGTGATTGACAAGACTGTTGAAAACTACACTGATGAGGAGTTTGAGAAAATTGAGGAGCAGGAAAGGGCTTTAGCCACTTTAACCATGGCATTATCTCCCGATATTGCTCAAGGTTTTCGTGAGTACACCTCAGCTAAAGATCTATGGGAATCCATAATTGAAGTTTATGAGGGCAATGCAGATATAAAGGAGAGTCGGCAGGACATGTTGAGACAAAAGTTTAATATGTTCAACTACATCCCAGGAGAGACTCTTGAGGCTCAGCTGCAGCGGTTCACAACTCTCACAACTGACATGAACATATCTGAGATTTTCTTAACCAAGTCAGAAATCAACAAGAAGCTTCTGAATGCTCTTCCTAGATCATGGGATATGAATGTTGCTGTGATTAAGAAAACCAAGGATTTAAATCGCCTCACTCTTGCTGAAATTATGGCGATCATCAAAGCTTGTGACATTGATGACAAATAGAGAGAGATTAATCATGTGCATCCATACTCTACTGCAAATCTTGGAATCTCATCCAACAATGATTTCTCATCAATCATGTCCTCCTCAGGTCAAGCCTTTGCAACTCAATAACCTCAGATTCAGACCTTCGCTGCTGCATCATCCATCCCTCACCATCAAACTCAGCAATATGGCACTCCATAAGTTGTCCCTGCTCCAAATGTGCAAGTTGTAGCCTCTTTGTCACACCCTCAAACCAGAATGGCGGAAACATTCGGGGGTGGACGACTTCACGTAGTATCATAACAGTTGAATATTGTAAAGAAAGTAAACACAACCATCATATATATAACAAAAACTTACATTGTTGCGTAATACATGTTTCAAAAGAATATTACAAATATGATGATTTAAAATGTTTTGATCAAAGACGCCTTAGCGTTCCTTCTCCAAAAGCTAATGGTTACCTGTATTACTGATTCCCTGAGAAATACAAGTAGTTTCGAAAAGGTGTCAACAATAAAGTTGGTGAGTTGATAAGTGTTTTTGCACTGAAAGTTGTATGTCTTTTAGTAAAAATAGGTGAATGTGGTTTTCAGAAAATCCAATATTTTCTACATATAGTTTGAAAAAGGTCCCAAAAATTGGAGGACATTACTCCCTTTCATGCTCAAATGATGAAGGTAAATTTATACTCGAAATAATGTATATACTGAATGCATTCAAGAGTCTCGTAAATCAAACTTATTTTATACTTCCGCGTGAGTTTTATAACCATGCTATTGACACAGACTGCCTGTAACAACATTCTTCAGGCACTGTAGTGTTATGACGTTTATCACCCCAGACCTGTCGGTCTAACTGTAGGTAACAGTTTAGGTGCGGGATTGTCAATCCCATATAGATCTATACACAAGTATCACGCTCTCCCTCCAAGAGATTATGGTTTATAATACAGGACTTGAAATGCATACTTGAGAGTACGTCGAAGTTGAATATCTCACAATACTTAGTATAAATAGATTTACGAAAAAGAAAGTCTATATTTCATGTAGATGAAAGTATTTCATTTTCACAATGTTTATGTAAGAATATAATGAATAACCCACAAACTATACCCATTATAGTTTTTCCGAAAGTGTGTTCCATTTGGTGATAGTAACTCTATGATATACTAACATTTCATGCAAAGTAAAATTTTGATATCGAAGTATTTTAAAAATATAGATGTTGTATTTAAAAACGATATGTTTTCTCATATTGCACTTGTATCCCCCCCATAAAATATGAAAAAGACGTGAAAAAATAGGGGTATGAACTCACCTGGAAAGTGTGATGATTCGAAGAAAACGAGATTTTTCTCGGGTGGCACTTCGACCGGAAAGTGGCGAGGTTCTCGGGAATCTCGGGACTTAGGACCTTCGTCGGGGCTGGGGTATGAAACCGGGGTGTCGGGTTCGTCTCGGGATGCTAAACGGGAAGTAAAAGTGAGAGAGAAGAGAGAAATGGGCAAAGCAAGTCGGAAGTTTCGCATCCTATTTATAGGTGAGGACCACTGCCCTCGTACGCTGGGCATACACCGAAGTACACGAGGCATACCTCGTACGCTGGGCGTACCCTCGTACGCGGGGCGTACCCTCGTACGCGGGGCGTACTCGTGCGTCATGGCTTACTGCATCATCGACTGCTGGTCTGTTGAGTCCGTTTGTGTTGCGTCTTGGGCCTTAAGTTTTGTATCCGGATTGGGCCTGTCCATCCGTGATTATCTAGATTAGGTCAGTGATTATCTAGATTAGCTAATTGGGTTTTAATATAAATATGCATGCATGTATGCATGATAAGTTGTTGATTTTCACGTTTAATTTTGTAACCCTAAACACCTCTACAGTCGTAGTTCTTTATCGAGCTCAGGTGTTAAAGCATTATTCATTCGATATATTCAGCTCTATTCTTGTGTTCTTTATTATGTCCTTATTTATTAACTTGCATAGAATCATACGATCCTAATAGAACTTTTTTCTAACAATTGGTATCAGAGCAGGAGATTGTGTGATCAATACACATTCCTTCTGTATTCAGAATACTTTAGGGTTTCCGCTTTTATCGTATAAATAGAAGTCGTCTTCCTCATATCGATGGTAACTCTGTTTATGATAAAACCCTAATCTCAAGTTTATAGGTTTGACTCTAGTAGCTCACCATGTCTCATGAAGATTCGCAAACTAACCCCATCAACATCTCAAACAACATTGGATCAACAACCAGAATACCCATACTCTACAGTCAAGACTATAAAGTATGGGCACATCACTTCGAAGACTACGTAGTTGGTTCTGAAGACAATGGCTATCTCATCTGTGAAGCTATCATGCTCGGGCCATTTGTTCACTCAGGAACGAACACTACTGTCAAGTCCCAAAAGGAGCACAACAAGCTGGTGGCGGACGTAGACAAGATGCCACATGACAAGAAAGACAAATTGCTTTGTAATGTAAAGGCTATGAGGATGATCAGATTCTCCTTGCAATCTGACACCTTTCGGTTGGTTGGTTCATGCACAACAGCTAAAGAAATCTGGGATATATTGAAAGAGCTCTATTCGACCGATGAAGATTTGGAACACTCCACACAAACCTTGCTGCTATCTGAATTTGGAGCTTTCGAACAAAAACTAGAGGAAAAACTCATACAGACTTTCGATCGGTTCAATCATCTCCTGAGTAAGAAGATTAAGCATGGAATAGAGAGGAAATTGATCGAGCAGAAAGTAACTCTTATGAATGGGCTGAGACGAGAATGGATGGCCGTTGTATCAACTGTGAAAGCACATGAACAATTCAAATCCTACTCTCTAGCGAAGTTGGTTGGAATACTCAAGTCCCATGAAAGCGTGGTAACCAAAGAAGCGAAAGTAGTTTCTCGTATGGGATCTCTGGCTCTTGTCTCAAAAGGAAAAAGTATCCCAGAAGATGAGGAAGAGACTGATATGTCTGAGTGTGATTTTACAAGCGAGGAATATGCTTTGATGATACCCAATCTGAAGATGTTTGCAAGAAGAAAATTTCCTGTCAACAAGAACCGAAACTGGCAGGGAAGTTACAGCTCTGAGAAGGTTAAAGATGAAGCGAAGAACTCCTCTCAAAAGGATGATGAAAATAAGGAGATCAGGCTTGCAAGAGACTCTGGATACGACTGCAATTACTGTCATGGCAAGAACCATTTTGCCAAAGATTGCATGTTAAGGAAAATGGCTGAGAAGAGAGAGGGTGAAGATGATGAGGCGTACTATATGCATAAGTTAGAAGAAATCAAGAAGAAGAAGGCGACTAACAGCTCAATGAATGCCTTGATTGTATAGGAGAATGCTGGGGAAGATGAGTTCGGTGGCATAGAAGTGTGGTCAACTGACTCTGAAGATGAAGAGGTTAGAAGGCCCACTCATGGAAAGGCTTATGTGGCAAATGAAGAAGGTTCGTCTGGAAAGTGTTTAATTGTCACTGCTGGTCCATCAACCAAAAGTGCAAATAAGGAACTGAACCTGACCGAGAACAAGTATTTTGCAGCCAAGCCAATGAGTGAGAAGATCAACGACTGCGATCGGCTGATCAAAAAGGTGCAATCTATTCTTGAATCTCTTAAAATTCCAAAAATAGATTATGAAGAACAATTAACTGAATTAAACTTTAAATTTTCTAACCTAAGTAGTAGCCTCATGCAAACTCGCCTAGCGAATTCTAACCTAACTGACCAACTCAGCAGGGTGTCTTCAAAAAGTGAGGAAAGAAGAATGTTGATTGAGCTGAAGGAAGCGGAGTTAATTAGAGCTAGGGACGAAAGTATTTTCTTGCAAGGAGACAGATTAAAGTTTTTAAAACAAAGAAATGTTTTATGTTTAATTGCTAAGCGTTTATATAGTAATATAGCTCAATGGCATTTAAGTTGTGAGATAGGAAAGAAAATTCATAAGATGATTTTTCCATTTCTTGAATTTAAGGAAGATGAGGTAATAGCAGAATGTGAATCAAAAGTATCATCCGAAGAGACGCCCATGTCATACAAAATTGGTCTAGACAAAATAGAAACCTTCATTGATTCAAAGGAACACAAATGTATGTTAAAAGACATTTTAGATGAAAATGATAAGTTGAGAATTATGTCGGACACAATTCACTCATTTGACCAATCTAATGCCAAAATAGCTTCTGAAAATAAAATAAACTTCGAAAATACGTCTGAATTTGATGAAGAAAGTGAGATGAGTGAGATATATGTCGATGATGTAGTTGATTGCTCTGAGTTTATGAAGAGCGAAATTGAGAATGAGAAACCATTAATCTTATAAAATTCCGTGGAATTTGCTCGTCTAGCAACGGATGAGGAAAAGAATCTCAAAGAAAAAGCTGTGGTTTTTTAAAAGGTTTAAGCTGTGCTGAATCAGGTATATGCAGCTAAAGGAGTTACTCCTAGACAAACAGCAGAACTAACAGTCTTGGTGGAAAAAGACAATGCAGAAGGGTGCGAAGATTTCTTCTAGTCTGGTCCCATAGATAATGCAGACGAAACAGTAGGCTTATCTGAGCAGACATCTTGGAGAGTTAAAGGAAGATACGTAGCTGAACCCTTAAATAAACCTTCAAGTTCTGACAAACCAAGCACGAGTGGAACCAAAGATATTCCTATAGAACCGAAAGCTCGAGTCAAAACAACCAAAACTCAAAAAGACAAGCAAAAGGCAAGCTTCAACATGCACAAATCATAGAAGGAACTGGCTGAGCAAAAACACTTAAGAAATCAAAGATATGCAAAGAATCTAAATGAGTGAAAGAGTTACTGGAATTCACAAAATTTCAACTATGTTCCTCCCAAGAAAATCTCAAAGGACAAAGGAAAGGAAATATTAAAAGAAAATTTCAGCCCAAGTTCTTACTATTCCAAGTCTAAGAACCGAAAGTCATGTTTCGGTCCGCATACTGGTTTCGGTCCTAAGTCAAGTTTCGGTCCTCCTACTAGTTCTAAACCTAGTTTCGGTCCTCAGTCAAATGTCTGTTACAACAAACCTCATAGCAAAGCAAATTTCAAAACAAATAGAAAGCTAACTTCTGATACTAGGATCCATAACAAGCAATCATCAGCTAATCCTAGGTGTCACACGCCATCAAACAAACTAACCAACAAATTCAAATTTAAACAAGATAAAAACAAAATTAAGGTATATACAATTAAAAGAAAAGATCAAACCACTCTTATTAAACGAACTTATTTGGTTGATATTTCTGCTGTAATTCCTTTTTCTGTGAAAGACTCACCAGGACCCAAGAAACTTTGGGTTCCTAAATCTGCTTAAATTTGCAGGTAATAAGTGACGAGCAGTTCGATGATGAATGATAAATAGATAGTGGCTGCTCGTGTCACATGACAGGAAGGAAGGAAGAGCTGAGGGAGGTTCGGTCCCTGAAAGATGGTGGGTGTATAAAGTATGGAAACAATTCCTATGGAACAATCAAGGGATATGGCATGATAACCAATGGAGACTTCTCAATTAGGAAAGTGGCGTATGTAGAAGGATTGGAACATAACCTCATTAGCGTGTCGCAATTAGTTGTGGGCACAGGTTTAAAGCTATCATTTGATGATGAGGGGTCTGAGATAATTGAAAAACAATCCAAGAAGGTTCTGCTGAAATCTGAACATAAGGGAGAAATGTACCCTCTGAATCTAAACCCAATTCGAGGTACACCAGCTATTTGTCTGTTGTCAAAGGTGAATACCGATGAAAGCTGGTTATGGCATCGATGCCTATCGCATCTGAACTTCAAAGACATCAACAAATTGGTTCTTGGTGACCACGTTCGAGGCCTCCCTCTTCTCAAGTTCGATAAGGAGCATCTATGTGCTGCTTGTGAGATGGGCAAACAGAGCAGAAAGAGCCACCCTACACGCATAAATATGAAGATATTTGAAGCACTTGAACTATTGCACATTGACTTGTGTGGACCTTTGGCTATCGAGAGTATTGGTGGTAGTAAGTACATTCTTGTCATTGTAGATGATTTTTCACGCTTCACCTGGGTTTTCTTTCTTAAGCAGAAATCAGATGCAACCCCTAAGTTGAAGACACTTATCAAACAAGTGGAAGTGCAGCTGAGGAAGACGGTGAGGAACATCAAAAGTGACAATGGTCTGGAATTCAAGAACAAGGATTTTGAGGACTTTCTGACTGATATGGTGATAACTCAAAACTTTTTGGCCCCTTATACACCACAACAGAATGGGATTGTTGAAAGACGAAACCGTTCTCTATGTGAAGCAGCCAGAACAATGCTTAGTTTCGCCTCACTACCATTATACTTCTGGGCTGATGCAATTGCCACTGCTTGCTACACTCAGAATCAATCCTTTCTCAACAAAATACTCTCAATCACTCCGTATGAGATCTTAAATAATCGGAAACCTAATGTCAAAATTTTCCACATATTTGGTTCAAGGTGCTTTATTTTCAACTCTAAAGAGAACCGAAATAAGTTTGACGTTAAATCCGATGAGGGAATATTTATGTTGGGTCAATATTATGGTTTATACTTTGCTTTTCTAGGAAATTGTATTTTTATGTAATATCTTATGTGTTTACAGTCAAGTTTATGGCTAAGGGGGTGTTTACGACCGTAAATAGGATTACGGCCATAACCCCTATTTACGGCCCATGTCCACCGGCCCATGTTCTCATGTATATATAGGGGTGAGGGGTGTGAGGAAGATTGATGAACACCAAGGAGCTTAATTGTGTGCATTTGAAGGTGTTCTAGAGAGAGAAACTAGAGAGAGAAGCGTTGTGTGAGTGAATCTTTGTATGCGGATCTTAATTCTAATCAATTCATACAGAGATTCATATTATTCTTCTTCTCCTTCTCTTCTATTTGATTTGACATCATCCGTTTGATTGGGATTCCGCACCATCAAACGGATCTGATTGATACACAGGCAAATTAGGGACTTACAATTGGTATCAGAGCTTGGTTGTATCAATGATTTTTTTTTCAGATCTGGAGCTTATTTGATCTTATTTTGAAGAGATTTTTGCGTTTTTGATAGATCTCGAAAAAATAAGGGGGGTTTCTTCTTCACGTTTTTCCTAAAAACGAGTTTTTGATCGAGTTTTGGAGCAAAAAGGGTAAAAAAACGCTTTTTTTTTTTTTGTCAAAAACAGCGATTTCTGGAGAGTTTACGGTCTTTGAAGGGTTTACTAGCCGGAGTTCACGGCCGGAAACGTGTTCAAGGCCGGAGTAGGTTTATGGCGGTGGCTCGGCAGAAAGGCTCGGCTTGGATCGCAGTTAGAGAACGGCTTGGCTCAACGCACTTCATAAAAAAATAGGAACGACTTTGCGTCTTGCAAGGATCAAACCTGCGACCTCTGGATCAACAACCCAAGCGCCTAACCATCTCGGCTAGCCAATCCCTTGTACATGCACTCCAAAATTTAATTCTTAAACACTCTTTGTCGCATCCAAACTTTCGCAATTTTGTCAAATTCAGCCCAAAAAAATCAATTTATTTTATTTTTAAGCTCCATTTTCAACAAAAAATTTTAAATTTTAATTTTTGAGTTTTATTTTTGACTTTTTATTTAAAATTTTGAATTTGATTTTTAAAGTTTGACCTTTCACTTTAAACTTTGACTTTTTCGTTTGACTTTTAAATTTTCAAATTTATTTTTCGGTTTGACTTTTAAGTTTGACTTTTCAAGTTTGACTTTTGAGTTTGATTTTTTTAAATTTGACTGACTTTTGAAGTTTTTAGTCAAAGGGCATTTTTAATTTTGACTTCTAGTTGTGCTTTTAATAGTTTTTGAAGTTTACGAGGGAATTGAAAACATGAAAGAGAGTCATCAGGAGATGTTAAGACAAAACTTCAACATGTTCAATTTTATCCCTGGAGAAACTCTCGAAACTCAGTTGCTGCGATTTACCACAATCTCTACTGAGATGAATATAGCTGGGATCGTCTTGACCAAATCTGAGATAAACAAAAAGCTGTTGAATGCACTTCCGAAATTATGGGATATGGACGTGGCTGACATCAAAAAGACAAAAGATCTCAATCGTCTTAGTCTGGCTGATATAATTGAAGAACTTAATGCTTTGAATTGTCGAAAAACAATGAGTTCCACAAACCTCCCGGTCAATGAAGTTTCATGTTCTCAATCATGTGAAATTTCATGTACGCTATCTAGTGAAGATACGATTAAATTTCTTCGGGAACAAATTGATTTGCTAAAAAGGGAAGTCGAGGACCTAAAATACAAAGGATATCAACTTAGGAAACGACAGAAACCCTTGAAGGCTGAATTAGAAGCAAAAACCAAGGACTTTAGGAAACTTCAGGAAGAGTATAGCAACAAGTGTGAAAATTATGATTATATTAAGAGACAACTTGCTGCTGTAACTGAAGAACTTGACGCTTTAAAAATTAAGTGTGGAAAAACAGATGTCAGTTTCAAAAATTATGATGCGTCAAGTCAGACAGTCGAGTCCTTATATGAAACCCAATTAAAATTCAAAGAAAATCAAAACAAGGGTCTAGGGTATGATAGTGTACCTCCTCCTTATAATCATAACTACACATCCATCCCTATGACACAGGACGAAACTGATAGGGAGCCACATCTTCGATATGGCAAACGAGCTGGATTTGTGTCAGGAGGAGTTATTAATATTGAAGATACTAATGTTGCTACTTCTTGTGCAGGCAAAGTAGCAGAAGATGAGAACAAGGAGAGCACTACTAAACAAACCAACATCTCCTTGAACTCTGAATCTGTTGCTTCGAACTCAACTGCTTCTGATCAAACTGCCGTTGAGAAATACAGGCCACCAATTCCAGTGAAACAGAGTGCATGTTGCAAGTGTGCATGTGGGAACAACAAAAGACAAGGCAAGGATACGCCACCAGGGGCAGGAAGAAACAACTTCATAGTGAAGAAAAAGACATGTTTTCGCTGTGGAACACCTGGACACATTGCCCAAAATTGTCCAAATCGCGCATATGTTCCCTACTATGCACAAGGATGCCAGAACGCGCCAAGAGGGAGATACTTCAAAAGAAACCCCTCGAGATCACGATCAGACATTGATGACTGGAATGCCAAGATGGCCAAGAATTCAACTCCCAAGGACAAGAATCAAACCTCAAAGGACAAGAATCAAAATCCCAAGGGCAAGAAGGGAATGTCGGCTAAGAAGCCAAATCCAAGAGATGCTCCCGTGAAGCCAAAATCAAAGTCATCTGATCGAGCAAGTACTGAGCCACCCATCGGATCGAGCAAGAAATGTGTTAAACCCGAATATAGATGGGTACCAAAGGTAAAAACTCCCAAATCTTCTAATGACTCTAATATTTCATCGTCTTGTGTTTGTGATAAACAGGATATGTCATGGGAGAGAGTACCCTACAAGGATGAAAAAGGTCGACCCAGTTTCAATATGGGTTGGGTTCCAAAGACCAATTAGTCCCGCTTTGTGTCGGAGCAACTATGGAGGCATATCATCAGACTTCGGTTTGTTGGTAGTGGCTGTTCCAGGCACATGATAGGAGACATCTCTTAACTGTACAACACTCAGAACATTATTTGAGAGTATGTGTCCTTTGCAGGAAAGGAAGAAAGGAAGAGATCACAAATAGGGTTTGTGCTTAATGACATGAAGAATTTTCGGATCTGTTCTGAGATTATGCGTGCTGTTCTCAGACCTTCTGGATGCAAATTCAATCGGTGACTTACGGTTTGAGTTTTCTTCTCTATACTCCTGAGTTTTTCTTAAGCTGATTCGCTTTAAAGACAATTTTTTGTTTTTGGATAGTTCTCTCCTATGCACAAATTTAGGGGGAGAAATAAAAACAAAACAAAAAATAGAAAACTTTTAAAAATCCAAAAACATTAGAAAATAAAAAAATCAAAAATATGTTGGTTATGAAATGTGCTTGAGGGAGATGTTTTGGGAAGTGATATTATCAAGTGATAACAGGCAACCTGAGTCTGCGTAATGTACCCAAAGTTGAAGGTTCTATGCTCTGGTTTGATGTGTCGGTAGGCATGAAAGATTCTAAATGGAATTGACTAGGCAGAGTTGAACTTAGGAAATTTATAGACTTGACAAAGTTTGACCTAGTTAGATTCGTTCAGCCTGACAATACGACACTCGGATAGGTTGAGCAGGGAGATATATATGGGAATCCACTCGTCACATTAAATGAACCCGTACTTGGAACCGTGGTTTAACTTTTCCTCGATATGCGAATTATGTCCTTAATTCCGGTTGGATGGGGTGATAGGGGAATTCCGATAAATTAGGTCTGTAGAAGATTATTTTCTTTCTTTCTGTCTGCTAGTCATATGTTGCCTCCTCTGCGTGATCGAGAGATCTGACCTGGACTGTAACATATGCAACTCAATCTCTCTGCATCTTCTATCTATGCAATTCTTTCTATCTGTTAGTCATATACTGTCTCCTTTGCATGACTCAAAATCCGACCTGGTACACAGTACATGCACCATTCTCTTCTCAATCCCTCTGAAACTTCAGTTAGTCATATGTTTCATCCTTTGCATGATTGGAAGAGATCCGACCTGGATGTACAACATATGCATTCTAAATCTATCTTCTCTCTAAATAATTGTATGCTCACCCGGTGTAAGGAGTATTCTGGAAGTCCTTGATGGCTGGAGCATATCAGGAAGCGGGAAACACGTTCTAGTACAATTAAAATTTGAACATACATAGATTGTATGTCGATCTCGCTGCTCAATTTAGGTGGACAACAATATCTTTGGTTGTCGTCAGCTGAATGGTCCTTAAGGAATATTATCTAGGAACTTAGGATCACTTTGTCTTACAATTATTAGTATGTCCTAAAATGTCACAATTTTTCGTGTTTAAGTGGATCACAATACCGACGATCGACCAGACAAAGATGTGAATGTGAAAGGTACCGACAAATGGATAAAGATTGTCTAAAAACTTTGATCCCAAATCATTCTTAAAGTTAGATATCATTCTATTTTTGGTAAGTTTGTTCATAGTGTTCTTCTAATTTAAATAAAAGGGAAGAATTAAAAATAAAAACAAAACAAAAATCAAAAAAAATTCAAAATAAAAAATTGGTGTCATTTCTGTTTTATTTCTTGTTCAGAAAAATCAAAAAATACAAAAATATTTTTGTTTATGTGCTAAGTTTTCTTTTAATTTTGTTTTGTCTTAAAAAGTGATTTCAGGTATAGATAAGACTCATGGAGTTTGTGTTGAAGATTTCTGAGCCAAAGCCTCGTCCGTGAGCATCGAAGAATTTGCATTCGAAGGAGCAAGAAATGAAGCTTAATCTTTCAACATTCAATCCTTCAACCCCAGAAGAAAGGTCAAGCTGACTTGAAGAATATGTGACGGATTGCATTGAAGCCTCCTCAATCAGTCTGCTGCTATCTTAAACCTACTGAAGTGATCTAGAAGATTTTTTCTCTCTGATGTTCTCTCTATAGATTCTCAAGCTGAAAGCGCTATCTTTCAAGAATCAGTACATCAAGCCTCCTCACCCAATGTGCGTTTAATGCCAAATATTGAAGAAAAGGCCAACTGCTCAAATGAAGTCATTCATTAAAGATTCATCAAGTACATCTTGAAGTTGTTAAAAATTTGAAGATAAATGCTGAAGCCAAGCTCCCATTGAAGATTGACAAGAAGAGCCAGCTACTTTTTAGGGGGAGCTTGTTGGGTCATTTAAGAAAAGAAAAGAAAGCTATAAACCAAGGAGGAGATTGTTGGGTCAATATTATGGTTTATACTTTGCTTTTCTAGGAAATTGTATTTTTATGTAATATCTTATGCATTTACGGTCAAGTTTATGGCCAAGGGGGTGTTTACGGCCATAAACAGGATTACGGCCGTAAACCCTGTTTACGGCCCATGTCCACCGGCCCATATTCTCATGTATATATAGGGGTGAGGGGTGTGAGGAAGATTGATGAACACCAAGGAGCTTAAGTGTGTGCATTTGAAGGTGTTCTAGAGAGAGAAACTAGAGAGAGAAGCTTTGTGTGTGTGAATCTTTGTATCTGGATCTTAATTCTAATCAATTCATACAGAGATTAATATTATTCTTCTTCTCATTCTCTTCTATTTGATCTGACCTCATCCGTTTGATTGGGATTCCGCACCATCAAACGGATCTGATTGATACACTGGCAAATTGTTTGAGATTCATATTATTCTTCTTCTCCTTCTCTTCTATTTGATCTGACATCATTCGTTTGATTGGGATTCCGCACCATCAAACGGATCTGATTGATACACAGGCAAATTAGGGACTTACAATTTCTGGGTTATTCTCTGTCATGAAAAGCATACAGAGTGTTGAATAAACGCTCCAAAAGAATTGATGAGACTTATTATGTCACCTTTGATGACAATTATATGAACAAGGTTCGGAGGACTGAAGGTGACCTAGGTGACATATTCCCAGAATCTGGACAAGTCTCGGTTCCAATATCCAACTTTTTCGAGGAATACATTCGACTGTTTGATGAACCAGCGAAAGCGATTCATTCAGAGGCGCAAGCAGCAGATAACACAATCGATAATCTCAAAAAGGTCATTGACGAAGCTGCTAAAGAGATGGAAAGTGAACCTAAAGGTGCTACGTCATCAACTGTCTCTCCAAACAAAGATTCAAAGTTCAAGTGGGAAAGCTCCACAGCACCAAAGACAATTGAAGTCTTTGTTGAGGGGGAGAATCCTAATCCCTCCCCAACACTTAAAGGTCTAAATGAAGGGGAAAGTACTGATCCAAAACCAACAAGTAGTAGTTCAATCGAGGGGGAAACCAACTTCCACAAGAACAACAGACTCTGATGCTGACAGAGATTACACTTCGCCAGTCGAGGGGGAGACAGAGAAAGAGAATGGAACTGACAAAGGCGAAGATGATCAATCAGAATTTGAAGAAGAGGTCGAAGCTGAATTGAATCCAGAATATGATCCAAACTATCCTCCGTTAGTAAAATGGACAAAAGACCATTCCAAGGTGCAAATCATTGGTGAGACTTCTGAAAAAATTCTTACTCGTTCTCAACTGAAAGCGAAACAAACTACATTATTCTCTAAAGTTGAATTTTGTATTTTTAACTCGTTTATTTCGAAAATTGAGCTGAAAACTGTAAATGCTGCACTTGATCATTCTGATTGGGTTCAGGCAATGCAGGATGAGCTCCATGAGTTCGAACGCAACCAAGTTAGGAGGTTGATTCCTACACCGAAATATGCTTCTGTAGTTTGCTTGAAATGGGTATTTAGAAATAAATTGGACAAAGAAGGAAACTTCATTCTCAACAAGGCTCGGTTGGTGGTGAAAGGATATTGCCAAGAGGAAGGGATAAATTATGAGGAAACCTTCGCTCCAGTAGCTAGGTTGGAATTAGTTAGAATCTTCTTGGCATATGTTGCTCATAAAAACTTTGAAGTTTTCCAAATGGATGTCAAATGCACTTTCTTGAATGGAGAATTAGAAGAAACAGTCTATGTTGAGCAACCGCCGGGTTTTGTGAATGAAAAATACCTTGATCATTGCTATGTGCTAGATAAAGCTGTCTATGGATTAAAGCAAACACCGAGGGCCTAGTATGAAACACTAACTTGCTTTTTGAAAAGGTCAAAAGTTAAGCAAGGTTCGGTTGACCCAACCTTTTTTCATAAGAAGGATGGCGAACATCTGATGATTGTTCTGATTTATGTTGATGATATCATCTTCGGCTCCACGAATCTTAGCTTAACAGCTGAATTCAAGAAGTTGATGGAGACTAAATTTGAAATGAGCACAATGGCTCAAATTAATTTTTTCCTTGGTTTAAATGTTAGACAGGGACCAGAAGGTATATTCATCAACCAGGAGGCCTATACAAAGAACTTACTGACGAAATTCGGAATGCAGGGTGGTTCAAAAGTGAATGTTCCTATGGCATTTGGCACTAAGTTAATTCCATCTCTAGAAAAACCTGTTGTGGACATAACACTATATCGTCAAATGATAAGGTCCCTTATGTATCTAACAGCTAGTAGACCAGACATTATGTTTTCTATTTGTTATTGTGCCAGGTTTCAAGCCAATCCAAGAGAACCTCACACGGTGGCAGTAAAGAATATTTTTCGTTATCTGAAGCGAACCTCATCTCTCGGTCTCTGGTATCCTGCAAGATCTGGATTCTTCATTCAAGCCTTTTCTGATGCTAATCTAGGAAGATGTGGACTGGACAGAAAGAGCACTACAGGTGGATGCCAATTTCTTGATGGGAAACTTGTTAGCTGGCAGTCCAAGAAACAAACTTGTGTTTCACTATCCACAGCTGAAGCTGAGTATATAGCTGCAGCATCTTGCATTTCTCAAGTGGTATGGATTCAAAGTAACTAAGCGACTATGGGCTAAGTATGAAGAAGATCCCTCTCTATTGCGACTTCGAAAGTGCAACTGGGATTTGTCACAATCCAGTGCAACATTAAAAAACCAAGCACATTGCATATAGATATCATTTCATCAAGGATCATGTAGAAGATGGGAATATGGAAGTACACTTTGTTCGATCTGCTGATCAACTGGCTGATATCTTTACTAAAGCCTTACCTGAAGCCACCTTTAAAATTTTTTTACAAGGCTTAGGCATGATGGAAGGAGATTCGGTACCGAATCCTCAAATCTCTCGCTAAAAATTAGACAAGATTTTCGGGAACCGAAATGAACCGAACACTCGGTCTATTTCGGCTCTGGAATTTTAGGGAACCGAAATGAACTGACCGCTCGGTCTGTCTCAGCTCCATAATTTTCGGGAACCGAAATGAACCGAAAGCTCGGTCTATTTCGGCTCTAGAATTTTAAGGAACCGAAATGAACCGAACGCTCGGTCTATTTTGCTTCACTCATCTAAGATTAGGTTTCGGTTGTATATCCTATACATTCTTTTCTTTCGTTTTTAATTCGATTTAAATCCAAAAATATTTTATCTTTCTGTTTTTTATTCTTTTTCAGAAAATTTCAAAAATGCAACAATATTTTATCTTTCTGTTTTTATTCTTTTTCAGAAAATTTCAAAAATCCAAAAATATTTTATCTTTCTGTTTTTATTCTTTTTTAGAAAATTCCAAAAATTCAAAAATATTTTTTGTTTGTTTCGTTTGTTTGTTTGGTTTGTGTGGTGTGTTTCTTTGTTCTTCTTAGGTGATAAAAGTACCAGTACAACAGAATGTGGATCTAAGGCAGGTATATTTCATTCCAATAAGAACTAGTTAAGGGTCCCTAGAAGTATGCTGCTGCATGTTGACCTAAGTCTCTACGACATTGAGCAAGCCTTAATGATTCGATTTATACCTATCGTTTCTTCCCAATCATGCTGATCACATCTACTCGGTCTAGAGCTACCTTACTCTTCTCATATGAGGTAAGAGTTTTTCTGCTTTGTCACGTCTATCTAGCAGAAGGTACTTTCAGTTCTATAGCTAGCTCCCTTATATTCTCCATCCACTTTTGGTTCACCAATGTAACCCTTGAGACTCTCGGTCCTTACCACTGAGGTTTATGGTTACACAACATCTGTGTTTGTGATCTTAGATACATATACCATGTGCTGAGTGAAACCCAATATCCAACACCAATAATGAATTGATGGTGAATTAATTATTCAAGAACTTACTGGTTACCTAATGAAATCTCTTTTTATTTTTGCATGGTCTTTTCTGAAGTTGTCTAACACCAAGGCTTTTCTTCCCCAAAAGACCCAATTTATTTTGTTTTTGAGATTTCTATTACTTTATTTGTCACTCAAACTTATATCCCACCTACTTGTTCAACAGACCACATCGGTCTCACAAGTACTTCTTCCAACGTTCGATCTTATGTTAAGACTCGAAGTTCGGTTGAAGATAAGCTACCCTAAGCCTTATAATTAAAATAAGCCTTTCAATGTTTATTAACAAATAGTTGATCGTATTTTTTAGGAAACCACGCAAGCACTTCAAGTCTCTCTTGACCTTGAAGGAAGTGATTCTTGCCTGGAATCCCTTGCTTTCTGTCTTATGATGAGACAGCACTGACATCCCATACACATTTGCTTTATTTCTTTATCTTTGTCACACTAATGCATGAAAATTTCAATTTTCCCACATTCTGGTTACTGATTGGTTTGAATTTTGTTTTCTCTATTGGAACCAAACAAGGGGTTGTCCTGGAATTTCAAACGTTGATTGAAGATTATCTTTAGGCGTGTGAATTTGAATGGTCTCTATACCCATGCGTGCTGACAAATACCTGGGAGTAACCACACTGTCACATCGCGCTTTTTTAGGCGACGTTTCAGAGATCACGTCAATATCATCATGATTTTTCTTTCTCCTGGCAATGCTATATAAAGAGTTTCTCGTTTTATTTATCTGTTACTAGCAACAAATTCTCTCAAACTTACAAGATAAGTACACATTATTCATCTTCCTTCTTCGATCAACAATGGCGACTTCTTCATCCGTTCATGATCAGACCGCTTCGTCCACATTGCTTTCAATCAAACCCAATAAAAATATGATCATCGAATTTAATCCGTTTTTGTATGATGCATATATGTTGCAAGTAGTAGAATGTTTGAAGTACTCACCGCTAGTGTTAGCCCTAACACTGGTTGAAGCTGTCCCAATGTCGCTCTTATCTCAAGTTTATTCCACTGCAACATATAACAAAAACAAAGAACGCATCTACTTTGTCATCCACGATAAGAAGGCATCTCTTTCGAAGGTGAAGTTTTGTTCGATTTTGAATCTTGCTGTTGATTCCTCAATTATATCGTCGGATTTTATTACGACGACTCAACTATTCTCGATGCTTTATGAGATGGGGTATACCGATGTGCTAACCACCGTTACCAAAGTCAAGAAGTCATGTTTACTGTCTCAATGGAATGGATTGCTCACTCTACTCATTAAGGGTCTAGCAGAACGAGGTGGTGGTTCAGACGGTACCAGCAAGGGTTTCCTTACCCTTCTTTATGGAATTTACAACGGGATCAATCTTGATTATGGGTCAATAATCTGGTCTCAGGTGGTGCAGAGCCTCAACACATCAATGAGGCATTCTGAAGTATCTTGTGGAAGATTTTGGACTCTCATTACGAGGAAAGCGATCCATTCTTTGGAGATTCCAGTTATGAAGGATGCTCTGCTTGCCTCTATCGCTACCTTCCACACGAAGAAGATTATTCTTTCAGATCCACTTAAGTTTCCTCACAATGGATCAATTCCTGAGTCCATGTATAGGGGTGTTACAGACCGAAGCAATGTTATGGCTGAATATCGAAAACTTCCTCCCATTGGACCGAGAGTTCTTTCTCCAGAACAGCAGGCTACCCTGGATGCGTTGGACAAGCCTAACAACCGAGGGAATAGGATCTCCAAGAAAGAACCCACTGAGTAAGGAAAGTCTAAGTCCTCCAAGTCCACGAAACGCAAGACTGGTGAAGGGGATTCTTCTCAGCAAAAGAAAAAGAAGATAAAGAAGATGGAACGAAGGTCTAAGAGTCCCACTCCTCCATGCTCAGAACATGACAATGACAATGAAGAAGAGGAAAGTCATCATGACTCCCCAAGAGGGAACACTCCTCCCCCATTCACCTACTACAACCGAATCTCCTAATCACAACAGAGTTCCAGCACCACCTCAATCACCGAAACAGACCATACCTTTCTTTGTTCCTATTATTACTCCACCAGTCACATCTCAAGAAACAACTTTACCACCACCACCTCCCATTACTTCCATTCCTATTTCCACAACTCCTTTATCATCTCCAATCCTTACAGAATCCATAACCACTACCATTCCTAACCCCACAGTGAATGTCAACGTATCTGATACAGGGGCAACCCTTGGTGGAGAAAATGATGAATATGACTTTACTTATTTCAGTCTATATCGGCTTCCGACTGATGATGATATTGATGCTCCTATCACAACTCAACATTTACAGGAAATTCATGAGAAGCTCGATCACTTACTTGACGACAGTAAAGCTTACAGTGGTGTTGTTCTTAAAGCCTTCCTCGAGACTGCCATCGATCAATACACAAAGGCCATTGAAAAATCTACTCAGGCAGTTGATGTGTCTACATCTTATTGTAAAAAGGCAACAACAGAGGTTACTGAGGTTGTTCACACAACTCAGATCTTCCTTGACTCTTTGAAAGCTCATGCTGACACCAATACAGCGAAAGTACAATCCTCTGTGGACTCCTTTTCTAAGTCCCTTTAAGAAGAAAGCACTAAGTTCGATGCTGTATGCTCATCGCTCCAAACCGAGACCACTTCTTTTTTAAGATCAGTGGATTCTCGTTTTGACTCTCTTCATGCTAACCTGGCAACTGAAAGTGCCTTGAAGGAGGATCTGGCCAAACACAAAGCCACTATTGAAGTCCAGAAGGTGCAGCTAGCCCAAGCTGAGAAAGAAATTTCTTTGTTGAAGGTCCAACGGGCTGTGTATAAGAGCTGTGCGGGTGAGGTGAAGGACTTGTTGACCAATTTTCTTGGTGCTCATGATCCTATTTTAACTCTTACAATCTGTAATCATCTCACATCCAAACTCCTTCCTGCCCTTGCAATGCTGCATGAAATGAAGGGTGTGTCGCAGGGGTTCGTACCTCCAAAACAAGGGGGAAAAAGTAGTGCTCGTGTTGTTCAACCGAGAATAATTGTGAAAGCAAAAGATGCTCTACCAAGTGTCACAACCAAACTGAAGGATAATGTAGCTTCAGGTTCTGGTTCACAAGCAAAGCCAAAGGAGACCGTTGATGAAAGTGAAAGTGAGGAAGAAGAAACCATTGTTGATGCTATCAAACGAAAGAAAAGAGACAGAGAGCTGGATGGAAATTTGAAAGTAGCAAAGGAAGCAGAGGAGAAGGAAAGGAGAAACAAAGAAGAAGAAGATGCCCTGAACTGCAAGAAGGCTTTGTTTCCCTTGTGAACGAAAGAGACTCTTATCAATCAGGCGATTGAGTTTTGTTCTGTCTATTGGTTGGAACCAGTTGCTTCGTTTGATTGTGATAACTCCAAGGACTCATAGTTCGACATGCCAATTACAAGGAAGGCTTTCACTTTCCATTGTTTTGATTCAACTGCTGAGGTTCCTTTTCCTCACCCGGAGGTTGATCGTGAGCTGATAGACTTTTACTTAGAGTATGGACAACCACAGTACTTGACTTGGAGCGCACAAAAGATCATCATTGTCAAGGTACTCAAACCTTTGCCTGCAGGGAGATTTATCAACATCAATTTCAAGATCAATCACGATTTAGCAAACACGGTGTCTACTATCTCTCATGCAGACCTTCCCAATCTCAATCCCCATGATTGGATTCTGTTGTACAACATTCTGCTCACTAATCCTGTGGAATATGAGCCTATTTTAGAACATCTGAAGAGAATGTTGGCCTCTTACATCCATGAAGTTACTACTATGGATCAGGAGATAGCAAAGGTGATGAACAAGAAGTCAATTGTGAAGACTACACCAAAGCCAGGGGATGTGAACAAGATGAAAATAGGACAGAAAAATTCAACGAATCTTACTGTGATGTTCACGAAAGGCGAAGCTCACAAGTTTTTGTTTGCTCTGGTAGATAAACATCTGTTTTCTACTGACTGCTTAGAGCACATTATCAACTTGATACATTGGTGCAAGTAGAACTCGGAAGCTGACAAGAAAAATTTCACTGATATGCTGCGTTGGTACATTACTTTTCGGTACCATCTTTTGGCTATCATCCCGAGGATATTCAAGACTGTGAAGAAGTCTTCGGTTGTTAAACAAAGTTGAGGTTTCAGCTCCAAAGACGCAAAGGGGGAGATTGTTGAGTCCGTTTGTGTTGTGTCATGGGCCTTAAGTTTTGTATCCGGATTGGGCCTGTCCATCCGTGATTATCTAGATTAGGTCAGTGATTATCTAGATTAGCTAATAGGGTTTTACTATACATATCCATGCATGTAGGCATGATAAGTTGTTGATTTTCACGTTTAATTTTGTAACCCTAAACACCTCTACAGTCGAAGTTCTTTATCGAGCTCTTCTGAGGTGTTAAAGCATTAATCATTCGACATATTCAACTCTATTTTTGTGTTCTTTATTACGTCCTTATTTATTAACTTGCATAGAATCATATGATCCTAATAGAAATTTGTTCTAACATGGTCTTCGGACGAGAAGGGCGTAGAGGCATTGAGGCGACATGGTCGATCCGAGGCCCTCCATTCAGTACGTTGGGCGTACTCCTTCAGATAAGCCTTAAAATGCGTGCCAAAAACTTCTAAAATGTGTAACTTTCGCATACGAGCTCCGTCTTCGACGTTCTTTATATCCACGCGAAGGTGAGAAAATACTCTACAACTTTCTTTTAGACTCCATTTGCTAATTTTGACTTTATTTTTAATTATATTTTAATTAATAGGCCGGGATACGATAATTTCGTTAAAAATCCATAAATTCTTTATCTGACGTCCGTTTTCGTTTGTCCTTTTACCATTGAACTACTATTGTAGAGACCTTCAACTCTCGTTTAGGTTGTGTCGGCTAAAAATCGCTCGATCTTTATTTCGAGTTTTTAGATGTCTATCGTTGTTACGATACTTAAAAAATTCGTAACTTCTTCATACGAAGTCCGTTTTGGGCGTTCTTTTTATGCACGTTCACGGTTTAACGTAATATACAACTTTCGTTTAGATACCTAAGTTTAAAAAGCATTTTATTGAAATTTCACTTTTTACGATTAGCAATGTTTTACCCGGTGTGTCGTAGATTTTCGATAGGTCACAACTCCTACATTATAACTCGGATTTGAGTGTTCTTTATGTTTTTGGAAACCTTGGCATGACATCTAACACTTTATGCATCCCAATTAAGATTTTAGAACATTTCATTTTTGAAGCTAATTTCGTTGATTCCAAATAGTTCGTTATTTTTGACTTTTTGAATGTTACATTGATTTGAGGAAAATATTGGGTTAACACACTTTTCCTCAAACTCTAAAGACTCTGATGAAAATCTAGCTCTAGCTACTGGGCTAGTTAATTGCTACAATGCTTTTGTAGTTGGAGATCTTCCACCTCAGCCGTCATTTGCTGATTTGGATCAGATTCATCCTGAAGACGTAGAAGAGATGGAGATTACATGGCAGATTGCTATAGCCATTTTCAGGGCCAAGCAGTTTGCTAAGAAGACAGGGAAGAGCAACTAGGGCATGAATGCTAATAAGAAGGTGGGATTTAACAAGGGCATGCTGAGATGTTTCAACTGCCACGAGCCGGGTCATTTTGCTCGTGAATGCCCTAAGCCAGATCGTAGGATCAACAGCAACAGGCAAATGGTAGCAGTGGGAAAAAACCGTGCAGGTGCTATAGTTAATGGTGAGACTGCTATGGTCGCTCAATCCTTTGACTGGTAGGACTAGATTCAGGCTTTGAATATCTCAGGGCTAGAAAATGCTCACCTAGTTTAGATTGATGATGCTACCTTGAAGAATGATGATGTTGATCCAGAAGCAGAAATGATGGAGCTGCAGTTTGCCCGAATGGTGTCTAATTCATCCGAGCTCAAGAAAAACGAGGTAATCCTACCATCGTGTTCTCATGCATGTAAAGAATATGTTAAAGTTCTTCGTGATGAAATCCAATTATTACGTAGAGAAGTAGAGGACCTTAGATATGAGGGCTACCAACTTAGGAAAGGACAAAAACCACTTAAGGCCTAGTTAGAAAATAAAATAAAGGATTTCAGAAGGATTCAAATAGAATACAGTGGAAAATGTGAATTGTATGATTATGTTAAAATACAAAATGATGAGTTCATTACTAAGCTTGATACATTAAAAAAGGAGTTTGATTCTGCAAACTTTGCTCTTCAAAAATTTGATGGATCAAGCGAGGTAGTTAACACCATGATTGATCGGTGCATGCAATTTAAACGAAATCAGTTTAAGGGTTTAGGATATGATAGTGTACCTCCTCCTTATAATCATAGATATCTATATCAACCCCTATCCAAGGAGGAGATTGCCAACGAACCATTTATGGTTTATGGCAACCCATCTGGTTTTGTTTCAGGCGGATTTATTAACGTTGAAAGAACTAAGATTTCTACTTCCCCTGCAGATCTACCCTTAGACCAGGCAAAGCATGGAGTTGGAAGACATGTTTCTGATTCTGTTTCTAATTCTGAAATTTCTATTTCAAATGAAAACGTTTATTTTTCTGATGTTAAGACTGATAATGTTTCGTGTGATGCTTCCACATCTGATTCTGTTGCATTTAATTTCTTTGACATGTTTGATGAACTGTTTGGTAATTCTGATGCTTGTGATACTCATGAAACACCATCAATTCCACAAGTCACAACAACTGAGACACCCTCACTTATCTCTCAATCCATCCCTCATGCATGTTCTTATGAGAAAAGTGAGAGTGTTTGTCAAGAACATAAATCTGAAAAATGCACTACAAGTTCAAATAATAAACAAATTTGTTTTAATTGTGGTGTTGGTGGTCATATAGCTAGGAATTGTCAAAATAGGATCTTTGTAAACTACTTGTCACCAAGAGGAGAGAACAAATCTCGAGGAAGGTCTTTAATTAGAAAATCCTCAAGAACTCATTCTCAAAATGATGATTGGAAAGATGATCAAAGCAGAAAAAGGGCTAATTTTCAAAAGAATAAAAAGGTTTTTACTAACAAAGCTCAAAATAGTTTTCCAAAATCGAATAAGGCTCCACCAAGATCGGCTTCAACAAAAATCAATTCTGGATCTTCCACCACTTCTGGTAGAAAATCCAGAGGCTCAGTGCAAACTCCTAAGAAACATATTTCAAAACCACCTGAGGATGTTGTAAAACCCAAATATCAATGGAAGCCCAAATCACTTTCTAATCCATCATTAACATCTTCTGAAGTGATTAAGAATGAGGATACCAATTTGAAAATATTGAAGGATAGATCAGAGAAAATGAAAAGGACACCCAGGACAGTGATGAACTGGGTTCCTAAATCTAAATGATTTCACTCATTTTGTAGGGATAGTTGCAGAGGAATGTCGTTCATCCTTGGTACGTCGACAACGGTTGCTCCTGGCATATATATGCCAGGAGACATCTCCCAACTGAGCGAAATTCAATCTTTTAATGGGGGTTATGTTTCCTTCGCGGGCGGAGATGGTGGCAAGATCACACAGAGAGGAACCGTTACAAATGGAGTGCTAAGCTTTGAGAATGTCAACTTCGCTCCCGAGTTAAAGCATAGCTTGTTGATTGTTTCTCAAATCTGCGACAAAGGCTACTCTACCCATTTTACCGATAAAGAATGTATGATTCTCAAGCCAAGCATTGTCATCCCGGAAGAGTGGATTCTAGTCAAATCTAAACAGGATGGGAATGCTTACATTATTGATATGAATAGTAACCTACCTGAACAAGTCACTTGCCTATTCTCAAAAGTCTCCAAACAAAATGCAATGCTGTGGCACCGAAGGCTCGGTCATGCTAACGCAAAAACCGGAATCGCCTTGCTAAGAATGAGATGGTCTGAGGCTACCCGTCAGAGACTTTATTACATTTGAGATGTGTGTTTCCTGTGCTCAAGGAAAACATCATCAGAAACCACACCTGCCCAAGCAAGTCAACTCAATCAGTTAAGTGCTCCAAGTATTGCATATGGACTTATTTGGTCCGGTCAACATCCTGAGCATCAACAGAAGTTCATACTGTCTCGTTGTGATCGATGATTTCTCTCGGTTTACGTGAGTCTTCTTCTTATCCAACTAAGCGGGGGTTACTGATCTGATAAAGAAGTTCGTTGTGATGATTGAGAAACAAACCGACAACCAAGTGAAGGTGCTTCGTACTGACAATGGAACTGAGTTCAAGAATGCAGTTCTTGACCATTTTTGCGCAGAAAAGGGGATAGTGCGTCAATATAGCTCTGCTCACACGCCTCAACAAAATGGTGTTGCTAAAAGGAGAAATAGAACTTTGAAAGACGCCGCAAGGACAATGCTTTGTGATTCCAAACTACTTGTTTTCTTTTGGGCCAAGGAGATTAACACTGCTTGCTACGTGCAGAATCGTGTTCTAGTCAACAAAGCACAGATGAAGACACCGTACGAGATTCTCTATGGACACAAACCTTCTGTCATCCATTTCCGTGTGTTTGGCTGCCCTTGCACCCTTCTTCACATAAAATCCAACCCTAAATTCAATGCCAAAGACGATGATTGTTACTTTGTAGGGTATGTTGCGCGCACCGCGTATAGGGCTTACAACAAAATGACTAAGTAAATAGTAGAATCCTATGACGTGTGCTGGTTGGAGGGGAATGAAACAGACGCTCGAGTGGGTCTTGACTGGTTATTTGATTACACATCACTTTTCAAATCTTTAAATGTGTCTACAAATAGTTCAAGTGGATCCTCTTCTGGTTTGAAGATTGTTTCTGAAGACGAAGACGAAGAAGTTGTCTGCAGACCTCCAACGGTTGAGGGGGAGTCCTCTGCTTCATCTGAGGGGGGGGGGGGTCCTCTGCTCCACCTGAGGGGGAGTCATCTGATCAACCAAATAGTCCAGAGTCTAAGGTTACAAATGAAACTCCTGATGCTGGTGCTATACCTCTTACACCTGTTGAGAGAGAGTTCATGTCCAGAGATGCTTCTACTGTCAATCCAACTTTTATGGAACTACTCTTTCCTGAAGAAATTGCTAATGAGTTTGTAGCAGATTCATCTAATGTGAATCAATCAGTAGATGATGGAGGTTTTAACGTACACACTCTTCCTGTTTCACTCAATGATATCAGCCAAGACATACCTTCAAGAATTCAACGCGATCATCCGATCGATAACGTCATTGGTCAGCTGGGTGATGGAGTTAAAACTAAAAGTCAGTGGAGATGTTAATGCATGTATCTACTCTTGCTTTATATCTCAAATAGAGCCGAAGAACGTTGAAATGGCTTTGAATGAGCCCAACTGGGTAGATGCAATGCATGAAGAGCTAAATCAGTTTGAAAAGCTCGGGGTTTGGAAGTTGGTTGAGTTACCAAAGGGCAAAAGGTTTCTTCACACGTGTTGGGTCTATCGTAATAAGCAGGATGATTCTATTGTAATAGTGCGTAATAAAGCAAGGTTGGTGGTTCGCGGGTTTCGACAAATTGAGGGTCTTGATTATACTGAAGTGTATGCTCTTGTGGCTCGTTTGGAGGCTATTCGTATCTTTATCGCATACGCTTCCTACATGAAATTCATGGTCTACCAAATGGATGTCAAGACTGCCTTCTTGTATGGCAAGGTGCGGAAGAAATTTATGTTGATCAACCCCCTGGGTTTGTTAACTCAAAGTTCCCTAATCATGTCTACAAGTTGGAAAAGGCGTTGTATGGGTTACATCAAGCTCCTCGAGCATGGTATGTGACTCTAATAAAGCACTTGCTCGAGCATGGATACTCTCGCGGCACTATTGATCAAACTTTATTCATCAAGCATGTGGGTAATGATCATATACTAGTTCAGATCTATGTTGACGACATTATCTTCGGGTCTACCTGTCCAAAGCTTTGCAAAGAGTTTGAAGGCGTGATGAAGAAGCGATTCGAGATTAGTTTTCTAGGTGAAATGACCATGTTTCTGGGGCTTCAGGTCAAACAAAGTTCAACCGGAATCCTGCTACATCAAGCTAAATATGTGGAGGATATTCTTGAGAAGTTCGGGTTTGAAGACGCAAAGCCTGTATCGACAACAATGGCTAAAAGACCCCTGCTGAATCCAGATATTGATGGCGAATCCATAGATCAGACTCACTATAGATCGATGATCGGTTCCCTGATGTATCTCACTGCAATCCGTCCCGACATCATGTTTGCAGTGTGTCAATGCGTTCACTATCAGGCTAATCCTAAACTTTCACATCTTATTGCTGTCAAAAGGATTTTTCGGTATATCAAAGGCAGCCCAAAATTGGTTCTTTGGTATCCGAATAAATTTGAATTTGATTTATATGCTTTTGCTGATAGTAATTATGGAGGCTGTGAGCTTGACAGGAAATCCACATTAGGAGGGTGCCAATTCCTTGGTGATAGGCTGGTGTCGTGGCAGTGCAAGAAACAACATACCGTCTCTACCTCAACAGCAGAAGCGAAATACGTTGCTGCATCAGGTTGTTGTTCTCAAGTTATCTGGATCCAACATCAGCTGTTGGACTACGCTTTGAATTATCTAGAAACCCCAATTCACTGTGATAATGAGGCTGCTATTCAAATCACTAAAAATTCGGTCCAACATTCCAAAACCAAGCACATTGACATCAAAATTCACTTTATCAGAGCTTGTTACGAGCGTTCGCTCATCCGGCTAGAACAGGTTCCTACTGCCAATAATGTGGCAGATCTATTCACTAAGCCTTTTAACAAAGCTCGATTCGATGTGCTTGTGGGATTTTTGAAAATGATTCGTTTTGAGGATTAATTTTGTTATTAATTAGGTTAGTTTAAATTTGAGCATTTCAGTCATTTCTGTGACAACCCTATATTTTTCCAAAGCAATGTAACACTTAAAAATTTAATACAACGAAACTATTTGGAATCAACGAAATTTAACCTCAAAAATAAAATGTTCAAAATCTAAAGTTGGGATGCATCAAATGACAGATATCGTGCCAAGGTTTCCAAAAACATAAAGAACATTAAAAAACGAGTTATAATGAAAAGTTTTCGACTACTCAGATGTTCACGACACACCCGGTAAGACATTATTAAACATAAAATGAGAAATTTCAATAAAATTCATTTTAGCCTTAAGTATCTAAACAAAAGTCGTAGATTTCGTTAAACGGTGAACGTGCATAAAAAGATCGCCTAAATTGGACCTCGTATGAAGAAGTTACGAATTTTCTAAATTTTGTAATAGCAGTAGAGAGCTAAATACTCGAATTGAAGATCGAACGATATTTAGCTAACGCAACCTAAACGACAATTGAAGATCTCCACAACAGGAGTAAGATGATAAAAAGACAAGCGAAAACGGACGTCGGATAAAGAAACTATGATTTTTTAACGGACTTTAGCAGTCCCGGCCTATTAAAAACATAGTATTAAAAATAAATTTAAAACTAGCCGACGTAGTCTAAATGAAAGTTTTAGAGTATAGTCTCACCTAAGCGTGGATATAAAGAACACGAAAAACGGAGCCCGTACGCAAAAGTTACGGAGTTTAGAAGATTGAAGTTGGGATTACGCCCAGCGTAATTCAAGGGTATGCCCAGCGTACTCAGGGGCAGGGTCGAGTCCCATCGGCTGCAAGCTCTACACCTAGCTAGACCCGATTCGTAAGCCATGACGCAAAGTTACACCCAGCGTAACCGAAGTACCCCCAGTGTAACGTGTACGCCCAGCGTACTCCGGTGGTATGCCCAGGGTACTCGTGCCCTCAGCTCTATAAATAGAAGGCATAAGCTCCGGATTTTACCACACCTCTCTCAAAACTTCACTCACTCTCACACACTCTTACGTACCAGAGACCGTCCCGACAACCCCGGTTCCACACCCGAGCCCCCGACGAAGGTTTTACGCTACCAAGATCCCCGAGAAGCTCGAAGACACAACTTTCCGCGGTTGAAGTTCTGCTCGACTCTAGTCCCACTCTCTCCAAATCAAACAAGTGAGTTCATACCCCTACTTTTTAAGTCTTTTCATGTTTTGGGGGGGGGGGGGGGTGGAATACAAGTACAATACAAGAAAATGTATCGTTATAAATACAACATCTATCCTGCTTTACGTATAAAGTTTAGTATTTTACCAAGTTATTTTCACCAAATGGAACATAGTTTCTGAATAACTATAAT
The DNA here is from genome assembly GCF_052625555.1 of Lactuca saligna. Lineage (NCBI taxonomy): Eukaryota > Viridiplantae > Streptophyta > Magnoliopsida > Asterales > Asteraceae > Lactuca > Lactuca saligna. The sequence goes on along the minus strand of NC_136420.1, from coordinate 47,285,419 downwards.
GGATATAGTTTGCAAGTTATTCATACATTCTTACGTATACATATTGAAAAACGAAATACTTTCACCTAAAGTAAAACAAAGACTTTCTTATCATGAATCTGTGTATACTAAGTGATGTGAGATATTCAACTTCAACGTACTTTCTAGTATGCATTTAAAGTCCTGTATTATAAACCATAATCTCTTGGAGGGAGAGCGTGATACTTGTGTATGGATCTATACGGGATTGACAACCCCGCAGCTAAACTGTTAGCTACAGTTAAACTGGAAGGTCTGGGGTGACAAATGTCATAACATTACAACACCTGAAGAATGTTGTTACAGGCAGTCTGTGTCGATAGTATGGTTATAAAACTCACATGAAAGTATAAAAACAAACTTGATTTACGAGAGTCATAAATGCATTCAGTATTTACTTTATTTTGAGCACAAGATTCATCTTTAGCATTTATGTATGAAAGATACTAATGCCCTCCAATTTTGGGAACTTTTCAAACTATATGTGGAAAAATATTGGATTTTCTGGAAACTACGTTCATCTACTTTCTTCCAAAATGACATAATTTTCAATACAAAAACACTTATGAACTCACCAACTTTATTGTTGACACTTTTTCGAAACCACTTGTATTTCTCAGGGAATCGGTAATACAGGTAACTACCAGCTTTTGAAGAAGGTACGCTATGGTATTTATTATCAAACATTTTAAACCATCTTATTGTAATATTCTTTTGGTAACATGTATAATGCAACAATGTACATTTTTATTATATATATGATGGTTGTGTTACTTTCTTTACGATATTCAATTGTTATGATACTACGTGAAGTCATCCACCCCCGAATGTTTCTGCCATTCTGGTTTGGGGGTGTGACAGATTGGTATCAGAGCATTGTTTATAGTGAACTAAGTATATCGAACCACATAAGATATACAAACTATAAATGCAAAAAGGGGACCAAAAACCCTCTGACAACGCGTTTTCATAAACGACATATTTTCTTTTAAAATATACATTTTTACACGCATGCATCGGTCTCGTATCATAAAAAAGTTTTCTAAAAGTATTATGGCGAGTTGCGACGCTATGATTGGGCCTCGAGGTATGTAATCAAATCGAGAATAAATATAGCCTGATCAACTATATTTATCCTGGATTTGACCAACGTACGTCGAGGAATGGTCGTAGTGGACAACAAGTCAAATACTTACCAAATAAAAATTTCTAAACTTGCAAATTCGAAATTCTATAGGAGTATTTGTAGGGTTTCAAAGCACTCCATGGATGATGGCAATGGGCCCCTTGATGAAGTGTAGGTTAAAAGCCCAAGACTTGTCTTTTCCCTATAAATAGTCATGTATTATTCATAATTAGGGTTAAGAGTGAGGCAAAATATAGCCGCCACGTGAGGTTTCTTATGTAGTGTTAGATTCTTTAGTCTATTCTGAAAGTGTAATTTATTCCTCATGTTTTGAATAAATCAAGTGATCATTCGACATAATCTTCATATTTGTGTTTGTTCTTATTTTCCGCATCTTGTTCATCAAGTCACAATTAGGGTTTTAATCCTAACAAGTGGTATCAGAGCGGGTCTTTGAAGATCTATTAATTTTTGAAGTATCGGTTCTTGGTTTGATGATTTTCTGCACAAATTATTGAAGATTATTGGTGTTTTGGCCTCTTGGAACCAGAATTCAATTTAACCTACTGTTCATGGAAATTATGCTATTTTTCTGTTCATTTGGGTATTTCTTTTTAATCCATCTCGTATTTTTTATTCATTCTCATAGTTGGATCTGATCATTGCTTAGTCCAAAATCAATTGTTTGCTTCGTGGATCAAATTCATTCATTTTGGCCTATAGATCTGGTTCTTTCTGTTCATAAGTTTCACTCAATAAGCCCAAGTTTTTTCGTCCATGCTCATCCTTTAGAAATTATATCAGTGTCAATATCACATGTACTCGATTCTCAAAACAAAATTCATGATTCAAATAATGCGTTTCAATTAAGTATTCTAGTGTTTTAATCGATTCAAAAAGTTAAGTTCGTGTTTTCCATAGTTTTGAACGCAAAATCTTTCAAGCGATTTAATCTTCTTGATAATTGACTTCGTGTTATTGCGTGTTTTATGTTTTCGATTCATTCTGTGATCAATATTCGATCAATCTTGTTACTTCTTGTACGATCTTGTGGTTGAATGACCAATCTGTTTCAATCGATTTGTTTGAGAACAATATTTGTGAATCTTTGATTGGGTATGCTTTGACGAACATCAAGAATTAATAACGATGGTGAATATATCAAGTTTGACCTAATGAATTTAATATGGAAATTGCTTTATATGAATCGATTTGGTGTTTGATTGAATGCTAATCTCGAAGTCTGGTGATAAACGGACGAACCAATAGGATGTGAAGACTGAACCGCTTTGCTGGGATTATCGGATTCTTGGTTTGGAGTTCATATTCGTTCTTTGAAGAACTGATGAAGAATATGGTTATTGATCTGGAATCGATTAAAATTGGTGTTTTTGGTGGTCAATACGAAATAGTCAAAATCAAAATTGTGACTACAATCAGCGATGTAATGTTTAGAACGATTGATATCGGAATTGGATTTTAACTGAAATGATTAAGTCGTTGTTCTTGTAAGTCAGGCAAAATGTTAAAATTGGGGCAAACGGGCTTTCTACGTTCGTAATTGAAATTGTAATTGGTAGAGGCATGTGAACGAACTTGGGCTGATTGTGTGCTTATTCACAATTGTCAAGTCAGACCTGAAAGTCAAAATCGATTTATATGAACGAAGAACAGTGGGTTGTTGATCGGAATTTATTTGAAGACAGATTCACACTCGCTAAATGGGTTTTACTTTCGGGGCTTCATATAATCAAAAAAAATGGATTCGCAATCAGAAGTGTAATGATCGGAATGAATGAATTTGAAATTAAAACTTAATCGGGATGGTCGAACTGTTGGTCAAAGTATGTAAAGTCAAAATTGACTAAGATTCGAGGTGAACACGGACGAACGACCAACTGGTATTTGTGCGTTGATCGGAGTTATTGTGTTGATTGGATTCGCAGTTCACGTGTTTTAATTTGATGTTCTTTTAAACCGACGCTATATTGGGAAGAAGATAGTAAAGTTTCATTTTTGATCCCTGCAACTTCAGCGAATTGACATTTTTAGTCCATATTGTTTTTATGCCTTGGCAGTTTTGGATCATTTCCAGATTTTGTTACAAATAAAGGGGTATATTGATGCTGAATTACCATTCCAGCCCCTATCTTTCAGCAAGTGACAGTTTCTGCCCAATATTCAGAAAATTTTACAAATTTGAGGGCTGGTGAACAGTTTTGGATTTTTTAACGCACATATTTTTTTTGTGAACAGAAAAATAAATATTTCATCAAGTCTTAGCGGTTCGGAAAGTCGTTTTTCGTGATAACGTCAAATTTTAATAATCATCTGGGAAGCAATCGTTTCTGGACCCTTCGCTCATTCTGCAACTTCAAACATTATTAAAACTCAAAAGGAGTATAATGATCTTTTGAAAGATGTTAAAGATATTGCCCAAGATGAAAAAGATAAATTTCAGTGCAATATTAAAGCATTGAGATTAATTAGATTCGCTCTTCAATCTGACACTTTCAGGCTGGTAAGTTCATGTACAACTACCAAAGAAGTATGGGACATGCTACGAGAATTGTATTCTATGGATGAAGATCTTGAACACTCCATTCAAACCTTACTCTTGTCCGAGTTTGGTGAATTCAAGCAGGGAGCCGAAGAAACCGTGACTCAAACGTTCGATCGCTTCAATCATCTTCTTGTCATGGACCACCTCGAGAATGCACTTATAAGGACTTCACTAATGCCAAGCCCCGGATGTTTTATGGTACTGGTGGTGTGATGGCCCTGAGGCAGTGGATTGAAAGGACGGAGGCAGTCTTTGAAATCTGCTCCTGCCCCGAGCACAGCAAGGTCAAATTTGCAACTTTCACCCTTCTCGATAAAGCTTTAACTTGGTGGAATGGCCACGTTAAAGTACTTACCCTAATCGTGGCGAACTCCATAAGCTGGGAGAGCTTGAAGGCCATGATGATGAGAGAATACTGCCCACGGGGAGAAATTCAAAAGCTTGAACACGAGCTATGGACTCTCGGAACGGTGGGTACCGACATCGCTACTTATACCAACAGATTCTGCGAACTGGCAATCCTTTGTCCAGATATGATTGCTCCCGAGAGCAAGAAGATAGAAAGGTACATCTTGGGACTGACGCCCCAAATGCGATCAAGCGTGTTAGCTTCTAAACCTGACACCTTTGAAAGTGCTAAGGAACTAGCACAATCTCTGATCGACTACGGAGGTCATCAGAACTCAACCACTTCTGCACCAACACCACAGAAAGGAAACAACAACAACAACAACTACAACAACAACAGCAACAACAACAACAACAAAAACAACAATGGCAGGAAGAGAGCATGGATTAAAGGGAAGGGTGGGTCTTCCCAAGAATCCGCAAAGAAACAACTGGTGTCAGTAAATGTTGCCATTGTACCTGCTACAGCCCCTATAAATACCTACCCAACAAAGCCTTATATAGGCAACCTCCCAAAATGCACCAAATGCAATTACCACCACCATGGACCTTGTCGAGATATGCAGTGCGCCAATGCAGCAGGAAAGGACACACAGCCCGTTTCTGCAAGGAACCCGCAAAGCCGATCACTCAAGTTCCCGGTGCGGGTGTAGGGCAGGCTTGCTACGGTTGTGGCGAGGTGGGCCACTACAAGAGAAACTGTCCTAAGGCAGCAGGCACCGGAGGTGTGGGACGAGTTTTGGCAATAGGCCACGACGAAGCTGTAGCTGACCCAACTATAGTTGCTGGTACGTTCCTTCTCGATAATTCATATGCATGCATATTATTCGATAGTGGAGCGGAGAGAAGCTTCGTGAGTCAAAAATTTATTCATTTACTTAAACCTAAACCTAGCAAGTTAGAAAATTCATTCGCTGTAGAGATGGCCAATGGAAAAACCGAAAACACAAATTGCATATACATGGGCTGTACGTTAACATTAGATGACCATTCTTTCCCAATCAATCTCATGCCGGTTCAAATTAAAAGTTTCGACGTCATAGTCGCCATGGATTGGTTGAGTCTTCTTCGCGCCGACATCATGTGCTTTGAGAAAGCAGTCCGTCTTAACCTCCCAAACAACGAAACATTAGTTATCTACGGCGACAAATCTAGTGCAAACCTTCGCATCATTTCGTGCATCCAAGCTCGAAAGTGCTTGCGGAAGGATTGTCGAGCATTCCTAGCGCACATCGTCGATACAAGTCAAGAACTGAAGGACATCAAGAACATCTCGGTAGTACGCGACTTTCCCGATATCTTTCCAGAAGAACTACCAGGATTACCACCGCAACGCCAAGTCGAGTTCAGAATCGACTTAATTCCAGGAGCTACCCCAGTAGCGAAGTCGCCTTATCGTCTTGCACCAGCAGAGATGCAGGAACTTTCCAGTCAGCTTAATGAACTCCTTCACAAAGGATTCATAAGACCAAGTTTCTCACCTTGGGGAGCACCGGTCTTGTTTGTAAAGAAGAAAGACGGATCGTTCCGTATGTGCATCGACTACAGAGAGCTGAACAAACTTACTGTCAAGAACCGCTATCCTCTACCCCGTATTGACGACCTATTCGATCAACTTCAAGGGGCGAACTACTTCTCCAAAATAGACCTGCGATCCGGATATCACCAATTACGAGTTCTAGAGGGGGACATTCCAAAGACAGCTTTCCGAACTCGTTATGGACACTACGAATTCGTGGTGATGCCGTTCGGATTAACCAATGCACCAGCAGTATTTATGGACCTAATGAATAGGGTATGCCGCCCTTACTTGGATCAGTTCGTCATCGTCTTTATCGATGATATACTTATCTATTCTCGAAGTGAGGAAGAGCATAGTCAACACCTACGAAAAGTACTAGAAACACTGCGAACGGAGAAACTCTACGTGAAGTTCTCTAAATTCGAATTTTGGATTCGAAGAGTCGAATTTTTAGGTCATGTTGTTAGCGAGGAAGGTATACACGTGGACCCCTCCAAAATTAAGGCTATTGAGAACTGGTCGGCACCAAAGACACCTACAGAAATTCGTCAATTTCTAGGTCTAGCTGGCTACTATCGCAGATTCATAAAGAACTTTTCGAGCATTGCGAAACCTCTTACTTCATTAACCCAGAAAGGTGTGGCTTTTGACTGGGAAGCGAAACAAGAGAAGGCATTACAGACACTAAAGCAGGCCTTGTGCACCGCACCGATACTATCCCTCCCCGAAGGGATAGAAGACTTCGTAGTGTATTGCGATGCTTCAAACCAAGGACTTGGATGTGTTCTTATGCAGAGAGGGAAGGTTATCGCTTATGCCTCCCGATAGCTTAAGACACACGAAGTGAACTATACGACACACGACCTCGAGTTAGGAGCAGTGGTATTTGCTCTGAAGATCTGGAGGCACTACTTATACGGAACAAAGAGTACTATATTCACCGATCACAAGAGCCTTCAACACATTTTCGATCAGAAGGAACTCAACATGCGACAACGACGATGGGTTGAGTTACTGAATGACTACGAATGCGAAATTCGTTATCATCCTGGCAAGGCCAACGTAGTAGCCGACGCCCTCAGTCGAAAGGAATACACTGGTCGGAGGGTCAAATCTCTGACCATGACTATCCATTCCCACTTATCCACACAAATTAAGGAAGCACAAATGGAAGCTTTACAACCTAAAAATGTGGCGGGTGAATCCCTGCGAGGAATGGAGAAGAATTTAGAAGTCAATGGTGGCGGAGCCTACTATCTCATGGACCGAATCTGGACCTCAAATCATGGTGGTTTCAGAAATGTAGTCATGACCGAGGCTCACAACTCAAGATATTCCGTTCACCCGGGTTCAGATAAAATGTATCTGGATCTTAAGAAACTGTACTGGTGGCCTAACATGAAAGCAGAAATTGCTACCTTCGTGAGTAAATGTCTTACTTGCGCTAAGGTTAAGGTCGAGTATCAGAAACCGTCAGGACTACTACAACAACCAGAGATACCGGAATGGAAATGGGAGCGGATTACTATGGACTTCATAACCAAGTTACCCAAGACGACAAGTGGACTCGATACCATATGGGTCATTGTCGACAGATTGACCAAATCCGCACATTTCCTACCTATCCAGGAGACTGACAAAATGGAGAAGCTTACAAGAACTTACTTAAGGGAAGTAGTGCGACTGCATGGTGTTCCGATATCCATTATCTCCGATCGAGATAGTAGATTCACTTCAAGATTCTGGCAGTCACTACAAAGTTCCCTGGGAACTAGGCTAGACATGAGTACAGCCTACCACCCACAGACAGACGGACAAAGTGAGAGAACAATACAAACTTTAGAAGACATGCTGAGAGCATGCGTGATTGACTTTGGAAAGGCATGGGATATTCATTTACCCCTTGTCGAATTTTCATACAACAATAGTTATCGTACAAGCATAAAGGCTGCTCCGTTTGAAGCCCTCTATGGTCGAAAGTGCAGATCCCCTCTGTGCTGGACTGAAGTTGGCGATACCCAGTTAGCTAGAGGAAGAGTTCCTGAAAGCACTCTCACAGGTCCGGAGATCATACGTGAAACAACAGAGAAGATCGTTCAGATTCGTGAACGATTGAAAGCCTCAAGAGACCGACAGAAAAGCTACGCTGACCAAAGGAGGAAACCTTTGGAATTCCAGGTAGGAGACCACGTCTTATTAAAGGTCTCACCGTGGAAGGGTTTAATACGATTTGGAAAGCGTGGGAAACTAAATCCAAGATACATAGGGCCTTTCGAGATTCTTGCCAGAATCGGCCCTGTGGCTTACAAGCTTAACCTACCGCGCGAACTTAGTAACATCCATCCAAACTTCCACGTCTCAAACTTGAAAAAGTGCCTGTCCGACGAGACTCTTGTTATTCCACTCGACGAGATCGAGATCAACGAGAGCCTCAACTTTGTGGAAGAACCAGTAGAAATCATGGACCGAGAGGTCAAACAAACAAAACAAAGTCGCATACCCATCGTGAAGGTTCGCTGGAACGCCAAGCGGGGACCCGAATTCACATGGGAACGCGAGGATCAGATGAAACAAAAGTACCCTCATCTCTATCTTGTTCACTAGTATCTTTACTACTTTAAATTTCGGGACGAAATTCTCTCTAACAGGGGGATGATGTGACAACCCGATATTTCAACTCTTTGTAACGACCAAAATTGGTCAAGTATTGTAACCACTTCTGAATAATAAAAATTTACTTTCATAATAAAATGTACAAATAAGTTCTATTTAATTTCCTTCTATGATTAAATGTCTTTGAACCATGATCGTACGTGAAAAGAACGCCCAAATCCGACTTCATATAGCGAGGTTATGATTTTTCCAAGTTCGGCTTAGCAACAGACTGCTAAAAACTCGAATCGGAGATCGAGCGACTTTTGGCCAGAATGACCTAAACAAGAATCGAAGGTCTCGACAATGGTATTCCAGCGGTAAAGAGTCTGGCAAAAACCGACATCAGATAAAGAAGTTATGAATTTTCAAAGAAATTCCTTAAACACAATGGGTTTTTAATAAATAATAAAAAAATAATTTCGGAATTTGCCGACGGAGTCTAAACGAAAGTTGTAGAGCGTAGTCTCACCTACGCGAGGATATAAAGACCATCGAAAACGGAGTTCGTATGAAGAAGATATGAAATTTTGAAGTTTATTAAATAAATTAATTATTTATTTAATTCAAAATTCGGATATTATCCGAAGGGGAGTCAGCATCCTCCTCCGACGTATGCGCTGCGTACCCCTGTACGCCCCGCGTAACTAAGAGGATTGGCCTCTGATCGTCCACGTCGCGCTATCCGAAGAAACCGACCCATCCGACCCGTCCGAAGCCCCGACCCGTCTGACCCGACGTCCCATCTGACCCGGCGTCCCATCCGACCCGCGTACCCAGCAACCCGTCCCATCCGAACCGAGGCAGTCGAGGCTTCGGTCATGCATGACGTACGCGTACGCACTGCGTACGAGCGTACGCCCCGCGTACCGAGGCAGACCAGCCTTACTATAAATAGGATGCGAGGGTTTCCAAAGAAAGGCTTCAATTCTCTTCTCTCTCTCTCAACTTTGCCTCGTTTTCCGTGTCCGTTCAAACCCGAAGCTCTGGTCTTTTTGGCTCAAGTCCCGAAGGTCGATTTTACTCCCGAGATTCCCGAGAATCCCGAGGAAAATCCGTTTCCCGAGACGAAACTCTGCCCGGATTTCCATCTCGCTATCTCCAAAACTTTCAGGTGAGTTTCATACCCCTTAATCAACCTTTTTAATTATTCTAAATACTTTTATATGCTTTCAAGGGGGGGATTACAAGTAAAACACACGAGTATTATCGTGTGTTACATGAAGAAACTCTTTTATATACTGTTATATATTCAAATCACATGCGATTTATAAACATTTAAAGGAACTTTTATATATATATATAACATATGTCACAATAGCATTTTACCTTTTAAAATATAATGTTGTTGTAATGCATGTATAAACTAAACTGTTCTTAGATTTTTCTTGTCTATCCTAGACTCTACACCAAAAATCTATACTTTCATAAACAAGTGATTCCTTTTCTCGATATTTCTAAACAAACAAGACACACTTTTTGGAAACTATAATAGGTATAGTTTTACGAACATATTTCTAACTCTTATGTACTAGAAACGCATATTTCAAGAAGTTTACTTTCGTATACAAGAACAAACGTAACATTTTAACAAGTAGATCTGTTTTTATACCACGGTTTTGTGAGACACTAACTTCATGTACGTTCGAGTACACATTTCAAGTCCTGTATTATATACCAGAATCCCTTGGAGGGGGAGCATGGTGTTTGTGTATAGATCTATACGGGCTTGACAACCCGCACCCTGACTGTTAGCTGCAGTCCACCGTTTGGGGTGACAAACGTTATAACATTCCAACGCCTGAAGAACGTTGTGTATAGGCATTCAGAGTCAATAGTATGGTTATAAAACTCACAAGGGGTATTAAAAATGCATTGATTTACAAGGTTTTCAAACTCATTGGTTATTTTACATTTACATACATTTTGGAAACAAACATTTGGTCTTGAGTGAAGGCTACTTTTATACTAGTAGAAAATATAGGATTTTCTAAACACAAACAAACAAAGATAAAACATTTCATTTCATTCAAACATTTTCACTTAAATACTTATGAAATTCACCAGCTTAAATGCTGATCTACTCTTTCAAAATTACTTGTATGTCCCAGGAAATTAGTAATTTCAGGTATTCATTTCGCTTTTGTTGAAGGGATGCTGCGGCGCCAGTTTAATCTCGTATTTTGACATCATATTGTAATTGGGTTTTGAACATGTAACTTTTGACAAATGTAAACTTTCAATTATATATATGATGGTTGTATTGCTTTCTTTACTATGTATTCATTTGTTACGTTACCACATGAAGTCATCCGCCCCCGAACTTTTCCGCCGTTCAGGTTTGGGGGTGTGACAGATTGATTGGATCGAAGTACGAAGGGCTTGATTGAACTGTCAGATCAGCCCAAGACTAAGGCCGAGCAACTAGCTGCTGCAGGATTGGACGTCTATCTATCTCACCATGCTCCCTACTCCTATAAAGGCCGGTAAAAGGAAAGCTCGTTACCGCAGCGCTCGTTCACCCCTTCGGCTTCTTCCATTCAGGTAGTTTTTTTCTTATTGGCAAATAGCGTCTTGAAGTGAAGCGAAGGCATTATTGAAGGAAAGAGATGGCGGGTCGGTCAAGTGGATTCTCTATTCGATTCCATCCTCGATCCCACCAAATTTAGATTCAAAAGTTTGTATCTCTTCTTTACTTTTAAGTGAGAAGGGGGTGACTTCTCTATGTCGCTGTCTCATCAATGAGCGTAGATTGATAGAGATGGCTTTTGTGCCGGTCAATCTGTATCCCATTCTTCAGGTATAGTTTTCTTTGATCACAGATTGACAGTCCTTTCTCCCCCTTTCGTCATAAGGCGTGGTCTGACTCTGAACCATTCCTGTGTTTAGGTCCCTACTAAGCATAATTCGTAAACTATGCAATGGCTATTTGAAGACTTTTGAAAAAGTTTCTCGCAAAGCAAAAAAAATTGAAAACGACCTTACGAGGTAATGCTGAGTTAAACTACTCATGTTAGCATGGAATTCAGCCCGCTGATTCCATTCTGCTACTAGGGTTCCAAACCTTCCCCTTCGCTCTATAAAGACCTTTCCAACTCAAGAGATGCTAAAGCTATTGTTAGTTGGTCTTTCTAAGTCGGAAAGAGGCCTTTGGGCAAAGAGCAACTCGAAAGTACTTGACTTCAGTCCCAGTACTGAAAGACGTGACTTCAGGAGTGGATTTCGGAAGGAAAGACTTCATGTACTTCCTGCAAATTGCTTATGTAAGAACTAGTAGAAAGAAAGTAATTTTGAACTAAATAAGGCAGCATTGATAGACCGTTGAATGAGAATGCTTGAGTGGGAATCATCTTAGCAACTGGCTATAGACATGACTAAAAGCCGCCGGGAGAGGAGAGACAATCTTTCATGAGAGAGGGACGAGCGAGTGAGAGATTGGGAAAAAAAGAGGTAGGCCTTCTGAGCGGTCATTTAGGGGCCTTGTTAGCGAGCCATCATTCTTCCCTAAGCTGCCATAGTCTGATCGAAGCGAGCAAGAGATAGAGGAATCATCGCTCATAAATGTGAATTGAGAAAGCAAGCCTTAATTCTTTTTCATCTCCTCGGGCAAGACCAATTATAAGTCGACGTCTTAACCTGACTTCCTAAGCTCAGTTGATTGTTGAAGCAGTAGCTCTGGATCGAGAGCAGGATGCTTACCGTGGGTATTCTGAAAAAGGGAAAGGCTTTTTTTATAGAGAGAGGTATAGGAGAATGGAAGACCAAAGAGACCCAACTCATATCGTACCAAGAACTTGCCATTGACCTGATCAAGCGCATTAGGGAGATCACCTTCACCCATGTTCCGAGAATAGAAAATCGCTTGGCTGACTCGCCAACCCTTATGGAATTCATACTCAGCCGCTCTAGTACACATGCTAGTACTCCGAAGCACAGAGTCGCTTGTCATCGACATCCGAGCCACAGAGAGCCCTTCCGCTGAACGGGACTCATTTCTCTTCTTGGATTAAGACTATCGGGAGTTGGAACATGATGAACTATCACCAGTCAAGACGAGGAAGATTACGAGGACAATGGGAACCATGGTATTATTCTTTCTACAATTACCTCAAGACGGGTTCATACCGGAGTACGCCGCTCATGGTCAGAGGAGAGCCCGAAGGGAACTTTCTCGACGATTTGTGATCTTGGGAGATGTCCTTTACAAAAGGTCACTCGCCCTTCCGAAATAAGGAGCACACATTGTTGAACAAGCTCATTCAAGTGGGTGCGGAGGACACGTCAACAGCCAAATGCTTGCCAAGAAAATCATGAGGCAAGGCCCCCTATTAAAAGTAAGGGTGTCAAGAGATGTCAGAAATGTAAACTCCTTTTATTTGATGGAATTTTCTTTCAAAATGCTGCATCATGTCGAATGGCGGGTCCATCGTCTATCCCCAAGGTAAGACCCCGAATGAAAAAAACGTACCTTCGAAGGCATGATTGCTGCGATCAGGAGCTGCTTAACATCATTGAGAACAGGAGATCAGAAGATTTGGTGGAGGATAAAG